>NC_050173.1:32980291-33316524 GCF_008315115.2 Sander lucioperca
GGCTGTTGAATAGTGGAGACAACTCTGTAAATCAAGTCTGATAACGGTACGGTTATCAGCTGTCCTCCTCTTCCCACCCTCTACTCTTCTACTGTCACTTCACTACCCTCTCCATGCCTTCTTGTAATTGCTTTGCTCTTGCTTTGCCAACAATTCCTCCCTCTCCTCCTCACTCTTTCCAGCCAATTGTACCCTCCCTCTAAAACCCTTGAAACACTCTCCATCTCTCTGACAGGTTTCACAAACAGCTGATGGGGGAGCAGAAAGTGGAACAGTGCTGCTGTGAGTTTTAATGGGGCTCCTTGGTAATCCTTAATCTGACAGCTCATCAAAGCAGATTGTGCATGCTCACCAGGATGCATGCAAATGTAATGTACCACATGTTATCTGTGCCTGCAGGCTTGTGAGTATGGGTTATGTATAATATACTGTAGCAGCACATATGCTGTATAATATATGTGGTTCAGCGTAAAATTGCAGATGAATTGTAGTATTCCAGTATTTGCAGAACTAATGACCGATTTCAATGCACAGTTTAATCTCAGAATTACTTTTATTATTACTTTTTTATTAATGACAAGACCGTACACATCTAAGTGTCTGCTTTCTCATAATTCACTGTATTTTTTTCTTCCATTTTGTATATAGAGAATATAGAAACAGAGATGTATTTGGTGCAAAGCTCTGTTGCAAAATTGAAATTTCACACCAGTAAAAGGGAGTGCAGGAAGAGATCAACGCAAATCCCCAGAACTTCATAACGCAGTCCGATGTCAACTACAGTGCAGCAAGTGTACTGGAGGAGCATCCACTACATGAGCCAGTCAATATCCCACATGCTGTGTGTGAAGTGAGACAACATGCAACACTACCAACTTTTGAATCTGATGTGATCTTTGTAGGACACCTATCAATGTGTTCGCCAGGCACCAGCTGCTCTACTTTAGCAGAAAAGCCAAGACATATGTACAGTAGAGGGGAAACCAAATAACCTGTGATGTGAGCATGGTATTTTAGATTAATGGTCAGAGTCTGCCAGTCTGTGTACTTTTACACTTGTTTGTATCCTAGCATTCCTTCCTCCTGGTATGCAGAAGTAAGCTAATTGCAAATTGTAATCCACATGATTCAGCACCTTTAATCAGTCATAACAGCAGTACAGCCCATTAGTTTGTGAGTAATCAGGATTTGTGTCAAACTACATGCTGTGTAATGGTTGAGGATTCAGAATTAACTGTTGTAAAAGGAAAGGTTTAACATTTTGGGGAAATTCACTTTTTGTCAACAGTTAGATGAGAAGACTGGAAACAGGAAGAAATGGCTATCCTGGCTCTGTCCATTCAAATCAAATCTGCCCACCAGCACCTTAAACACAGTGAAAGTTTTTTTTTTACTAATCCTGTAAAATATCTCAACATCTACTGGATGAATTCGGTACAGATATACATGGTGACTTTAAATATAGTGCCATCAGCAGGTCAAATGTTCTTTTGTCCAATACTTCGGTTAACAACAAATAAAGTTGAGCTGGAAATACACAGATACTACAGTATTGCATGTGAAATATTGAAGTGACAAAATGTCTGTTTAAAAAATAAGCTGGTGCTGAGCTGAATTAAGGCATACATATCCATGACTAAGACTATACAAATTGGAACAGATCTCAGGGCTCAACCTTCCCGGGCTGTGACACTGCAGGCAGACATTTGATTTCCACCAGACAGGAGCAGTGAGAGCAGCAGCTCTATCTCAGTTTGATCGGATGCATCATCGGTGGCTGGAATTAAAGTTTGGTAATCGGGATCCGTGTCATCCTGCAACACACTTTATAGAAGTGAGACTAACAAGTGTGATATTCACAGGTAGCAGAAGGGCAGGCATCAGCAGAGAATGACCACCTAATTGGTGATGGCCATACTCAAGGCTATGTAAGCTCAGAGCCTGCAATGTGAGGATATCTCCTTGGCTTAATGACAGTCTGTGCACGCCATAGACACAATGGCTGCAGAGAGGAGGAAATGGAGAGGAAGTAAGCTTGAGGGAGACTGAAATGAGAGGATATTATCTGTCGGTAGAAGAAAGAAATTAGGTGAGCCAGCGAGGGAGGTGCTTTGTGTTGAGAATTTTGAACTGAGATTACATTTTGATAAAAACAATGCAAGAAAAATTAATTTATACTTCATCTTGCTTTAGTCAGCATGCTTAGACGTTGTGTACATACAAAAAAAAAGCTTCCTGGATCAAAACATTGAATGCTGAGTCATATGCCACACACACACACTCATATGTAAAATAGTTGTTCCATGATACTGTATAGTTTGCATCTCATAGCAGTGTTTACCCCAGTAGGGGGATCTGGTTGCTGCTTATTTGACAAATTACCTGCCACTCAAGGCTGTGACCTCTAAGCTACCCTCTGGCAGGAAAATGGGTACCACAGCAGCCAGCCTGCAGTTATGATTATGATCCTTTACCAAATAAAAATCCCTCAGGGGCCTAAGTGGTGCTGAAGCTGACAGGCCACTCAAATGCCTTAGTGTGACTTAGTTCATGTTTGCATTCTTTAATCTAAGCTTGTAGTATTTAACGCTTCTCTTAATCATCTACACTGTCAGCTAATTGGAATCCGTCCATGTTTTACTCCCCAGAGCAGACAGACTTCCTGGTTTCCACCAATCACAGGCCTCTATGATCCATTGACTCATTTCAAGGAGATTTGATTGATTTGATTTCTATTGGACTGTACCCTGGGAATTGTGCAAGTTTTACAGCACAAAGAAAAATGGTAAAACAGGATTGCATTACCTTAGACAATGAGGATGCCACTTGACAAATCCACTTTTTTAGCCAAATTGTAGCTTATATATACAGTATATGAAAAACAAAAACAAAAAATAAAGTCTGCTTTCATATTAAGCAGTTTAAATTCCATGTTTTGTCCAAGTTATTAAGCAAACAAACTTAAAATGTATTCTTATCAATAAACATGCACAATAGGATAATAAAAAAGTAATAATAGAATAAAAAACACAACAATAATAGTTCAATACTAATATTAAAGTACTATATTTGGCAAGGCATTATTTGTACATTTTGAGGTTTTGAGGAGTTTATTGAGTGAAGCTTCATTGGTGTAGTTTGTAAATCAAATTAAATTACCAGTATCAAGTGTTAAACACAAACTTTTGACTGTGAACACATGTTCTTACCCAGCATATTAAAAGAATCTGAAGTCCAGCAGGCACCATGTTGGACTTAAGCTTGTGTTAAACAAAGTGTGCATATAGTACGATCAGCAGACTTTGTCAGGACTTAAAGGTAGTGTGTGAAAAGTCACATCTTGGTCATTAATGCAAAATACTTCCAGTGATCCACAGGGGAAATGAGAACTAGTCTCTGGGGAATCACCCTGGGTATCTGACTGTCCACCCACTGATTACTGTAGGCAGTTGTCACCAGAGGCCTGGTTGCCAAGGTAACTGCCTTCTGTCACCTCCCGTTCTTATTGCTTCCTGCTGCTCTCCACTCTCTGCTGCGCTCTCACTCTCACACTCTCCTTGTCTTTTTCTTTTCAAAGGGCAAATGCTCGCAAACTTCTTGCGCGTGTGTGTTTATTCATGTACACGTCTGTATGTGTATGTCTGTGGGTGTGTATAACCTGTTGTGTTTGTGTTTGTGTGTGTGTGTGTGTTTTTCTTTTCAAAGCGCAAGTGCTCACAAACTTCTTGCGCATGCATCTGTGTGTGTGTGTGTGTGTGTGTGTCAGTAACAGCATGTCTGTGTTATCAGTCACACAGAGTGGCCACTGTCTCCCCTGGTGATGGACTGTGGTGCCAGTCTGTTGCAACAGCTCACAACACGTCTGTCAGTACTGAGCTGGAAAGTAAGAAAGAGTTGTGTTGTTGTTTATTCACCCTTCCCTTTCCCCACTTTCCTTCTTTCCTACCTTTTTTTTCTTCTTCCAATCGTTGTTTCCTCTTTCCTCTATCCTCCTCCTGTGTAACTGTGTTTTTTATTAAATTTTCCATCCATTTTTCTCTTTCCTTTTTCCCTATTCCTCACTTAATTCTTTTCTTTTAGCTTTCCTTCCTTTGCTTCTCTGGTGCTCTCTTCTTTCCATTAACCTTTTCCTCCCTCCTTGTTTTTGTACCTACATGTTTTTCCTCCTTTCTCCGTCTTTGTCTTCCTGCTTTATGTCCTTACATCCATCTTTCTTTCTTTGCATCGGTGAGTCCAACGTGGTTTCATGTTCTTACTTTAATCATCTTCCATTGCCTTTCACATTTCCTTCCACCCCTCTTCCATCTCCCTGCCTATCTTGTGCACTTTGTATTTTCTTTTCTTCCTTTTCCTCTTCCTTACTACACCTTTCTCTATCTTTTCTCTTTTTTATTTCTACTCATCTGTAGGGGAAAAAATGTTACTGGGAATTGCAGATGTTTGAAAGGAATGAACAATAATTGTGTTGAAATGGAAGACCACATTCATGCAGTGAAAAAGAGGAAGATCATCCTCAAGTGCAAATAAGGCATATTGGAAATTAGATTTTTTTCAGGTATTTTCCATAAACTAAAGCACTAATAGTAATAGAGGTGTGAGATAGTGGCTGCAGTTGTCTTAACCACAGCCTCTTTAGTTTAGTTATACTGTAGAAATTTAGCAAAATATTCCACACATAGTACCTTATATTCTGAGATAAATTATACCAGAGAAACAAAAACAAAACGTTGTAGACCATGACACAGACGGATATTTGACCTGCATATCTGCAGATGAGAATGTGATTGCTTTTGGGAGAGTGAGACACACTACAGATAGTAATTGCAACCTGGCAATAGATGGGGAATAAAGAGAGAGAGAAGGAGTCACGGTTTAAGGTCAGAGTCACACATTTATAAAAAGCTCCAGGACATTCAGATCCAGGAGTGATGGTCCCTGAGCCTCGGAACCCCCCTCCCCCCCCTCCATCTGTGTGTGCTTGGCTGCCAGATGGATGACGAGCACTGCTCGGCCCGTATCGGAGCAATACGGACCTCAACCAACAGCTACCCTCCTGGAACTGTGTGCATTGCAGAATATATGCCTCCCCTCTGTCGTCCCACTGGTTGCTCTTTTTTTTTAATACTCATTCTTGCATTCTCACTGTTCGTTTAGCTTATTACCATATTCAAATTATTTGTAATGCTTGCAATTTGAATTTGCAAATGTGATCAGAGAAGAAAATATAGGAAAAGTCATTTTAAATTTGAGTTGTAAATGCAAAGTACACTATCTGCTCTGCATACTTAGCCTCTGGGACACCCAAGGCCTGCCAAACACTTTGCCTTTTACTGCTCTTTATGGTTCTCATTCTCTTTGTCCATTTGTGTGTTCTTCTCTCAGCAGAATTGTAGTTGGTGTAAGAGTTTATGGAGGACAGGCAGGTCCCGCAGGACGGCCAGTCCTCTGTGTGAGTCTAATTAAACACTGCATTCTCATTCTTCTGATCCCTCTTTCTTCCTCTCTTCCCTCTTACATCCCTGTGATGCACAGTGGGCTCGTTAATTACTCTGGAGTTTCCAGATCAGCATGCTCTGTCTTAACGTCATTCAGTGTAGGAACATCCTGTACAAGCACTTATGGAACTGTATACAGTAGCACTGACGCTCTGTTTGCATTATTATTAATGAAAGGCTGCTGACTGAGCTGTTGCACATGTTTGTTTTTTACTCTAGCCAGATGGTTCTCTTGCATTTTCCTATAAGGGAGCGTGAGTGTGTGCCACTTTGATGTTAAGTGTGTATCACAAAGGTGCAGTCACCATTCCCTGTTCTTCTCTTAGATCAAGATAAAAGGGCACAGCATCTCTCATCTCAGACTGATATCTGACAACCAGAAATAATAAAGACATTGCGTGATGTTACATGATGTTATACAAGCATGATGTTGTAACTATGTCATGTAAGATGTGTTTTGCCATTATGTGCGGTCTTGGGATAGGTCAGTGACCTTATGCAAGCAGTATAAAGAACAAATCCTGTAAGACTTTTGTGTTCTGCTTTCCCATAAAAAACCATTGACTCTCTCTTCAGTGAGAGAGAGGGGGGCTCTTCATACCACTGTTCTCTCTCTGCTGTAATGCTCTTTATTCTTTATTTTTTTATTTATATCTTTATTTTTTTATGTAATACATACTGTGTACATATACTTATACTTATATTGTTTATACCTATACTTATATTGTTTAATATTCCATTTAGAGAATGTGTGACGTGCACGAACAACACCAAAACAAATTCCTTGTATGTATTAAAAAACTTACTTGGCGATAAAACCCTTTCTGATTCTTTTTCTGAGTCTGAACTCAGGTATACTCTCTCCATAATATACTGTATACTTTTTTTTCTTTGTGTGTTTGCAGGCAATTTCTACCACACTGTACAGCCAGGTACTGGCTCAGGAACAGTGGGCTCTTGAAGAGATTGATGGTGAAGCCCGTGAGTGTGATGTGTCTGATCACCAAGTCCATGTTCTGTTTGTTGTGTAAGTAAGATTAAAATTCTCACCCCTTTTTTCTCTGAGTGGGTGCAGCACCATCTCTATGTATTTACTGTAGAGAATGTCCACAGTACCAGGGGAGATAGCAATACAGAAACATTCTTCTCTAGAAGGTAAAAGTTATTTTCTGTAGAGGATTTGGATGTAGAAATATGAGGCTGCATCAGACAAATTCTGCAAGTTATTATGTGCAACTGGGATGTCAGTTCACTACAGAGGTCCAGGACTGGCCTTATATCTCCTCACGTTGTTGAAACAAGGAAACAGGAAAAATAGAAGGCTCTGTATATTTGCCATCCTGATGATGCATCACTGAAGATTCTTCATTGTCTTCATTTATTGATCTATGCATCAGTGTGTCGAGTGAGAAAGGGAGCAAAACGGTAGTCTCAATGTTTTATAGGGTAAACTACCACTTGATTTGATCTGTGTCAGGGCACCAATGCAGAGTCTCAAATGAGGTAACCAATATGAATAAAATAATATAAAAGTATTTTATAATTTGGTTCATAGTTGCAGCTATGGGATGAAAATAATTTGCTCACAATGTCAAAATGATAAAATCTTTGAACAAATCTCCTACTGAGAACACATGCATTACTTAAGAGAAACCACTGTGTGAGAATTGATATTAATGCTTTAAAAATAAAGCAGTTGGTTGGCTAAATCAGGAGTTAAGAGGAATAAAAAGGAAGGCTCAGGGGAGCTTAAATGTCGGGATCAGCAGGGGACTTCCTCAGAGACTCCAGTCTCTTGCCAGAGGTGAAGTTGTGTGAAAAGTCCTGCTGAGCGGAGGTGGTAATATCAGAGCGGAGGGCTGTTTTTACACTAATGCAAGGGAGAGGAATCTGATAACAAAGTTAACCCGTTCCATTTTAGCCTCCAACCATGCTTTTGCAGTAATAAAAACAATCACACAGCCACTTTAGCATGGCCGTAATTATTTTGTTGTGTGTAGTATGACACAGGGCTGAACAATTATTTGAAATCGCGATATGGACTGTTGCAATATCCAAATTGCAGGAGGCACAATATATGTTAATGAAAATGAGAATAATAATGTGAACATGATCATTCCCTCCAGAATCATATCACAATTGCAATATCGGTTAAAACAATCAATTAGATATTTTTTTCCAAATCGTTCAGCCCCAGTATGACAGCCACAACTGGGAAAAGAATTGCTTACAACTTGTCAAAATATGAAAATCGTTGTAGATTGACGGCATCAGGACAGCAGCACCAGAATATCATCAGAAAAGCACAGGTGTAATTATTAACCTTAATGACCTTAACTCTCATTAATATAATTTGTTACACCTGTAACTTTCTTGCTATGATGATAAGTCAACATGTCTGCTGTGAAAAAGGGCTGACACATAAAGCTGCGCAAATAATGTTCTTCACTGACCACTGGAGATGGGACGGGGATAAAGAAAAGTCTAGAGCATTTGTAAAAGTAAGTCATCAATTTTAAAATGCGGGAAGAAACTGAAAGGGTGAGGGAGAGAGAAGACAGAAATGTGTGTCTCTGTGCCTGAGAATGAGGCGGTGGGTAGAGGTGATAAAAGGATGACATTGAGGTGAAAAATAAAATGAAAAAGGTAGATGACAGAGAGAAACTGTGAACAAAATACAGAAGGTTTTTGAGAGAAAATGTTGAGTCACAATGAACCAGGCGGGGAGAGAGAGATAATGATTGTGTGTGGTAAGAAGGAGAGTAAAAGTGAAGCAAGAGAATGGCCTCTTTGAAAGCAATTATCCTTGGAGCAGGTGTCGTCAGATTTGCTGGCCCTTACCAGCACATTTCAGGAACAGGGGATCAAATCTGTGATCTGGCAATGTACTTCAATTTCAGGCCCCAATAAATAAAATAATACCACTACCACAAAATATGAATAAGGCTAGGATCAGGAGTAATGAGAGCAGGTGGTGGAGTGCCCTCTGGTCATCCGAAAGGAGAGCAGAAAGCTTTTTAGCCAGCAGTCAAGATCTAGTGAGGAAAGAACCCACAGAGAATGAACACTTAAGTCATATGAGAATTTTAAAAATATCCACGTTTTAAAAAGAGACAAAGCCATATGCTGCAAAGACATGCATTATTTAATTTCTAGATTTGTTTTTAAAAGTTTGGTTGTTTGATATTTCACTAGACTGTTACATATTCAACAGTAGCCTAAATGTTTCCTTTGAAAAGAGAAAGTCATTAATTTAACTTAAAATTATCCAAGCGTCTTTGACGTTGTGTGACATACCACTGCAGACATACATTCCTCTCACAGGTGAGCTGGTGAGCTAACACATTAGCAAGCCAGGAACATGCTATCGCTAGCTACTTACTCCATCTTGCATTTTGTTCTCAGGAGAGCTATTCGCTAACATTAGCTCTCACCCTCACTGGTGCAACACATGGATGGAATATGGGTGCAACAAAGCTAACAGGTGAGTGAGTGAGCTGTCAATTAAGCACAGTCTGTAGACTCCCACAGTCCTGAAAAGAGGTCTAACTTTAATCTGCCGAAATAATTGAAATGACCTGTGCAGGTGTTCCTTAAGTGTACAGGGTCTTTAAGACTGTTGCTTGAAGAGATTTTTTAGTATTTTGGGTTGTTAGCCTTCAGGCTAGTAGGTTTCCTGCTGTACATGTGCAGAATGTCTGCTAGAGCTAGGGCCAGAAGTGTTTAGCTAGCCCAGTTTATCTTTCATGTTACTTGTTTTGCTAGCAGCAAATCTTCACTGTAGCACAGTGAAGATGAATTGATGACGTGTGAAATGGACGTGACAGAATCTTCAAGAAACTTCACAGACTGTCAGATGATGGTAAGTCCAAAAAACACAGTCTTGCTAACATTAGGTATAGAAAATAATGTAACAGGAATGTAGGAGTTACATGAATGAAAAACAGAAAGAAGGTGTTATTTAGCTTACTGTAACTTCACAGCTGAAATCACTGGTTAATGGTGATTGTCTTTGAGACTTAAAATAAAAATTAAAAAAAGGCATGTAGGCTATTAGCCGGTCAATTTAACTGTATCTTATCTATTAGTAATTAACTACCAGTAAATAAAAAAAATGGCATTATGGTGGTGCAGTGATTGGTCGATATGCTTGGTAATTTAGTTTTAATAACTATGTATGTACAGTGGTGTTGCTCATAGCCTAACAAATCTATAGTGTTTAAAAAGTCTTTATCCAAAAATACAGGTTGCAAAAGTTTTTTGAAGTAATGAGGGAAAATTTAATAATATCTTTTTTTTTTTCCTCTCTTTGTAAAATTATTTTCTGACGACAAACATGCGCCATGCTAGTGGCTGTCATGTGTCTGGATATGACAACTAGATTTCAGTTTTTGAATTGAAATGTGACAAATGTTGCTAATAGTGTTCAAATCTTTTGAATAATTCACCTGTGGTTCAGGTATTGTAATGACAGAATGAAGCAGATTCAGATCAAGCATATGTCTTAGTTTTGTATGAAAGTAATGATGATTATATGATGATATATGATTTTATTGAAGAATTTTCTTTTGTGTGTTTGTCACGCAAAATGCATAATTTAAGCTGTTTCACAGAAAACATTGGGCTTCTTTTGAGATAGACAGGATCAATGGTTGAAAAGCATATCAGCATAATAAGATCAATAACTAATCAGGTCTGGAACAGCACATCCCTGCCTTTGGATGAGAACAGTTTGTCTTGGTGTCTTGAAAATGCCTACAGAAATCCGTGAAGGGAACACCATTAAGTGTATTTTGCTTAGGTTTCATGCACCCTAGGATACACAATTAGCTCAAATTGATCAATGTATATCTTTAATTTAAGTTAAAAGATTAACCAAAACCTGAACCATTTAACCTGTTAAATTCTTAAACGCTTGAAAGAATTTCATTGACCACCATTATTAGACAGATAGATAGATAGATAGATAGATACTATATCATCCCTAGGGAAATTTTAGGCATCCAGTAGCTTAGACAACCATAACACATATAGCTCACATACATAAAAATCAATCACAGAAATTTAAAGAGTTAACAATTTGTGAAGTGATTACAAAGGTCTGGTATGGACTGACCATGTGATGCAATGACCATCCTCACTGAATCTTTCATTATTAGAAATACTCAGGATAAGCGAGGGAATATTATCAGCATCTGTAGATGAGACACTGCATCCTCTGTAGATCGCAGATACCAGCCATGCTGTACTGCACATCAATGGCGCTGATGTTCATAACCTCTAGTAGATCAGGACTGCTGCGATAGTGGGAGGAGATGGAGACAGATTGCATCGGTCCCTCTCCCAGCTCCTATCTCCTTATCACAACAGCCACACTTATCTACTCCCAGTGGAATGATGTCATTAGAAGCCTAAGTGAGCAGCAGGAAGAGAAACAAATGACTGGAAATGCAAAAAAAGACAAAACTGGAGCTGGATAAATACAGTGTGTTCCAAATTATTGTGCAAATGATATTTTACACTGATTTTCCTAAATAGTCGATGGAAATGACAGTCAGTATAATTTTCAAGTCACCAACCTTTAGGGTATAAGTCGAATTTCATTGAACAAACCACCCAATTGAAAAAAAAACTCAAAATGCATAACATTTTATAGGTTGTAAAGAACTGAAAATGGTCATTTGCTGAATTTGCAGCATTAGGAGGTCATATTTACTGAAATCAAAAGCTGTTTCAATCAAACACATCTTAACAGGGCAAGTTACATGTTAACATAGGACCCCTTCTTTGATATCACCTACACAATTCTTGCATCCATTGAACGTGTGAGTTTATGGAGAGTTTCTGCTTGAATTTCTTTGCAGGATGTCAGAATAGCCTCCCAGAGCTGCTGTTTTGATGCGAACTGCCTCCGACCCTCATAGATCTTTTGCTTGAGGATGCTCCAAAGGTTCTCAATAGGGTTGAGGTCAGGGGAGGATGGGGGCCACACCATGAGTTTCTCTCCTTTTATGCCCATAGCGGCCCAAAACATGACTCCGCCTCCTCCTTGCTGATGTTGCAGCCTTATTGGGACATGGCGGCCATCCACTACTCCATCCATCTGGACCATCCAGGGTTGCACAGCACTCATCAGTAAACAAGACTGTTTGAAAATTAGTCATCATGTATTTCTGGGCCCACTGCAACCGTTTCTGCTTGTGAGCAATGGTTAGGGGTGGCCGAATAGTAGGTTTATGCACAACTGCAAGCCTCTGGAGGATCCTACACCTTGAGGTTCTCGGGACTCCAGAGGCACCAGCAGCTTCAAATACCTGTTTACTGCTTTGTAATCGCAAGGATCCTGGAGGGAGCCTGGGAGTATGCCCAACCGGTCTACATGTGCTTTGTGGATCTGGAGAAGGCCTATGACCGGGTCCCCCGGGAGATACTGTGGGAGGTGCTGCGGGAGTATGGGGTGAGGGGGTCCCTTCTCAGGGCCATCCAATCTCTGTACAACCAAAGCGAGAGCTGTGTCCGGGTTCTCGGCAGTAAGTCGGACTCGTTTCAGGTGAGAGTTGGCCTCTGCCAGGGCTGCGCTTTGTCACCAATCCTGTTTGTAGTATTTTGGACAGGATATCGAAGCGTAGTCGGGGTGGAGAGGGGTTGCAGTTCGGTGGGCTGGGGATCTCATCGCTGCTTTTTGCAGATGATGTGGTCCTGATGGCATCATCGGCCTGTGACCTTCAGCACTCACTGGATCGGTTCGCAGCCGAGTGTGAAGCGGCTGGGATGAGGATCAGCACCTCTAAATCGGAGGCCATGGTTCTCAGCAGGAAACCGATGGAGTGCCTTCTCCAGGTAGGGAATGAGTCCTTACCCCAAGTGAAGGAGTTCAAGTACCTTGGAGTCTTGTTCGCGAGTGAGGGAACAATGGAGCGGGAGATTGGTCGGAGAATCGGCGCAGCGGGTGCGGTATTATATTCAATTTATCGCACCGTTGTGACGAAAAGAGAGCTGAGCCAGAAGGCAAAGCTCTCGATCTGCCGGTCAGTTTTCGTTCTTACCCTCACCTATGGTCATGAAGGTTGGGTCATGACCGAAAGAACGAGATCCAGGGTACAAGCGGCCGAAATGGGTTTCCTCAGGAGGGTGGCTGGTGTCTCCCTTAGAGATAGGGTGAGAAGCTCAGTCATCCGTGAGGAGCTCGGAGTAGAGCCGCTGCTCCTTCGCGTCGAAAGGAGCCAGTTGAGGTGGTTCGGGTATCTGGTAAGGATGCCCCCTGGGCGCCTCCCTAGGGAGGTGTTCCAGGCACGTCCAGCTGGGAGGAGGCCTCGGGGAAGACCCAGGACTAGGTGGAGGGATTATATCTCCAACCTGGCCTGGGAACGCCTCGGGATCCCCCAGTCGGAACTGGTTAATGTGGCTCGGGAAAGGGAAGTTTGGGGTCCCCTGCTGGAGCTGCTACCCCCGCGACCCGACACCGGATAAGCGGACGAAGATGGATGGATGGATGGATGCTTTGTAATGGCATTTTAGCAGCTGCTCTCTTAATCCGATGAATTTGTTTGTCAGAAACCTTCCTCATTATGCCTTTATCTGCACAAACCTGTGTATGCTCTGAATCAGCCACAAATCTCTTCATGTAACTTGCCCTGTTAAGACGTGTTTGATTGAAATAGCTTTTGATTTCAGTAAATATGACCTCCTAATGCTGCAAATTCAGCAAATGACCATTTTCAGTTCTTTACAACCTATAAAATGTTTTGAAACTCTGTTATGCATAATAATGTGGAACAGTGCATTTTGAGTTTTTTATTTTTGAAAAAAATACTGTTTTCATTGGGTGGTTTGTTCATTGAAATTCGACTTATACCCTAATGGTTAGTGACTTGAAAATCATACTGACTGTCATTTGCATTGACTATTTAGGAAAACCAGTGTAAAATATAATTTGCATAATAATTTGGAACACAGTGTACAAGTTTAGAGCCAAAGTGATGACTCAGGGATTAAGTGCTGTTAGTGGGGGAGAATACAGTAAACTGTAGACTGTCAGTTTGTCAGTGCCATCAATCGCAGATTTGTCAAATAAATCAATCGTGGAGACCAAAGGGAGACATAAATCCTATCAGCATTCCTACTGTAAAAGTACCAACCGTACTGTAGGGGGGGAAAACATGTCTCCCCTAACAAAGGAGAGGCCTACCTGTCAGAGACACAGCCTGGACAAAGGAAACTCCAGACTTTTGCAGGTCTCACCTTCTCACCTACTTTTAGGTTTGAGTGCAGATCCTGTCTTCCCATTGGACGAGACTCACGGGCCGACGCAGGTTACCCCACCTTTGTCTTTCCATTGAGGCTGCAGAATCTGCTTCAGAAGACGGACACCAGTCAAACTTTTGGACATTTAGCCTAGGTTAACAGTTCTTCACCTTGCTGGACGAGTAGCAGACTGTCTTTGTGGTTATTGCAACACGTTTTTCGGTCCTGAGAAATCGTGCAGTGAGCCATTTCACCTAACCTGCAGAAGGGAGAGATTCAGCTGTTTCCTTTGCTGCCGCTCAAAGGACGAGGTTGCTGTTAAACTCTGACAGACTAAACACACCTAAATGGCTACGGGAAATCAATCTTGAGTAAGGTTCTGGTAAGCTCTGTTACTGTGTAAGCCCTACTGTATCAATGTGAAAATCAGGCCGCTGCGTCCTTGTTTATTGCTGTGTTAAAGTGCCTTAATCACAGTGTTTGCTGCTTGTTTATCAATGCCTAATACGCTGCATTAATCGTGTTGTCCCATGCTGCCTGGACCTCTTTGTCTGTCTGTTACTGTGCGTGCCATAGTGAATAATTTAATAAGCTCTCCTTTTGTCGTTTAAACGACCAGAGCTTTAGCGACACACACCAGAGTCCTTTGTTAATGAAAGAATTGCTTATTGTCTTGCCGCAGGCAGTTATAATTTAATCTCTTTTGCTTTGTGTGGTTCCCTCTCGCCCTTTTACTAAACAAACACACACACACACACACACAAACACACACATACATATCTACCAACCCAGTCTCACGGCAGTTCGTGAAATGGTCACGTTATTTAATCTATTGATTTGTGTTCACAGGGACGTTTTTCTCGTTTTTTTCGTGGTGGCCAGCACAAAAATGTAAAGTAATGTATTTCAATGGGAAGCATATTTTGTGATCACAGCACGAATATGGTAGGGAGTAGTATGAAAAGCCGAAAATCCGCATAGGGAGGTTGGTCGGGGTGGTGGATGGGTCAAACAATACAGGACTTTCACCCGGGAGACCGGGGATCGCGTCCCGCATGTGGCGATTTGTTTCCCCGTTGTCTTCCTAATCACAACCGTCCCGTTATTGTCACGCGTCCCCAGCGGCCGCCTCCCAGCGTGTGAGGCGTCCTTTCCCCATTGTTTTTTTCCTAAACCCAACCTCCGCCATCCTGTTATTGTCGCGTGTCCCCCGCGTCCATCTCCCTGCATGTGAGGCATCCTTTCCCCATTGTTTTTGTCCTAAACCCAACCTCTGAATAGATGGTTCCCATGTTGTGCTGGCCACCACAAAAAAAAACGAGATAAACGTGTTGTTGTACACGAATCAATAGATTAAAAATTACGTGACAATTGCACAAACTGCTGTGAGACCGTGTTGTATCTACATGCCCTTACCAGTATTTACACACACTTTTAAATGCACAGATAGCGTATTAGCGTTACTTACTTTAGCTCCACGCCATCTTGCACTATGTCCGCCATTTTGTTCTTCATATCTGCGACCTATGCTTAGTTCCCTCAAAAATTCTCAACTCTCGCGGTCTTGCCCGCCATCGTGAACTCTAGTGTGATGCAGCCGCATACATGGTCACGCCGCCTTCGTGCTCAATCTCTCTATTACCTCCACCACACACACACACACACACACACACACAGCAGGTAGCAGGTACTGTGCTCCTATTTAGAAACATAATACAGTCATTACCATGCATTATAGAAAAGTTACACAGTATGCACACACACACACACACACACACACACACACACACACACACACACACACACAGTGCTACACGCTTGCCTTGCTTGTTTGCCTGTATGCTTGTAGTTGGAGATAATGGATGTTTGTTGATAGAAGTATTATTGAATATTAATCGTGTATAGGCAGTAAATATCTGAATTTTTAGGTGAACGCCCCCTGTTGAGACTGTATCCACAGTTCAGTTATTGGTCCCTGAGTCCAGGGTGGTACCTTGTTTATTATTTATTCATATTAATAATTGTATCAATATCCATAGCTTTATTAATCTTGATAAAATATCTTCGATAATTGCTAGAAACTGAACATGTTTCTCCCAAATTCCATCATTCATAATCACATACAGATATGTTTTTTCACCTAAATGCATATTCTGTGTAAAAACTGCTTTCTCTGCTCAAAATTAGCTTGCATGTTTCTGCTTGGATTTAAAAGTTTTGTTCAGCCAAATTCTCTCATCTTACCCTTACCGTGATGTAATAGACAAGACTCTGACTCTATCCTACAGTTGTTGGTCCCTCACTTTTATGTTGCATTATTTAAATATACTGGAGGGAGAGTTATAGTAGAATTTCAGGGTGTAGTTTACCTTTTAAACAAATGGAATACCATAGCATCAAATTGGTTTGAAAGCTGCAGTGAAAGTTGCAGCACTGTATCATTTTGCTCTTGAATTTTAGTCCAGGAGAGGATTATTCTGTCATCTGACAAATAAACAAAACATTCCATAATTAAAATGTATCTGAAGCAGTGCACATGTAACTTCTGTATTTCAAATTTTTCTCTGGTACTAAAAAAGTTTGTATGTGAAATGGTGTGTATGTGAGAATGTGAAGAGATGGACACAACATCCCAGTTGTTGATGCAAATTAAATGAATCAGAAGTGAAGAAATAATAAACTAAAACAGTGGAACTGCACAGAAGCTGCCAAGTCAAATTTGAAAGTGTGTATGTGTGCAGCTAGGCCCTGTGTGTGTTTCCCTGAATTACTTTATTTTTGCTGATGCCGAAGGCATGAGTCGAAGTACACAACAGAGTAGTGCGTTCATGTTTCTTGCTGTCAGGTTGTTAAAAGAGTGGGAGGGTTGTGACAATGGAGGTCTCATCAATCTAACAAAAACAACACCCCCTCTACAGTATCTCATTTATCCCCACAAAGGCACGCAAAGGACACAATTCAGTGTCCTAAGGGGGTGTTTGTGTTTCTATCCCTGTGAAGGTCGGGAAGATGAAGAAACTCCCTGAGAAGTGAGGACATGTTGCTGGTGTTCAGATTAGAATGAGTTGTAGGACCAAAGAACAAGAACGTTGAAATAATATATGTACAGCTACACACATGCTTCCTCTGTTAAGTCATTAATGTTGTTGAGCATCATGACCATAGGGGTGGTTTCCAATTGATGCTTTGATTAGGGCTGCATGGGTTTGGGACCTCAATCCTTTTTAATACCAACCGAGATGCTTCTGTAGCACTTTTAAGTGCGAAATTTGGCTTTGAATGTCCGATCAGATTCATAATTTTGTCTACTTATTCTTTGATCAAATAACTCATAACTGGGATAACAATTAACATATTGTTTGTTTAATTAGTATGGAATAAGATTTGATTAAAAAACTCATAACTCGGATAACAATTAGCACATTGTTATTTGTTTGATTAATTAGTATGGAAGAGGATTAGGGCCACATGTGAACAATTTATTAGAGTTCTGAGTTTAAAGTCAGAATTCTGTCTTTAATCACATTTTCAGAACTCATAATTCTGAGAATGAAAACGACTAACGATAATGACTGACAAAATGACGATGGTTAGTTGCAGGAGAGCAGGCAGAAGGAGCTCGGGAGACGTTCTCCAGAGCGGCGGGGAATGAGGAGGAGGGACAGTTAGACCCAGCGGCAGCAGGTCAGCAGAGCTTAAGAACCAGCCCGCTGTTCGGCGTGTCCGTAAATCAGTACACAAACCAAAATGTTAAAAGAGTTGTGGTTTTGCCCGGTTGCTGGTCACCAGGAAACAGTTCAGCATGTTAACTCCCTATAAAATTAGAATTTATCGTAATTACATTTTGGTTTTTGTACAGATTAAACAAATAAGAATACATGTTAATGGATGAGCTTTAGAAGTGCTTTTAAGAAGAGTTCTTTTTAGGAGATTTTCTTTGCACAGCGCTAGGCTTCCAGTGTTTTTGCTAAGCTTCAGAAACCCTGTTTACACTTGGTTTTAAAATGCATCTGGGGCAATGGGATCACAAGTGGGCAGCGCTAAAGACAAGTCTAAACGACCACTAACAACCATTGTGGTCCAATCACTTAAACACATTTGACCACTTTTGTATTGCTAATGTGTCCGGATGCATCCCCCATCATTTAACCCTATGAAAGGAGATGGGTTGGATTCTGCTGACAGCGCTCTCCAGCTGTACCGACACAACCGCTAACGTGACTAGTGGGAGTGTGGACATAATAATTGAAAAAATAAGGTCTGTCTAGTATTAATTGCTCTCGGCCTTGAAGTCACTATCCAGGAGATCATGTTAATGCACAGAATGATTTGCCTCATAAATCTTTAGTGTATTTGTACAGTACACTGTACTATTTAATAACAACCTGACACTAATACACTGTAGTACCTTTTATGTTTGTTTTATTAAGCTGATATTGGTATGAGTGAGGAAGAGAGAGAGAGAGTGTGTGTGTGTGTGTGTGTGTGTGTGTGTGTGTGTGTATATGTATGTGTGTTACCTGACAGTGATAATAGCTGTCATAACTTACCATTAGGTCTTCATAGGATCAGATAGCTGTTTATTTTCATCCCCAGGGGGTTTATGAGCACTTGCAAATTTGTGTGTGTGTGTGTGTGTGTGTGTGTGTGTGTGCATACTGTGTAACTTTTCTATAATGCATGGTAATGACTGTATTATGTTTCTAAATAGGAGCACAGTACCTGCTAACCTTTTACTGTAAATCCTGTGGCTTGTGTAATGTCTCAATTTCTTAATGTCCTTTTTAATTAGTTCCTTTCATTTGGCTGTTTTCCCTCCATTTTCCTGCAAGTGAATGATGAGGTTATCAAACCAATCTCGCTCTCTCTCTGTTACACAGGCAGGCTGTTTTGATGTTACTTATTCATGACTAGCCATCTGGAGCATGTAAGTCTACTATAAACACATCAGTGTGCCAGAAGGATTTAGTATTGGATATTAGATATTGTGTAATCAATGTCCCTTCTCTACATCCAAGTACTGGAATCTAGTTCACTGTGCACATCATACCACTGGTCTCTTCCTGTTTGTATATGCATACATGTATATGGTATCAATGTATGTATACAGTATAATACCTTGCCCATAGTTACTATATGCATAAAGGGTTCATGTGCTCCTCTTAGAAAAACATATTTATATTATCTTGGTACTGTATATGAATCCCTTCCTTCTTGCACTTTCTCAGCTGTTCATGATTTGCCTGTTTATCCCTTTGTTTTCGCCCCCCATAAATGCAAACACGTTGGAAACAGCACAATATAATGTGGCAATCAAGACAACCCACTGTTATGCACAAGCTCCAAAGTACTCCAGTGACACATTGCCAGCAACTGCCAACACACCTGTGGGAAATATAAATACAGAGAGAGAACAAAAGTGAGATTCAAAAGGGATGTTTGGGGACGAAAGCTAAACCACAATGAAGAAAGTAAAAGCAAGAGACATAGTTACAGAAGCATACAGTATTATTATTTATTCTCTATGCATGAGTTTACATTTCTGATTTTTGCATATATTTACAATGTGCACGCTGTGAGTCAAAATGAGACAGGCTTTATGTGTCTGCAGTAAACTAATGAGCAGTCAGCCTAGCAGCAGCTATTGCACCCTAACCAGAGCTGAGCTGGCATTTTGTTTGTGTCACATAATCAGTTGATAGCTTACCAATACTTTGCTTTCATATTTCTTTCTCAGGGAAAATAAGTCATTATGGTAGCTTACTCTGGGGAAGTACAGCTTGTAGTTCATGATAAACACTGCTTTGTTGTGCAAAGCAGTTGCATCAGTATCCACGCTGTAAATTATGAAATATTTAGTTATATACACATATGGACATAGGAGTGTGCAGGTGAATATGCACAACGTGATACTAACATGCAAAGACACTGACACATGCAAATGCATGCATACAATTGTCTGTATAAAGATTAATTATTTTACATTTATATATCATTTTTAGAGTGAGCACTTTCAAATATACAAAAATAATCCAACTCATTAAACATAAAGTGTGTGCCTGTACACACACACATTCACACAGGCAACACATTCATCTTCATTAGAAGCTGTGTTTAAGAAGAGACCTGGGTCTGTTATTGGTAATGCTTCCCTTTGATGTATTTCACTCTGTGTCAATTCAAATCAGAAGATATATCACTTTCATCTTTTCTGCTAAACTATATCTGTTCCTTGTGTCTCATGTCTAAGTTATACTAAAATCACATTAAACCCAGCTGCCATAGACTAGACAGACCAAAGCTCTGAGTTCACTGTGAGAAATATGTGAGGCTTATTCATCTTAGGAAAACATAGTGTTTTAATGTGTAGCAGATGGCTAAAGATGAACTCTGAATGTGTCTGTACGTTGTCACCATTACAGCAGCAAATGTTACCAGCGGGGTTGTAATCAGGTGGATTATGACCACCAGTACCATTTTGGGCTGATTACTGTGGACAAAATACAGCCTTTCTGCAGCTTGAGCAGATAGAGCCGGATGCTCACAGGTTCTCCCTCAAATATGCATACTAAATAAATACTCACACTCATATTTTTAAAATTTTGTATAGGTTTATTTGCTTTATTGCCGAGAGTTGTATGAGATCAATACCACACTTGTGTATATATATATATGCTAAATATGTAGCCAGGAGCCAGTTAGCTTAGCTTGGAAAGGGGGCAAAACAGCTATCCCTGCTCTGTCCAAACGTAAAATAAATCTGCCAACCAGCACACAAATTAACACGTTGCCATTTGTTGAATTTGTGCAAAACACGTGCAAAAAACCAATTCATGGTTATATACTGGACTATTTCTTGGCCGAGTGCTGTGACTTCCTGGAGTTATAACTTGAAGATATAACATGGTAATGTCTGCACTTTATGAGATATGAGAGTGTCAAGTTATTTCCCAATATGTGGACTGTTCCTGTTCGCCAGTAGGGGGTGAATTAGTGGCGGACACCAGATATCTGACTTCTGATAATTTCTTAGTTGGTGTGGTTCTACTGTGACTCCTTTTGGATGTGGAAGGAAATGTTTTGTCTTTGTATTTCTTTAAATGAGTAAGGGTTGGAAAAAAAAAGTGTTTGTGAGTGTAGATTTAACCATGGTTTGGTTATCCTGGAGGCAGGGTGTCTTCAATGAAATATGTGCTAGGCTCACAGGGTAGCTATGGAGATTTGGGCAACATATTTTATTTAATGCAGAAGTGTTTTAATGGTCTGGCAAGCACACTTATCTGTTTCAAATGAAGGTGAATTCCACACAGATAGAAACACATGCATGCATGAATACAGAAACGGACAGTAACTATGGCCACCAGTTTTACTGCACATGATGATTCTTCCCCTTGTTAATCCCTCTCTCTTTCTCTCCCTCATCAGGCTGCCATCTATAAACACTGCTGCTTTGTTGGTACAACCCTTCCCAATTTCCCATTCATATTTGATCACTCTTCATGCTTAAATGATAAAGGTAATTGTGGCTGCCAGCTGTCTTTGGCTTCGGTTCAGCAGCACAACTGGAGCTGCCTGCAGCAAACACTCTTCTACTAATCAGAAATGGGATATAGCATGTTCTACCCATTGGAGCTGTAGCAGTTTTGCTGTGTTTGCTTTTGGGGTTTGCTTCAGCGTATTATCTTTGTTGTAAATGACATGCTCAGGGTTCAAGTTCAACTGATGTCAAGGTCTGTTCAGGGGTCTAGTTTAGTACTGTACTGTACTATGTCCCTGTATACTGCTCACCGATTATAAAAAAGCAGCATGCAGATAACTAAAATTGTTTGTTGACATCCATGAACCAATATGGTAAATATGTATGTGGATTAGAGAGGACAGAGCAATTCAATAATTGATGCACTGATACATCCTACCAAAATCTGCACACATTAGTCTATTCCTGCATTCAATCATGCATCATTTTTTTAAATGTTATATTGTACGTTGATGTATGCGTAATAAGAGTGATGATTTAGGCTAATGTTTGATTTGAAAATATCATCTTTTTAAATATAAGCCTACACTGAAATAAAGCAGAAATAGAATATATTCAATTTACTTTATAGAGATTATACAATGTCATGCTCTTGCAAGTATAATTAAGCTTAATCAGACAGTGTCAGCTAAGATATTAAGATATAAGAATAAATAATGATACACGCTTTCTTAATACCGTTTGTCTTTGCTGGACTAATTGGTAAAAAAGAATGATAGGGAGATGAAGCAAAATCCCTACACAGGGATTTCCTTTGAATTGTGTCTTTATGAAACTCAAACAAATAATCAGTCAGTTCTCAAATGTATGTATGACCTAAGTCTTACTCCAATAGCCTCAGTGCTTTTTCAATATCCATATGTGCCTTGAGCTCCCTGGTCGGATCAGATACTTCCTGATGCATGCTTACCTGTGTGCTCGTCCTCTACAGGTATTAACATTGAGATGATGTGTTGTTGCTTTTCCTTCTGTGGTATCTGACTATTTACCATTGTGATCTAAGTTTTTGGTATAAGGAGGATGTATGAACCTTACTCTACATGTACTGAGAACATCTGGAAACTGTTAACATGAGTAGAGGTCCCCCAAGACAGAAGAGACCTTTTTTGGAATTGTGCCAGATAACAGGCACTGATTGGCTAATTCTGTGTCGAACTATGCACTCTCACATTACGCCCTATGCATGGAATATATACCCTGTGTTAACAAAGGAAAGTGAGAGCGACAGAATTTGAAGATTGGGCTGGTCGTCTCTCCAGATATCCATGGGTCTGTTAAATTGATGCTGAATCTTTGCTTGTAATAAACCTTTTTATAATCAAGATCAGTGTCTACGAAGTTCCTTCTCCATACAACAACAACACAGTGCTGCAACTGAAATACACCACAAATTCTTGGCGTCACGAACTTTGGCCTTGACGGCCCCAGGCGCATCGCTTGCGGGGCTTCGGTGTGCGACTTCTGCTTCAAAGGCCGGCTGACTAGGGTGAGTGTTCCTCACATTTTTTGGGGTGGCAGTCGTTCATGGGAGCCGCGTGTGTGTGTGTGTGTGATGGGCCGCATTGTAATGTTTGAAATCTGTGTGTGCAGCTGCTGTGCTGTGTGTGTTGTTGTGTGGGCTGGAACTTTGTTGTAAATTTTTTGCGTTGGGGTATATTAAAAAAAAAAAAAAAAAAAAGGGGGGAGTGAGATAAGCCTTAGTGTGGGCGTAATGAGGGAAGACAGAGAAATAAAAGGAATAAGAGGAGAAAATTAAGCAAAGGCTTAAGGGAGTTAAAGACATAGAGAAAAGAAAAAAGTAAGGAATTAAGGAATATTCACATAGATAATGTGAAAAGATTTTAAGGAATAGGCGAATTGGATTAAAGAAAAAAAAAAAACAGTTGATAACCCTGGCCAGGGCAATTTGGCTTAAACAACGTAAAGAAAGAAAAAGGAAACAAGAGAAAATAAAAACAAGAAGTAATAAGGGGAAGATAAAAGGCAATAAGAGAAAATAAAAGAATACAGAAAAGAACAGTAACAATAAAGAGAAACCAACAAAAACAAAGAATAAAGGATAACGCCGTTAATCTGACATAAAAAGCCCTTTGAAAAAAGGCGATCACAGGATGGGCCGTAGACTTAAACTTTTATTAGATGAAAAGTTTGAGCCAGTTCGGAGAACTGAGGTGTAGACTAACAGTTCAATGGTAGATTTGCCAATCGGTTCATTGTTGACGAATAATGTTCGAGGTAGGCTTGCTATTGGACGTCTATGCCTAAGGTAGCATAATAACAAACAAAAAAAAAAGACAAAAAAAAAAAACAAAACGGCGGAAAGCAAGCTCTTTTTAGGAATTACATGCATGAATGATGTCGACTTTTGTGTGTATGAGAGAGGGTGTGTGTGAACAGCGGTGTGTGTGTGTGTGTGAACAGTGGTGTTTCTGCTGTATGTGATAGGCTGTGTATGCGTGATAAGGATATCCTATATTAGATATATATGTTTAGTTTAATAAGGAAAGATATTCTGTTCATTATGACTAAAATATGAGTCTCTTTTTCAAGAGAACGTTTTCAAAAGTGTTAAAATGTATGAGCCTTTTTTGGGTGGACTTTGTTAAATAGGTAAAAGACATAAATTGATATGAGCCCCTATAGGAGGACTTTTGTGTAAACGATCTAGCCTATGAGTCTTCTTCGAAGGAGAACGTTTTCAAAAATTGCTAAAAACTTATGAGCCCCCTTCGAAGGACGTGAAAATAGACTAGACTATAGTAAAACTAGGAAGCTTCATAAGTAGGATCTGTGTTCTATGTGTTGTGTTGGTTTGTTCATTTTGTCCCGGGATGTTGTTATTTTATAAATGTGGTCTGGTGAAAGAAAAACGGAGAGACAGCTGGTCTGTTTGCTGAGAGCGTTAAGTTTTCTTTGACTTTTTGTGATTGTTTAACTTGTTTTATGGTAGTGTATTGTTGTTTGCAATATCTGCCGTTTAGAAACGGGTAAGATTATGGGATTCTATGTCGAAGTGGACTTGAATTAGTCTTTAGTTATTCTCCTTGGTCAAGTTGTGTGCTTCAATGCTGTGGAGCTTTGCTCCCGACAGAATCACACTGGTGTATGAACTGCGCATGTCTAGGAATTTTAGGAATTCAAGTCTTCACAGAAAGTTTAGGC
Source organism: Sander lucioperca (assembly GCF_008315115.2). NCBI lineage: Eukaryota > Metazoa > Chordata > Actinopteri > Perciformes > Percidae > Sander > Sander lucioperca. The sequence continues at coordinate 33,004,730 of NC_050173.1, forward strand.
CACTCCTTGCCTGCACTTGAGTACAGAGATGGAGTGGCGAAAGGAGAAAGGGGGGTTGAATGCAGCCTAGTAAAATTAAAGTGGCAATTGCTTAATTATGAAATTATCTGATTGAGATCTATTAAATTTATAGATAAGAGTTATGCTGATCGATAAAAAAAAGGGAAATATTATTGCAATGATTAAAACGGTTTTTGAGTTAAGTAGATTGATTATTCATAAATCTGTTAATTATTCTTTACCATCTTATTAACTGGTGCTGTATTAACGCATCCTTCACGAGTGATGTAGCTTATTTCATTTTTACTCTTATTTTTATTACTGTTATGCACCTTTGAGTGGTGCTAGGAGATGGTTAGGTCTGTGTTGCTTAGCTGTGTTTTGATGTTTGCATGGTTTCATATACTAAATGTGGATGCTATTTGGTGTGTAGCTATGCTAATGTTTTACTGTTTCCTGTAATTTTACATGGCTAACGGGGAAAGAGTTTGTGTTGTAATGATCTGCATGGTGTCTTGCTGATTTCTAACTGCATAGTCTAACCTGTGTTAATGTTTTGCAATCTTTTGCTGTTTTGGTTTAAAAATCTGGAAAAAGGACTATAGTTGAAAGTAGCTGGTTAACACTGATATATTTACAGAAATGTAGAATAATGTGTATTGTCCTTTATAAATAGGAATATGAATGAGACTAATTATGATTTTTAATCTAGAGTCTTTAAATTAGTATTTCATAACAATTGTGATTACTTAAATAAATTAACACTTACATTTTATGGTGAATGATCTGGTGAGATAAAAAGATTAAGAATTGTTGTTTGTTTCTTTCCTTTTTCCTCCTGTGGGGTGAGAAACGAGAAGAAGGGGAGAGAGACAGAGAGGAGGTGCTGGCCGGTGCGTCACGCGACAACGTGGGCAGTCCTGGATCTGATTTGATCAAAGGCCAGTAACTGTTTTATCCACAAACTCTTAACAAATACCTGCATCCTGATATATATGTGTATGCTCATTTACAGTTATCATTGCTGATGCATATTTGGGTTGCTTTTTCTTATGGGATATTGTAGCTACATTACTCTACAGAAGATATTTCATCTGTCTGTATAGGTTTATGCATAAGATATTCCATATTGTGACCATTTGACAAGAGACTTGGCAACAGACTGATCACTTAATGCATTTGAGAATTATACATGGGAATTTTCCATGTGTATGGGTTGCTTTGTTTGGAGCTACGTTGGACATTCAGTGTTGAGATTATTTGGTAAATTAAGGCCATTGAGGGTTTATTGGGTTATTGATTTACTACATAGTAGTGTGGGATCTTTTTAGTTACATAGGATTGAACTTTCTCTTCTTTATCGGACATCTGTTCTTCTTTTTGATTACCTGAGTAATTGAATACTATTGTGTTGGTGCTGTAGTATTGCTGAGTAATAAGTGTTTTTTGGATTGCTTTAAAGTTGGCTGGTTCCTTTACCTTTCTATATTGGATGTGGGACACCCGCCGTTTATCAAGATAAATAGACAAGTAAAAATCAAAATAAAATAAAAATAAATAAAAGGAAGGAGGGTAAAGATAAGCTCTGTAGTCTAAAGTATTCTTAGTTTAACAATTGGTAGTTTTTATATACAACTAATAATTTACAATAAAGGAATACAGAAGAGTTGCTACGATGTGGAAAAAAGACAGGAAAAAGGGCATTAACAATCAGAAAATAATCACTCCGGTTGATGTAGTACAAAAGAACAATCCTTTAGTTAATGATATCGCTAAGTTGTCAGGAAAATGGCACAAACGCTGGCCGGATATTGAACAGCCATGGCCAGTAGAGGGGACTCTTAACCCGGATGTTATTAAAATAATCCAAGTGCTTGTGTCTACGTACAAGGCAGATCAAAAGAAGGGGAAAAAAGGCGAAAAACGTAGAATAAGGAGACAAAAAGAGTTGGGTACGCTTAAGTTGTTTGAGAATGAGGGACAGAAACTGATGAAGGCTACAAAAGATAAAAGAGACCAAAGTGTAGAGGAAATGGCAAAAAAGGAGAAAATAACAGAAAAATTAATGGCAGAAGTTAATACACCTTTCTCGCATACGGAATCAGTGAAAAGACCTCCACCTTATGAGGAGGAAGCGGAGTTTAAGGACATCTATCCCCAGCTTCCAGTGATCAGTCAGAAGGGTGACTACTGCATCAGAGATGAAGAGGACCTAATAATAGAGATAGGACAAGCAGAAACGACTATAAAAATGACTCCAAACTCCAAAAGTAAGAAGAAATTGAAACATCTGGAAACCAAGGGCAGAGTGAGGTTTAGCCAGACAAAGGATGATGACGATGGTGATCAGAGTGAAGAAGAGGAGATCATGGGAGGATATGCCCCTGCAATCAGAAGGGTGCTGGCTAGAGCGGAAAGGAGAGGAGAAGAAAAATGGAAGAAACAACAAGCTATAAGAGATCAGACCTCTGACAAAAGTGAAAATGGAGATGAGAGTGATGGAGAAGAGGAGATCAGAGGAGCTACGGGATCATGTTCTACTACAGCTGAGTTAGAAGAAGTTGAAAGAGATATGGATCGATGTGAGCTATACTTGGAGAGATCTACTAAACTAGAAGACATAAAAGAACTGGAAAAGCAATTTGAGAAGCTGAAGACAAGGAGGGAAGAATTGCTGAAGAAAGGATCCCGAAAAGTGGAGAAGAAATATATATTGCGCTCAAGAAAGGGAAAGGTAAGCGGGAAGATGCTGCCGGTGTTCATTCGAGGACAGAATTTGGAGTACAAGCCCTTGCAGAACACTGATATGTCAGACATTCTTGATAAGTTGCCTACTCTTCAAGAGGGAGCACATCCTTGGATTGCAAAGTTGGAAGAAATGTCGACAGGAACACAGTTTGCCATAGGAGATATCAAGAGACTTTTGGCTAATCTTGTTGGGATTCCAGCTATGGGAGAAATCTTCCGGAGAGCAGGACTCAATCGATATGTGGGGACTTTGTTTGCCGCAAGTAGAGGTCGTCTGTGGAGAGCGCTGAGAGATGAGTATCCAACAAATGTGAATCCAGACAATATCTTGATTGAGCCATTGGGACAAGAAGAAAATCCAAGAGCGTATGTCTCAAGAGCCCACCAAGTGTGGAGAAATATTACAGGAAATGATCCAGAGGTGAGTCAACTGGAAAAGTCAGTTTTGCGAACCAAAATACAGAAGGGATTGCCTGTTCCGGTAAGAAGCAAATTGGCGGAAGTAGTGGGACTTGGAAGTATGACAACAAGTGTGTATACAGATCAAATAGCCCATCAGGTGGAGTTATATAGGAAAAAGGAACATGAGCAGAAAGAACAGGACCGAGAGACTCTTAGAAAACTCAATCAAATACAACTGGTGGACAATAAGAGGAAGGAGAAGAAGCAGGCCGTGGTTTTGCAAAACCAGTGCCCACACAATCAACAATCACCGCCACAACTTCAGTCAAGCCAATTCCAACCCCAGATGCCTCAACCACCATTCGTGGTTCCAGTGGTTTCATATGCACAGCCAGTTTCTGGACAGACACAGAACTGGAGAGGAAGAGGAAGAGCAAGAGGACGAGGGGGTGTAGGAAGAGGAAGAGGAGGAAGATATAACCCATACTCTCAACAATCCTCAGAAGTGTGTTACAGTTGTGGACAGAATGGACACTTTGCCCGTGATTGTAATAAATCAAGAGGAAATTTCAGAGGAGATTACAGGGGCCAGACGAGGCCATATGGAGGACCGGTTAACCCTTACAGGGGTCCGGAACCAGGATTCTAGAGGTGCCCAGAAGATCCGAAAGGGGGGTGTCAGCTGGTAGCATTAGGGCCGGAAAGAGATCCAACAATTAAGGTGAAAGTAAATAACCGTCCTTTGGAAGTGATGGTGGATAGTGGAGCTGCGTTCACCTGTATTCGGCCTGAAGATGCTATACATCTCCCCATGTCCAATCAACTGATTCGGACAATCGGGTTTGAGGGAGTGAAACAGCTGATTCCTCTAACGGAACCAATTGAGCTCTGCTATAAAAATCAGAAAACTACAATACCCATATTGGTATCAGAACATACACCAATTGCATTGTTGGGAAGAGATGCTTTGTGTAGATTGAACTGCACAATAAAATGCACACCAGACGGCTGTTTGGTGGAAGTACCTAAAGAAATTGTTCACCAATTATTGATGACAATGGAGACCGAAGCTTCTTCAGTCTTCTGGATTGGAAATCTCAGTGCAGATTTTTTGGAACCAGCTAAATTGTGGGAAAAATTTATTGTTGCAAACATGCCAGATGCGAGGCTTCCGGAATATCCATTTCATTGTACGCTCAAGTATTTCAAGAATGCTGCCCAATCAAATTCAGAGGAATGGTTGAATCATCAACCAAAGAAAGTCCAACTTAGTTCAAGTTGCATAATTTTAGGACCACAAGGAGCAGCTATGAAGATAAACACAGATGATTATCTGGATAAAGAATTTGAGATTGAGAAGAGTGTGCCACATGTCACCTTGTTGATTTCTGAAGAATATGAGCAGAAGCATATAGGAGAAATGATGACAGAAGCAGAGAAAGCTGTTTTTATACCTACAGGAGAGAATCTGGCAATTTGGAGGAGTGAAGATCAGCAATTTCTCAAAATCATGATTTCAGCTCAAGGACAAGGACAGCCACAAGCTGTACGGATGACACATGAATCTATCTGCAGTGCCAAGAAGGATTCAGACACCCTGAAAGAGGAGATGATGCAACAGGTGCCAGAGTGTCTGTGGTCTCAACATAGTACTGATATTGGACGTGTAAAGTCAGCCCAACCAGTTAAGGTTGAACTTCGACCAGGAGCTAGACCTCCGTGGAAAAGTCAGTATCCGTTGAAAGATGAAGCTATCCAAGGGATTGAACCACAAATTGAAGGACTATTAAAAGCAGGTGTTTTGAAGATAACACAAAATCCTCAGAGTAATACGCCTTTGTTGCCAGTAAAGAAGCCAGATGAGACTTATCGTATGGTGCATGATTTGAGAGCAGTAAATGAAGTAGTAACTGACTTCCCAGCAGAAGTGCCAGATCCGCATACTTTGCTAGCTCAGATTCCTTCTGATGCGACACACTTTACGGTGATAGATTTGTGCGGTGCATTTTTTAGTGTTCCACTTAGTGTAGAAAGTCAAGGTTTATTTGGATTCACTTATAAAGGACAGTTTTATGAGTACAGGCGATTGCCACAAGGGTTTAAACATAGTCCTCATATTTTCAATAAAGTATTGAAGGATGATTTGACAGGGCTAGATCAAATATTGCAAAGTACCGTAATACAATATGTCGATGACATTATTGTCTGTGCACCAAATGAGGATGTATGCCATCAAGATTCGATCAAATTGCTACAGATATTGGCAGAAAATGGCCATAAGATTTCACAGAAAAAGTTGCAATATTGCCAAGAAAAGGTGGTTTATTTGGGTCAGAACATAATGCATGGACATAGAAGCATCGCTGATAGTCAATTGGAGGCAATTCGCAAAGCTCCAAAGCCTAGGACTGTCAGAGAGATGTTGACATTTCTTGGTATTGCTGGTTACTCTTCGGCTTGGGTTGAGAATTATGCTAGCTTGACGGGACCCTTGAGGGCTATGGTTAAGGATATTGGAAGTAACCAACTTCATGGTAACCTTGCATGGACACAGGAAGGCCTTTTGGCATTTGAAACAATCAAACAAAGGTTACAAGAGGCACCAGCACTTACACTTCCAGACTATTCTAAAAATTTCTTGCTGTATGTGTCTACTTCTATGGGAGGTAAATATGCATGTGCAGTTCTTTGTCAGCCGACAGGTACCGGGATGAACCCTCAACCTATTTCTTACTATTCTACTGCTTATTCAGATGTAGAATTAGGGTTACCACCGTGTTATAGAGCAATGGTAGGAGTCTCTTTAATGTATGATAAAGCATCATCAGTCACGATGGGTTATCCAATAACAATTCTTACCCATCATAGCCTCAGAAATCTTCTGAACTATGGAAAATATACATTGACTATGCCTAGGCTTAGAGACTATCATAGGCTTTTAGAGCAGGAAGATGTCACCCTGGCAAGGTGTGCCACGGTGAAAGCCAGCTGAGAATTTGCCAACCCCAGAGGATGGTGAACAACATGATTGTGTCCAGGAAGCAGAGAAATATTCGAGGCTTAGATCAGATTTACAAGCCCTTCCATTACGTGAGGCAGACCTGGAGTATTGGACTGATGGGTCATGTTATCGTGTGGGAGATAAATTGAGTGCTGGCTATGCAGTAGTAAAAGCACAAGGATCTGGATTTGTTGTTGAAAAGGCTGAAGTAATACCACAGCCTGCGTCGGCGCAACTTGCAGAACTTGTAGGGTTAACAGAAGCGTGTTTGTTAGCAGAAGGAAAGCGAGTGACGATATACACTGATTCTGCATATGCCCATAACGTATGTCATTTGTTTGGATCAGTGTGGAAAGGACGAGGATTTAAGAAAACGGATGGTTCTCCGATACAACATCATACGCAAATAATGAAACTGTTGCATGCCATGATGAAACCTAAAGAAATAGCAATAGCTAAGTGTGCAGCTCATAAAACAGATGTGTCAAAAGTTACAAAAGGGAATAAAGCTGCTGATGAAGCTGCAAAAGCAATTACAGGAGCTGACAAATTGGGTAAGGTTTTTCTGGTCACTCATGGAGTAGACCTAGAAGACAACATTACGCTTAAAGATGTGATTTTGATGCAGGAAGCTGCACCAACAATTGATAAACAGTTATGGCTAGACCGAGGTGCAGTCAAAGATTCTACTGGTCTTTGGAGAAATCATGAAGGGTTGATAGTAGCACCGCTAGACCTGCTGGGTCTGATGATCCAGGAGGCACATGGTTTAGCGCATGTTGCAAGGGGGGAAGTTAGGAGAAAGATCACAAAGGAATATGGTTTTTGGGCACCATATTTGCTAGAACAGATTGATCACATCATAGGCAGATGTACAATTTGTTTGAAAAATAATGTTCGCCGAGGTGTGACTGTTCTTCCAGGTTACATTCCAACCCCAAGAGGTCCTATGCGTGAGCTGGTTATTGACTATGTCGATATGATCAAACCAGTTGAAGGTAAAAGATACATGCTAGTTGTTGTGGATAGATTTTCACGATGGCCGGAGGCCTGCCCAACCAAGCGGAAAGATGCTCAGTCAGTTGCCAAGTTTTTGTGTAGAGAGGTGATAAGCAGGTGGGGACTTCCTGATCGAATATCCTCAGACAATGGGAAAGAGTTCGTGGATAAGACAGTGAAATTGATTTTTCAAAAATTGGGAATTAAACAACGTCTTGGAGCAGTTTATCATCCACAAAGCCAAGGGATTTGCGAAAAAATGAATGGTGTTTTGAAAAATCGTATTGTCAAGATTTGCCAACATACAGGGCTGAACTGGATAGCCGCATTACCTTTAGCCTTGATGGTGTGTCGCTCAAGTGAGTTGCGTGATTTACGTATGACACCCCATGAATTGGTCACAGGAAGACGGATGCCTACGCCTTGTTTGCGAACAAGCGGAAAAGGTCCAAGTTTGGCTTTTTTGGAAGATGAAATGAGAGCATATGTTACATATATGGCTAATTTCCATAAAAGAATATCCACATATGTTTCTGACAGGCAAAGAAAAGAAGAGGTGCAGGAGAAGCTCGATGAGCAAAAAAGGAGTACAGTGCAACCTGGGGACAAGGTGTTCGTGAAGGTATTTAGAAGGAAATGGTATAACGAACGCCGTGAAGGACCATTTGAGGTTGTTCGCAGTACGGGAACAGCCGTTCAGGTTAAAGGGTCTCCAACATGGTATCATTTATCGAATTGTGTTAAAGCTCCCAGGGAAGAAACACCACGGCTAGGGAATCAAGATGTTGAGGGCTCAAAAGAGCCAGAAGAAAGTAGGGAAGAACAGCCAGCAGAAAGAGAGATTGTCCATAATGTGGACAATGCTGATGATCATGTGTATACTTTTGAGGATGCCAGACATGACACAGCAATTGATGGACAGGAAAGGAGATTTGGGGATATTGAGTTTCAATATATCCCAGAAACAGCAGGGACTATCCCAGTGGAAGGTGAAACCACAGAGGTTGCCGAGGGCTGTAACTCAGTTACAGGAGAAGCCGGTGATTCAGTTAGACGAAATAGCCCAAGACCAGTCAGGAAAAAAGTCAAACCAAGACGCTACGAAGATTAGAGTCGAAGTATCTCTAGGAAAGCCAGCTCAGCTTCCATGCCAGTGTATGAGAGGGAATAGCGGTGAAGGAGAATTTAGAGTTCGGTGGGAAAACAGTCATGGTGGAGTTTTAGACCTGTTAGGAACAATGACATCAAGAAAGTATGCGTTATTAAATGATAAGAGAAGATTGAAAATTGAAGGGGATTGTAGTCTTTATGTGTATAATTCCCAACGGGAGGATCAAGGTGATTATAAGTGTATTTTTTATGATCCACAGTTTGAAAGCGATGGAATAGAGTCGGGACTCAGAGTTAATGTGGTGACGCTGGTAGTAAAAGATGGGAACAAAAGCATGGGGGTCCAAGTTGTTGAAGAAACAAAAGAATCAACAACACTGATATCAACACTTCAGCCTAATATTAGAACAATGAGTGGTAATTCAACTCTTTTAGCATTGGTAGTTGCTAAAGGTATAAATGAATCAAAGTTGACTACAGTGGCGCCTCGGATGACTTCGCAAATGCCAACTGTATTGAAGATTGTGATGAAAGTCAAGTTGGGAACAACAACTGTTCTTCCTTGTAAATGTGGGAGATGGAACAATGGTGGTAATAATCTTCCCGAGTGGAGAAATAATCGTGGTGAGGTTGTATTATTACGAGGACCAGAAATGGAATGTGATGTGATTCATATTATACTACTTTTGATATATTATACTACTTTTGATATATTACATTGCTTTTGATATTTGGATTCATATTATTTTTGATATTATTAATTACTTATTCTTTTTATTTTTTATTTTGATGTTTTATTTCTATGCGTTGTTTTGCAAAAAGATACTGGTTGGTGTTTTCCTTTCTTCCAGAGAATATGGGAGAATGTGCAGAGGGGATACAGATACAAACATGGACAATATGAAGGAACTAGGAGAACTCTGAACCAGGACGGTGTGGATCTGTTCAGATTTCACCATACCAACACTGCATTGATATTCAACATTGAAGCTGCAATGTAGTGGACTACATTCCTGTGTTTGTCTGATATATACATGTTTGCATAAGTAAAGCATATTTTGTATCATATTTTTGTATTAATTGCTTGAATAATGAAGTTTTTGTCATGAAGTGAATATATGGAGACCTCAGATGTTTTTTCTTTTTTTCCTTTGACGCTTAGGGAAATGGGGTCCAGGCAGGGAAAGGTCCTTTTTTCAGATCCGAAGGGTCGACCTGCCTGAATTTGGACATTGTTTTGGTTTTATTTCATTTTCTGAGGTTTTCACATGTATTTGCTTAAACCACAATTCTACATAAATTGATAAAGATTTATTTTCTAATTGATCTGGAGTACTAAGGTGGTCGCCTAGGCAGAGGGACCGTGAGAGAGTTTTCCTATCTAGATTGATTGATGGTTATTTGAAAGATAGCTGCCAGATGGGTTTTTCGCTCTCACACTCCAACAATTTCATTTTGTTACACTCTATAAGTTTGATTACACCCCAAAGGGTATATTATAAGGAACCTGATATAATGAGAAGTGTTATTCTGTTGTAATCCTATTCTTCTTTATTTTCCGAGACTTTATTAAGTCTCGTAGGGGGGAAATCTGTGGTATCTGACTATTTACCATTGTGATCTAAGTTTTTGGTATAAGGAGGATGTATGAACCTTACTCTACATGTACTGAGAACATCTGGAAACTGTTAACATGAGTAGAGGTCCCCCAAGACAGAAGAGACCTTTTTTGGAATTGTGCCAGATAACAGGCACTGATTGGCTAATTCTGTGTCGAACTATGCACTCTCACATTACGCCCTATGCATGGAATATATACCCTGTGTTAACAAAGGAAAGTGAGAGCGACAGAATTTGAAGATTGGGCTGGTCGTCTCTCCAGATATCCATGGGTCTGTTAAATTGATGCTGAATCTTTGCTTGTAATAAACCTTTTTATAATCAAGATCAGTGTCTACGAAGTTCCTTCTCCATACAACAACAACACAGTGCTGCAACTGAAATATACCACACTTCCAAACTTGTTCCCTGAAATTAGCTGATGGATTTAATCTACTGAATGCAGATAAACCAAGCTCCATTCAGCCATTTACCTAAAAATCCATTTTATTTCTGAGGAGAAATGTATATAGAAATGGAGGTGCAGAATTGTTATGTAAAAGTTTTGTGAGTTGAAATACAGGTGGAGGTTTTTTCACCAGGGACAATGTACTGGCAATTCTGTTAGGGACCTCTCCCCAATAGTGTGTTTTTCCCCAAAAACAAAGGCAGCAAAAAAGTGGCACACCAAAGGAAAATAATTGCCTCATGTGTTCTGTCTCTTGGCTAAAAAGAGCAACAGATAAGGCACTTTTCATCCCTTTGTTTTTTAGGGGCGCAGAGTATTTGCCAATAAATACGCAGTTTGTTGCAGCAGGGGACCAAGAGTGGCACTGAAATTCCAAAAGTGTCAGAAATAGAAACATGGGATAGTTTTTAATGAGAAGGTGCAAAGGTTGTCTGTTATTGCACTTACAGTATAGAGTGCCATTTATCTCCGTGAAAAGCTGTGATTGGGTTCTTGGATTCGTCGCTTTTCATATGTTTCCTGTCTCACTTGTTTAGATGGTTTCCCAACTACTTCCACTCAAAGTGATGGTTCTATATATAGTATACACTGCAGCCACTTGTATCTTGTCCATTCTCACCTAATGTGCTCTTGTGTGCGAAAACGAACTATAAACTGACACGTCTCTACTTATTTAAATTTGTCTGGAGCTTGAAAGAGGAGAGACAGTGTGTGTGTGTGTGTGTGTGTGTGTGTGTGATGAGTGAATTTGAGTGGAAAAGCGGGAAGGACAGGGTGTGAGTGTCTGCGAATCATAAGTCTGTGATGAGTGCTAATGAAAAATAATTAAGATTGGACAGGAGACCAGACACTGCATGCGCCTGTCTTATCCTCTCCCTCCTTTGTCATTGCTCCCTCGTTCTCCTCTCACTTCCTTCCTCCCATTATCATGAAGTCCTTCCATTTCTGTATTCCTCTCTCTCTGTCTGAAGGCCAGAACCAGATAAAGGGGGAAGTAGAGGCAAGCAAGAAATTACGCTTTCCTCATACCACTGAATTTGCTATTATATTTATCAGGCCTGGAAACCAAGCTTGACAAATGTAATTAGCTGTGAGGAAAACCATTTTAATTACTCAGTACAGTATAACTACCTTAAACATGTTTCTCTGTTTGCAAAGAAGAGCACCTGTCCACTTCCTCCTTTTAAAGTAGTTTAAAATCTTCTCTGCGTTCAAAAAAGAAGTGCTAATGACTCATTGTGAATGGAGGGGTGGGGTAGTAAGACTGAATAAGTGACTGTGCTATCTCCACATATTAGCACTACAATGCCATAAACAAGTATTAAGCATACACTTTATATGTTTTTGGCAGTGCTTGAATATAATTCTCTAAATAGTCTTACATAAGACTGACAGCTTTCATATTTGTCATTTTGGTTTCAGCTTTTACTCTCATTTCCCTACTTCCTACCATGACTAAACTCAAATGGTAGCAAGAAGGATCAGACTTATGATCTACCAGAGTGTGTGTGTGTGTGTGTGTGTGTGTGTGTGTGTGTGTGTGTGTGTGTGTGTGTGTGTGTGTGTGTGTGTGTGGGGGGGGGGGGATTTCTTAAAACAGTAATCAATGCATCTTGTAGGATTACAGAACTAATGTTGCAATACCAAAGTCGTCATGTAATGTATGTCCCAACAGACTGGATCTTTTTGAAAACAGCAAAGGAAGAGACGAAATGGCCACAGGGATGCATCTGGATATTTGGTGAATGTCGACATCACATGCCTACATGATGGAGCGGTGAGTGATTAATGGCCTGTCTAAACGATTTTAGTAGCTTGACAAAACTTATGGTTTTTTTAAACATGTCTCATAGTCTTTATCAGCAGATGGAGTTTGCTCAGTTTGGAACTTCTGTCATGTTGTGGTCATATATACCTGTTATCATATGCAGATGAAGGGGAAGGCTAGGGAGCGGTAGTTTTTTGTCAAATTAATTTTTCCCCATGTCAACGGTGAAAGTTTAAACTCAACACATTTGTTTTTAGCTTCTTACAGTAACACGTATTTTTTTCAAAGGGAGCATGTTTGTCTTTTTTTAAATTATACAGAATCCTGAGAAAACCTTATGCTGGCTATTGTAGTGTAAGTGCAGTAACACATAATGTACTCGTAACAACAATAGTGTAAATCAGCCCACTGAGGAAACACTTTTAAAGGCTACAATCCCTGCACAAAGATAGATGACACATGTTAATGTCCTCCTGCTGTATTTACAGGATAAGCTAAGTCAGGTCGGGTAGTTCCCAGTGTTCAAGCAAATAGACATAAGAGACAATTCATTATCTTTTATGTACTCTGTGATTCTGGATCACCTGGTGCACTCGTTTACATCCTGGATCCAATTCAAGACAGATCCAATGAGTGAAGTGTAATTTTCACACATGCTTCTTGTCACCTTGGTTTGAGAGATCATAAAGATAAAGAGCATCTGTTGATCCTCCTGCAAGATTTAGTGCTGCATGTATGTCCCAGGGCATTTTTATGTAACTCTAAACTATGGGGAGTTAATTTCTGTGTTGTTCAGAGTGAGAAACAAGATGCAGAGAATTAGCTATTGTATTGACTCTCTGTCTCGGCCCATTGTTGGATAAGGCTGTAACACTGAGCAATATAATGTGTGAACTTGACTAAGACAAGACAAAAGAGGAAGTGGTAAAATAGTTTAATTTCCAGCTCGGCAGGGGCAGCCCAAGTTAATTAAACTTTGTGACTTGTTTAACACAGTTTAAATAATGTATTAAGGCTATGAGAGAGAGAGAGAGAGAGAGAGAGAAGGGGTGGAGGAAACAACTCCTTTCATTTAATTATCCTGGGAGTCATTTGTTTTCTTTTTAATTGCCTACAATCAATGGCAAAGCCTGTAACTGTAACAAGGAACAAGTGAGTGATCCTCTGAACTCACAGACAAATGTAATGTCTCTTTAGGGGGGTGTATGATCGATTTTTGTTCTTTGGAGGTTAACAGATATTGGGGAACCTGCTCATTTAGTTTGATGCTTTGTACAGTAATTGATATGCAAACATACCTTTGCCCTCAAAAGGAGCTGTTGCATTCTGACATGATACCAGTGCTTCAATATGTAAATTAAATTATCTATGGGTGCATAATTGAATGCAATAACGTATTGGCTTTATAAACGTGACCTCAAATTGTTCAAAATGTCCTTTTTAATAACCGAGTATATCTTTTACAAAGAAAGACATCTTTGACATATTGATTAGTAGGTTTTACAGTAGGCCTATGTATATATAATTTGCATTTGTATGTAATGTTTTTGGAGACTAGGAACAGTCTTTCCTCGATGCATGCTGCAGTGCAGTACAGAGGATTAAAGAATCTCTATTGCCTGAATGTGTGTGTTTTTGGTTACACTCTGTTTATCTGAGAACAAAGCTTTTCTTTCCTAAAATGTCAAAAGTTTGACGTCTGACAGCGCCAACCTCTTAAAGCATTATTACTTGGCTACTGCCTTCTCTGTCCATCAATACAACCTTTTGGAAATAATCACATTGTGTGTGTGTGTGTGTGTGTGTGTGTGTGTGTGTGTGTGTGTGTGTGTGTGTGTGTGTGTGTGTGTGTGTGTGTGTGTGTGTGCGTGTCTATGTGTGTGTAGTGTATTGATATAGTTGTATATTTTATAACCCACAGCCATGTAGCTCTCCTTTGACCTGCTGTCACCCTCTGCCAGTGTTGCTTGTGCTGTCTGATGAAGAAAGGTGAAAAATGTCATTTGAAGGTCAGTTTGAGGTCAAAATGTGACATTTGTCTCGAGAGGAATTATGTAATGTATTTATGTCAGCTCGTAGAATGGGGTTTTGTTTTGGTGCAATTCCTTTTACTTGTGTATGAGTAAGTGATTGCAAGCTTGATGTTAGCCCTCCCAGTGGCGTTACTAATGTTTAGATGCTGTGTTGTTTAGTGTGCATGTGTAGGCCTGCATGATAGCTCCAGGTTGAATGGCAGCCATGTTTCCTGAAAATGTACTGACTCCCTGGTGATGTTGAGTAACACGGAGAAAGTAATTAGTTTTAGCCACACCAACCAACCTCTCAGACAAATTTTCAGCTATACACACCAAATACACCCACCCACTTTCCTTCCTTCCTTCCTTCCATCCTTCCTTCCTTCCTTCCTTCCTTCCTTCCTCAGTTTAATTTGCAAATGATGTCACTGAAAGATAAGCAACAGTAGGATGCATAAAGTAGAAGACGGACAGAGAGACACTGTGAGACATACAAGTGAAGGCTCTGTGCCATGATAGATAAGCCCGGCAATTCTCTGGCAGCTCCTCATATCTCCTGTTACGCTTGATTGTGGGGACAGTATAACCTTTCAGGAAGCCCCTTCCCATCCCCCCTCCTTCTCCATCATTATTTTCAGCTTCTAATTTAAACTTCAATGGTGAATCTTTCAACATGCTGGAGAGGTATCTGGATTTTAATCCTCAAACCTCAGTCCTGCTTTCTGATAATATTCCCACTCAGCTCTTCTTCTTGTAGTGGGTCACTAACAATGTGTGATGTGTGATGTCATTGTCAGGAAATTTGGGGATATGTGATTGTGCCAGCGAGGGGGTGGAGGTGGTGGCAGAGAGAGAGAGAGAGAGAGAGAGGGAGAGAGAGAGAGAGAGAGAGAATAAATGAGGAGGTGAGTTTTTGTGATTCATTACAGAAGCATTTTCTACCATGAGTAAGTTGGCGCAGTTTGCTCCTCCCCTGTTGCTATAGAGGAAAATAAGATTGAGTGGAGGGAAGATGAACTGAGAAAAGTAAATTGGACGTGATTTCATTTGGGAAAACCCCTCCCTCCTTCCATTACCTTTGAGTAAAATGTTTAGTTACTATGTTTAAAGAGATTAACGGTTATCAATGTAATCAATATGTTTTTCGTTCTTATACCCTTGTGTTTTCAAAAGGGGAGTTTTACAGCTTAGTTTTGCACTACCTGTTTGTGCACCTTTACATTATTTTCCTCATTTATGTTTTCCTTTACTTTCCGTATCCCTGCTTTCACCGACCGACTCTCAGCCAAAAGACTCCTGTAGATCACAGTATGTCTGCTGCAAGACGCAAGTCTCACATTCTTAGGTTATTTTCTCCCTCTTTCTTTTCCTTCCTCTCCCCACAGCTGTCTTTTTCACCCTCCAAACTCTCTTCTTTCTGTCTTTGGGCACATTGAGGAGAATGAGGAAGATGATGAGAAAAGACCTTGTATATGCCTTGTAAATGTAATAGACAGAGGACAGTTAGGGGAAAGCACAATGTAAGCTGGAGAAGGTGGTAAAGTGATTGAGAAAAGGAGCAGAGGCAGAAGAGTTGAAAGGCATGGAAGCTAAATGCAAAGTGTGTGTGTGTGTGTGTGTGTGTGTGTGTGTGTGTGTGTGTGTGTGTGTGTGTGTGTGTGTGTGTGTGTGTATTTATCTTTACTTTGTGTGTACATGTGAGTGGAAAGAAAAGTCCTGCCCAGTCTATGGATTAACACCTGAGACCATGCACATGCTGTCATGTCGTGTTTGCCTTTCTTTCTTACTCTCTGAAAGTCTAAAGAGTAGCTGAGAATAACCATAATCTTTTCACTCTTTTCAGCATTGTGTCACAAAAACCCCACATGTATCTTCATGTTCACCACTCTTTTTTCTGAACTGACATGTTTCTCTCCTGATACCTGGCACTAAAATGTCTTTATGTAATGTGTATCAGTCTATACCTGACCCGCTCAATAAGGTCGGTATCTGCAAGTCACATGCTCCTTTACTGGTTGAGAAAAGTCTTGTAATCCCAAAACCAGGGTTTTCATCTGACAGCGGCAATTTGTTAGTTGGTGTCAGCTTTTGTCTTTTGCTCCATTGGTACACCTACAGTACAGAAACACACACACGCACACACACACACGCACACACACACACACACACACACAGAAAAACACTTTGTCCTGTTTAATGAGCAGGAAGTTGACAGGATAAACGATGCTCGCCATTTTTGTGGGAGATGTTTACTTCGGTATAACACATTGCACACAGTGTGCCCATACTGTGCTCTCCCTCCCTCAGACAGAGGAGTCTTCATCATTAAATCTCACACTGGGAGACACATTGTGTCTCATAAAATAAGACGTGTGCACAGTACAAGCTGGAGTACACCTCTTCAGGTATAGACTGAATTCCTCCCGTTTCTCCTCGTCTTCTCCTGTTACTCACATAGTAGATGGCATTCAAATCCATTGCAGTAGTTCATCCTAGCCACCTTCAGCCATAAAACCTAAACTGTATCTTGACTTTTTGTACTTTACATACTTACTTTTTTACATCTGGCTGCTATTACTAAATCCTTCTATCCAGAATGTTTCAACAGCTGCCTGCTGTGTAAAAACGCCTAACTGTGCACAGTATTTATTTGTTTAAGGTAGCTACTTGATATACATGATAAGAAACATAAAAAGTCTCAAAGTTGTCAAAATAATAATAATAAGGGATAATGTTGCTGTTAAGTGAAACTCCTACATCTCCAAATTGATTTGGTACTGTCCTTTGTGTATATATATGGAGCATTGCATTAAGGCAGCAATGAAGTTCTGCTTGCCTCAGCTGATTGTCATCAGCTGCCTAATTCATGCTTCGCCATCAGTGACTCATACATACATCAGCATTTATTCAGACTTCTTGAGAGCTCCCTCAAAGAGCAGCAGCCTTTTCTGCCAAATCTAACTGTATAAAAAAATATTTAAGGCATACTTTTATATTTTTTTACGTATTACTTTAAATCTTATGTTAACTTGTAGGCTACTTGTATTTTGTATTAGTTGTTTCTTTTGTTCGGTGTGGTTTAGGTGTGTACTGCTTATCTGTCTGTCTGTCTGTCTGTCTGTCTGTCTATCTATGTGTCTGTCTGTCTGTATAATATCCATCCATCCATCAAATAGTCGTTTCCAAAAACATAAATGTCTCTGACTGAGCTACAGTAAATTGCTAAAGATTTCAGTAAAATCATACATTTCTAGCATCAAACAATAATTGGACATACAGTTATATTTGTACACATGTACAGATGTTTAGTTATATTAGGCAGAAAAGTCAAAAATCTAAGAAGCATACCAAAGGATACTGCTGGGAGCATTAAATCCCCCATTGTATTCACCTAGTAAACGTATAAATCTATTAAATGCAGGATTCAGATAACTTTATGACATCATAGCGTAAGCCAGACAAGTGCAGAAATGTTTGAACAAAATACCAGGAGAAGAGTTGGATGATTGAGGGAGCTGAAGCTATCACACTGCTGTTTGCAGAAAGATTAGAGGAGTTAAGCTGCAGCTGTGAATAACATTTGAGGTCAGCTTCTGTACATACTGTAGGTTTGAATGCTATTGGTTTTTCCTTGTCAGTTTATAGCAGATGCTGATGTGGCACAGAATCTACTGATGGCAGTAAGCTGAAGAAGCATGAATGCTGCTACCAGCCAATGAATATCAGCATTGTGTTGGTTCTATTGTAAGCGGTGTTAGGGGTGATAAGTGCTCAGGTGGCAGTTGTGGGGGAGGTGGATGAGTTCCCTTTTTCTTCCCAGATTCCCCTGCAGTGTGAGGATTCACAATGGTTGATCTGTTCGTTCATGATATGTCCTGTTTAAGAGTTGATTCTTGATCATGTCAGCAAGGCATGGAAAGTTAAAGCTAGACATGGTGCACACAGAAACGTGTTTGTAATACAGTACAATATGCCCCATGGTCTCAGTGTTTGCATGTATCAGTTCATTATCAAGCATAGCCCTTCACTCTCTTTCATTTAAATGCCTCAGGCTACATGGCATGATCATTAGCTGACAATGACAGACAGTAGTTCATCTCATTTAAGTGCCTGAGTAAAACTAGACATCTCATTTGAATTTCAGCAGTCACTGCCAGTTAATTCAATTCAATTCAATTCAATTTTATTTATAGTATCAAATCATAACAAGAGATATCTCGAGACACTTTACAGATAGAGTAGGTCTAGACCAAACTCTGTACTTTACGAAGCCCCAACTATTACAGTGGTTGCCTCAAGAGCAAGCATTAGCAGTAGCTATTGCGACAGTGGCAAGGAAAAACTCCCTTTTTTTGTTAGGAAGAAACCTCGGACAGACCCAGACTCTTGGTAGGCGGTGTCTGACGGCACCAGTTGGGGGAGTGGTGAATGGTGGCAATAATAGTCATAATAAAGATAGTGAAGCAGTGATCACAATGGTAGTCATAGTAGTTCATGTCATAGTAGGGCACAGCAGGGCGTTACGGGGTGTAGTGTGGCACAGCAGCCTGGGTGGACGCGGTTGGACGCGGCAGGACGCAGTCGGACACTGCGGGGAAACGCAGAGCGTAGCAGGGTGTAGTAAGTCCATAGCGTCAGCTGCACCCAGGACCCCGGTGTAGGTGCCACCCAATTCCAAGGCGATGTTCTGGGTGAAGAAGAAACAAAGGGACTCCGGGGAGAAAACTCCCCAGAGCTAGGTTAGTAACAGGCATTTCTGGGACTAAGATGCACACAAAAGGAGACAAGTGAAAAGAGAGAAGAGGGAGCGGCTCATTGTGTCCTTGGAAGGAGCTTCCCACAGCAGTCTAGAGTTATAATAGTATAACTAAGAGAGGCAGGCTAAAGAGAGGGGCCCTGGACCGGGCTCGTACTCTCCCCTGCCGGAACGGGCTTGTACTTCCTGCCTCCCTCTACTCTACTCTACTATGCTGCAACTCCTCACTCCCTAACTATAAGCTTTATCAAAGATGATGGTTTTCAGTTTATTCTTAAATGTGGCGACGGTGTCAGCCCCCCGAACCCAAGTTGGGAGCTGGTTCCACAGGAGAGGGGCCTGGTAGCTGAAGGCTCTGGCTCCGATTCTACTTTTAGAGACTCTAGGAACCACAAGTAGCTCTGAGTTCTGGGAGCGCAGTGCTCTAGTGGGACAATAAGGTACTAAAAGCTCTTCTATGTATGATGGTGCTTGACCATTTAGTGCTTTGTAGGTCAGGAGAAGGATTTTAAATTCAATCCTGGATTTTACAGGAAGCCAATGCAGAGAAGCTAATACAGGAGAAATGTGATCTCTTTTGTTAGTTCTTGTCAGAACACGTGCTGCAGCATTCTGGATCAGCTGGAGGGTCTTGAGGGACTTATTTGAGCAGCCTGATAGTAAAGAATTACAGTAGTCCAGCCGGGAAGTTACGAATGCATGGACTAGTTTTTCAGCATCGTTTTGAGACAGGATGTTCCTGATTTTGGCAATGTTACGAAGATGGAAAAAGGCTGTTCTTGAGGTTTGTTTTAAGTGGGCGTTAAAGGATAGATCCTGGTCAAAAATGACTCCTAGATTTCTGACAGTAGTGCTGGAGGCCAGGGCAATACCATCTAGGGTAGCTATATATTTAGATAATGAAGTTCGGTGGTGCTTGGGTCCCAGCACAATAACTTCCGTTTTGTTTGAGTTCAACATCAGAAAATTGTGGGTCATCCAGGATTTTATATCTTTAATGCACGCTTGAAGTTTAGCTAACTGACCGCTTTCGTCTGGCTTGATTGACAGATATAATTGGGTGTCGTCTGCGTAACAGTGAAAGTTAATTGAGTGTTTCCTAATAATATTGCCTAGAGGAAGCATATATAAAGAGAATAGAATTGGTCCAAGCACTGAGCCTTGAGGAACGCCATGGCTAACTTTAGCGTATTTGGATGGTTTATCGTTAATATTAACAAATTGGGATCGCTCAGAAAAATAGGACTTAAACCAGCTTAGTGCGATTCCTTTAATGCCAACTAAATGTTCCAGTCTCTGTAAGAGGATGGTATGGTCAATAGTGTCGAATGCAGCACTAAGATCTAATAAGACAAGTATGGAGACAAGTCCTTTGTCAGCAGCAGTTAGAAGGTCGTTAGTGATTTTCACCAGTGCCGTCTCTGTGCTATGATGCATTCTAAATCCTGACTGAAAGTCTTCAAATAGACTATTTCTATGCAGAAAGTCACACAATTGATTAGCGACTACCTTCTCAAGGATTTTGGAGAGAAACGGGAGGTTAGATATAGGTCTATAGTTGGCTAAGACCTCAGGGTCGAGGGTGGGGTTTTTTCAGAATAGGTTTTATCACAGCTACTTTAAAAGACTGCGGTACGTGACCCGTTAATAAGGACATATTGATCGTATCTAGTAATGTGGTGTTGACCACGGGTAGTGCTTCTTTAAGTAGCTTCGTTGGAATGGGGTCTAAGAGACAGGTAGTTGGCTTAGCTGAAGAGACCCTTAACATTAATTGTTGGAGGTCTAAAGGATAAAAGCCGTCTAAATAAGTATCAGGTCTTATCGTTCTCTCTAGCCCTCCTGCGCCCAATGGTGAGTCGTTGGAAGCTGTGGGCAGAAGGTGATGAATTTTTTCTCTAATTGTTATAATTTTATCATTAAAAAAGGTCATGAAGTCATCACTGCTCAGAGCTATAGGAATAGATGGCTCAATAGAGCTGTGACTATCTGTCAGCCTGGCTACAGTGCTGAAAAGAAACCTTGGGTTGTTCTTATTTTCTTCTATTAGTGTTGAGTAATAGTCTGATCTGGCATTTCTGAGGGCCCTCCTATAATTTTTTAGACTATCTTGCCAATCCACACGAGATTCTTCCAGTTTGGTGGAACGCCATTTACTTTCAAGTTTTCGTGAGATTTGTTTTAATTTGCGAGTTTGGGAGTTATACCAAGGTGCTAGTTTCCTTTCCTTCATCATCTTCTTTTTGAGAGGAGCAGCCGAGTCTAAAGTAGTCCGTAGGCAGGCCGTAGCAGCGTCTACAAAGTTATCAAGTTGGGAGGGACTAGAGTTAACATAACAGTCCTCTGTTATATTAAGGCATGACATTGAGTTAAGTGCTGTTGGAATAGCTTCCTTAAATTTAGCTATAGCACTGTCAGATAAGCATCTAGTGTAGAAACTTTTATTTAATTTCGTATAGTCTGGTAGTAGGAATTCGAAAGTTATTAAAAAATGGTCTGATAATAAAGGATTCTGCGGAAATACTATTAAATCGTCAATTTTGATGCCATATTCTAGCACAAGGTCGAGGGTGTGGTTAAAACAGTGCGTGGCCTTATGCACCCTCTGACTGAAACCAATAGAATCTAGCAGTGAATTGAAAGCAGTACTAAGGCTATTGCTCTCAATGTCCACATGGATATTAAAATCACCTACAATAAGTACTTTGTCTGATTGAAGGACTACGCATGATAAAAACTCTGAGAATTCAGATAAAAACTCAGAATATGGACCTGGTGCTCGGTAAACAACAACGAATATAATTGGCTGTACTGTTTTCCATGTTGGGTGTTGAAGATTAAGAACAAGGCTTTCAAACGAGTTATAATTTAGTTTAGGTTTAGGATTAATTAACAGGCTCGAGTCAAATATGGCTGCAACTCCCCCTCCTCGGCCTGAGCCTCGTGGAATTTGGGTATTATTATGACTGGGAGGAGTGGCTTCGTTTAAACTAACATATTCGTCATGGCCCAGCCAGGTTTCGGTGAGGCAGAATAAGTCAATGTGGTTATCTGATATCAAATCGTTTACCAATAATGCTTTCGATGACAGAGATCTAATATTTAATAGTCCACATTTGATTTTCCTATTCTGTTCTATCGTTGCAGTGGTTGTTTTAATTCCAATTAGGTTGTTTAGTCTAGCACCTCTTTTGTTAGCGTTTGGTTTAAACGGTCTCAGTCGGGGGACAGACACGGTGGTTATGGGATTATGAATGGGTGATTGCTCTGAAGGGAGCACAGAGGGGCGTGTAGCGCTGTATCTCTGATTATTGACTTTGGGAGAGTGTGTCTGGTCAGTGTGCTTGTGGGAGTGTTTACGGGATGTAAACAGTCAATCAGAGGTCTGGGTATGCAGGGCGTGGTGCAAATTTCCACGTAGCATCTGGCTTCCGCGTGTATTGGGATGAATCCCATCCCTGCTGAACAGGGAGCCACGTTCCCAAAACAGATTGAAGTTGTCAATAAAACCTATCCTGTGAATACTGCATGTGAGCTGGAGCCAGGTGTTAAGGGAGAGTAGTCTGCTAAAGAGGCCTGATCCGCGACCTAGAGATGGAAGTGGGCCCGAAATAAAAACCGACTTCCCAGTGCTTTTTAAAGCCTCAATGAGAGTGGTAAAGTCTCGCCTTGTGCGCTCACACTCCTGAATCCGAGTGGACATGTCGTTATGTCCACAATGGACCACGATGCGTTTGATAGAGGTCGGAAATGAGGGTATCAGGTCCGTAACTTTAGCCAGGATGTCTGCAACTTTGGCTCCGGGAAAACAGTGTGTGACAGCATTATGAAACCGTAGGTCTCTAGTGATGGAGTCCCCAATAATTACTGTGGTTAGGGGGAAGAGCGGACGAGGAGTGGGGGGGTGTGGGTAGCCGGTGACGGGAGCAAAACAGTCAGTGTCGGTTTCAGATGGGCAGGGAAAAGAAGAGGAAGAATGCTTACCGTTCGGTTGTGGAGATTGTTTTTGAGGAACGTTGTCATTTGGCCGATCCAGGCAGTGTAGGCCACCGGACCGTCTGACTACCGCATCCCTCAGAAGCTTTCGCCGCGCGGTAGCAATCGTCTTCCGTGACGACGGCTGGTCAGTCTGCTTTGAAGCGGGGCGAGCCCGGTGAGCCGCACTGGCCACCACCGGCTCCGACTCCGACAAAGCATTGAAGCGGTTGGAGAGGCTGAGGGCAGGAGGCGATGGAGCCCTACCCGAGGCTCTCTTTCGGCCGCAAACCACCTCAGTCCAGGGTGGCTTGATAACCGGTGTCGAGCAGGACGATGGGCGTGGGCAGGCAGCTGGGTCCCATGGCGCGGTATCCTGGAAGGCCGCCGAGAGAGATGAGATCCGGAGCGACTGATTATGAGCCACGTCCAAGCAGGCGGTTAACAAAGCATCTTTGGTTTTTAAGTCCTCGGAAAGCCGACGAACATCTTCCCTGAGGTCAGCAATTTCTTTGTTTGTATTATTGAACAACGAGGAAATCCTGAGGGGGAGTGGGGACTCGCCAGGTGTAGAGGTTGCCATGAAGCTAGCGTTAGTTTAGCCGGTAGGCCTAGTCTTGATAAATTAGCGTGAGGCTAATACTTACTTACACGTAAAAATGTATCTTTGGTTTTAAAAACACTTTATTAGTATAATAAAAACTAGGCGATAGAGCCGACTGTTAGGTAGGAGGTTGAAGGCAGCTGCTAAAATGCATTTTAACGCTGTAAATTGAAAAAAAGAGAGTTTCAGGCATTCCCATTTGCTGGAGGAACTAACCTGCACACGCATTACATATGGATCTGAAAGTTATCATCCCTTAAACCAGATATTTAAGTCTGTAAACTGTGTGAAAGGTGTAAACTGCAGGCTAGTAAATACTCTGTTTTTGGTCCACTTCCTGTGTTTGTGTCAGATCGTGTTCTCACCTAGTCTGGCTATCACCAGACCAAGCTCAATCTTTTAAGATTGAACAGGGTGAAATCAAATCCCCGGCAGAGCAGGCTGGGTTTACCCAGTCTAGTTCTCACCTGAAGTGAACCAAACTCTAGTTCACTTGGAAGAGAACCGAGACCCCCGTTATCAAGTGGACCAGAGTTCAGATGAGCTTTCACACCGCCCCAAACCAACCGGACTATCGGTTGGTTAGATTTCTTTGCCGTTCTGTTGCGTGTCAGCTGCGTGGATTTTTCTGTCTTTGCACACCAGAAACGTGTCTGACGCGGCGCTGCTGCTGCTGCTAGCCCTCTTTAGCCCTTAGTTTCTCACTACCACTAGGCATCTGTATGTGGAACCGTTATCGAAGCTCATGCCATTAATAATGCGGTCTTCTCCTGAGAATATTGGCCCGGCAGACTCTTGTCACAGTCTTGATGTGTTTACATTTGTTTGGCTGTATGCAGTAATTGCTTAAAATGTGGTGGAATTTGAATCTATATGCATTTTAGTTGTAAACCTCCTTGTGTTGACTTCGGGTCACATTGACCCGTTTTAAATTTTTGTTTTATATCAGAAAATATGGGACGTAGAAATAAGCGCTGAAAATGTGTGGAAGAAAAATTTAAAAATTTAAAACATTAAAACGAAAAAGCAAAAACAAACTATGAAAAAAATCATCAAAAATGTAGAGAAAAAAAAGTCTTTTTTTCAAGGTTGAAGGGAAGACAACACAAGGGTTAATTTGATTGTGTATCCGTGTATGACTTTTCAGTGGATGCCTTGAGCAAATTATTGACATGCATGACTGAGAATTATGGTGATACGTTGGACTTGCTTTAATTAAGGAGCTTTAAATTCAAAGTCAGCACAGATAAAGCATACTAAGGTAAATGCTAAAGTTTTACATATAGGAAACAGTACAGCATTGTGGATGGAAAAAAAGCTTGTTGCAAAAAAAGGCACAAAGTTGTGGCAGAAAATTTTTTTCTACTGACTAATGAAATCAAGAGACATAAGATCGACCTTTTTCATTAACTTATCTAATTTTGTTGAATGATAGCTTTTCAGTAGATCCAATCTTGCTGAAGATATTATTCCACTCAAAGCGAGGGAGCTGGAAACTATTACAAGTGACGCTCTGTGCAGTTTCCTGACAATATGTGCAGTCTGCTGAAGCCCAGAATAAGTAAGTAAATGTCAACAAGCACAGGGCAGTTAGAGACTGGAGATTGATTGTTTCCTCTTGTTTTTGTGACGCACACGAAATGTATGGTCACATTTTATGTAATTTTGTCTGTGTTATTGTGGGATATTATTTATATGAGAGAAACACGTTTGATAGGAGTCATAATGGTTAATCAATTGTTTCTGGTAAGAGTACAAGCAAAGAATTTCTAATATGGGAAGAAGTTCCACTCTCTCGTTACTTCCGGCTTCTGAACTGGTTGCAGTTCCACCAGAGTTCCATATAGGGGGCGCTCACAGGCCAGTGCAGAATGAATGGGACTCTATGGAGCTATACCCCTCAAAATCCACTTTTCTCAGGATATAATTTTTTGTCTAGTAATTTGAATGTTGCATTTGAAAGGGGAGGCTAAGAAAATACACACTGCTGGGTGTTAGATTTTTTAAAGTGGCTTTTTTGTTCTAAAAAGCCTTTTAAAATGTCAATGACGTCATACACATATACGGCCAGAGATTCTGCTTTACGGCAAGCTCTGAGTCGCTTCCTTTTTTCTCTCGAGGCATCGACAACACAGCTGACAGATTAGACTCTCCCTGTCAATACACGTGCTAGAAAGAGGTTTGCTAATGTTTTAAAGACCACACCGAAATATTCACTCTGACATTCTGGTTCTGCTTCGGATGCCGTCAAGCGGGATCTCCGATCGTAATCAGTCCTTCACTGACCAATCAGCATTCATTAGCAGAATGCTAGCGTGTTATGGGCAACAACGACTCAACCTGTAACAAATCGAAAGGGCATAAGTACTCGTTCATTCAACTTTTGACCTATAATCCATGTTGAACTTGCAAAAACTACAATCAAATCTGAGATTTCTCAACGACAATCAGGCAAAAGAGACAAATTTAGCCGTCTAGCTCCATAGAGTCCCATTCATTTTGCACTGGACCGTGATCACCCCCAGTGGAACTCTGGTGGAACTGCAACCAAAGTAGGTACAATGGGGCTTAATAGGGAGTGGAACGGCTTTCCGTAGACGGGCTTTGGTACAAGGCTCTTTCTAATACAGCATTACGGTGCTTCCAGCAGGGGGCAGTGTGGCGCTGTGCTTCGCTCTCACGGACACTCTTGGTGAGCGGACTCTCGTTGCTTCGTCATTCTGCTGAGCGAAGCTGCAGTGAACGCAAGCACTCGTCTCCTGTCTGATATTTTGTCCTGTTTTACAGGTTTGTGACGCTTTAAACTTGTATACTTATACATATCTTGTTAAACAGTTACATTTGTAATGTTAGATCGGTTTGGTGGAGGGAAGATAGCACATTTATATGTTTTGTGTACAAGTAGAGAAAAAGTATTGTTGTTGCGGCTGTCTCAAGATGGCGCCGGCAGTGAACTTTCCGTAGATCCAAAGAGTGAAGTAAGATTTAAATATTTCTGAGTTCTTGGCTCCAGCGCATTTTAGGTTTGGTTTTAAATGAATATTGGTGACGATATTGCAGCTCGTTTTAAATTAATATGTTGTTGTAATTTGATGTATATTGTTGATAAGCTAAAACGTTACCAGTCTTCAGCTCAAGCAATTGTACAGTACTGACAGCCGTTAGTGGCCATGTAAAAGGTGTGTTTTCTTTATTTTACATCTTAAGAAAATAAGTTTTGTGTTTATTGAATGGTACCTTCTTTTAAGGGGTTGTTAACTAACTGAAATGCTGGCTCAGTTATAGTACTGAATGAGGATAAATGTAGTAACACATATTGAAATGGTAAATTGAATCGGTGTTTCAATTGAAGGCTAAGGAGAAGGCTAACTAGCTATGGTATTTTGCTTTGTTTGTTTTGGATTTTGTGTTGATGCTAAATGTATAGAAGCAAAACAGAGAAACAAAAAGAGAGATATTATTGCATATTGGCAAATAAAGATTCTGCTGAGCGAAGCTGCAGTGAACGCAAGCACTCGTCTCCTGTCTGATATTTTGTCTTGTTTTACAGGAATTCTTACTGCATCTGTTTACGGGGTTCTCAATCTGAGACCTGTAACAGTTCATGGGGGCTCGTCCGGGATCTGCAAGACCCATGGTTGGAGAACGTTGTGGATCCAGTGATATCTGAACCTGTGGACCAGTGTGTGGCACGTCATCAGAGCGAGGGGCTGCTAGAATCCAGGACGTCTGACTTCGGCCAGAGCAAGGGACTTCAAGGGCCGAGGGCATCTGATGAGTGTACACAATGGCAGACGAAAAGAAGAAGCTGGTTTGGACGGTAAAGAAGGGACTGTTCCACCTTTCTGCCGAGGAGTTGTTCCAGATTACAACAGCTATCCCACAGACACCGGACCAAGACCCAGCTAAGTTAAACAAATATGACGAAGAAGCCTGTATGGATTACGTTTGTTCATACATGGAAAGTACAGTTTTGCTGGAGTTAGAGGATGAGGGCATGTCGCAGATACTTTTCCTAAAATATATGATTGGTGAAATTATTAGCAACCGTAAGCAGGGTGAATCTTCTACAGAGGGTGGGGGAGATTTTACTGTCTGAAGCTGATGTTTCGCAATCTTTACCATCTGATGTTGGTCATATTAACACTGCAGATACACACACTGAAACTGCAACAACAGCTTTAGCTCCTCAAAGAAATGCACTTGAATCACAGCTAAGTAAACTGCTCTGTAGTTATGATGAGTTGTGTCAAAAGCTTAAACTGGGTAGTGTCCCCCTAGCCCCACACACGGCCGACACTCAACCTACTGACAATGACAGTAACCAGTCAGTCAGTGCACATGTCATGCAGACACCTTGTGCAAACGCTGACCGACATTGCACTAGGACCACTGAAAGCGTGATTGCTCTCAAAGACCTTCCCCTCTTGCAGAGGAAAGAATTCAAGATCCACGGTGGACAAATTAGGGATAACACATCTGAGATAAGCTACAGTAGTATCAGTAAACAGATTGATCAAGGATTAAAGGAGAAACACACCAAAAACGAAATCACCAGAGCTGTGTTTCGTATCATAAAGCCTGGCAACTTCAAGGAAATGCTCGCCAGCAAGGATGAAATGACAATAACAGAGTTAAAGAGCTTTCTACAATCACATTTAGGAGAGAAAAGCAGCACTGAACTGTTTCAAGAACTGATGAATGCCAAACAGCATGAGCACGAAACGCCACACCAGTTTCTTTACAGAATGATGGGGCTTAAACAAAAAGCGATATTCACATCAAGACAGACGGATTCTGACATTAAGTATGAAGCACGAACAGCACAGAATGTATTCCTTCGCACAGTCTATCAGGGCTTGGGTGAGAAACATGATGATATCAGGCGGGAGTTAAGACACCTTCTCTCAGACCCTACCATCACTGATGAGGCTCTACTGAGACAAGTTACAAAAACGGCAACTGAGGAGAGTGAGAGGAAACGACGCTTGGGACGCAGCAATCGCCCAAAATTAGCTCACGCTCAGAATAGTGAAGTTAACATCAGTGAGGTTAACAAAGGACAGTGTACCACTGACACCAGTGGCAAAGATGAGCTACTCCACCAGCTGAGCGCTCAAGTACAGGCCCTGGCACAGGCAGTAAGCTCCTTACAGTCAAATGTTACAGCAGCAGCGAAGCCATCAACATCTGAGCCTCAACCGCAGTGTACCTGCCAGTGTCCCAATAAACAGAACAGACAGAGAAAAGAGAGACCACATGGTTGCCCTAACTGCATTGCCAGTAATCGGACTAACTGCAATCACTGCTTTGCATGCGGGGAAGAGGGGCACCGTGCTGTGGGATGCTTAAAAAAACCTAAGCCGTCGGGAAACGCCCCCCGATCATGGCAGAGGGACAACCAGTGACCGACTGTAGTATTCAGTCCCACCCAGATACAAGCAAGCCAGTACCAGCACAGGTTAACCACAATCTCGTTGACTCTCCTCATTCATTACCAGAGGTCATGTCAACATCACAGCGAGTAGCTAAGCTAATTGGAAAGAAATGTTTATTGAAATGTAATCTGAGTGGGTATACTGTGACTGCTTTGCTAGATTCTGGCGCCCAGGTTAGCATTATCGACCGCACATGGAAACAAAAATACCTGCCTCAACAGGAAGTGCGCCCACTGTGTGAGCTTATGGGAGATAGACGACTGGATCTCACGGCAGCTAATGGAGAGCCGATACCATACGATGGATGGGTGGAAGTCACCTTTAATTTACCTGGCAATGATGATCCAAATCTCACCATCAGAGTACCCTTCCTGGTCAGTTGTGTGAGCCTCGTGAGACCAATATTGGGCTTCAACGTGATCGAAGAGCTCATCCTAGGGCAGGAGAGTGAAATTGAAGGCATTGCCATTATTGTTAATAATAAGAATATAGAAGATAATAAGAAGTGGATAGTTAAATCAAAGTCCCCATACTCTGCTCCAGTGGTTTGTGTTCGCTTGAGGTTGTGCATTGACTATAGGCTCCTGAACCAAAAGACAGTCCCAGACAGACACCCCCTGCCACGCATTCAAGATCTAATTGACACACTCGGGGGATACAGCTGGTTCTCAATTCTGGATCAAGGAAAAGCGTATCATCAAGGCTTCATCGCAGAGGGATCCCGGCACATGACAGCATTCAACACTCCATGGGGCTTGTATGAGTGGGTGCGCATTCCCTTTGGACTTTCGAATGCCCCAGCCGCATTTCAGAGGAGCATGGAGGAAATGCTCAACTCCCTGCGGGATGAATACTGCATTCCATATTTAGACGACGTCCTCTGCTATTCTAAGACATTTGAAGATCATGTCGAGGTACTCAGACGCGTCCTGAGGGCCCTTCAACAGCACGGAGTAAAGCTCAGGCCAACTAAGTGTGAGCTCTTCAAGAAAGAGGTCCGTTACGTGGGAAGGTTGGTCTCTGCTGATGGAGTGCGGATCGACCCCAAGGATCTGGAGGCCATTCAGGCTTTGAGAGGGAAAACTCCTAGCACGGTTGGAGAAGTCCGTAAACTAGTGGGATTCCTCAGGTATTATCGGACATATGTACAAGACTTCTCTAAAATTTCCAAGCCAATGTATGAGCTCTTGCAAGCCAAAAACACTGCCACTGTGATGCCTCAGCCCAAGCAAAAGAAGGGAAAAGGGGTACAGCTGTCATCCAGGACACCAATACAGTGGATGGAGGAGCACCAAAGAGCCCTAGACCATCTTGTAGATATCTTGCCCAACCCACCAGTGCTTGGTTATCCTGACTTCAACCTCCCTTTTGTGCTACACACAGATGCATCAGAACAAGGGCTTGGTGCTGTGCTATACCAACGTCAGGGAGGGAAGCTCAGAGTAATAGCCTATGGATCCAGAACACTGACACCTGCAGAGCGAAATTACAACCTTCACTCAGGCAAACTCGAATTCCTGGCGTTGAAGTGGGCCATAAGTGAGAAATTTCGAGATTACCTCTTCTACGCGCCCCACTTCGTTGTGTACACGGATAACAATCCTTTAACGTACGTGATGAGCACTGCCAAGCTCAATGCTGTCGGCCACCGATGGGTTGGTGAGCTTGCTGACTTTCGTTTTGAGGTGAGATATCGACCAGGGAAAATAAATGTGGACGCTGACACTCTCTCCAGGTTGCCATTAGACATTGACAGCTATGTAGAGTCATGCACAGAACAGCTGCCCAGAGACACCATTCTGGCAACCTGGGAAGGCAGCAGAGCAGCTAAGCAAGGAGATGTTGCTTATGTCGCCGCCCTGAACCTGTCAAAAGAGAATTTGTACTTACAGTCACCAGAGTTGCTCCCAACGATAAGCTCTGATGAGCTCATCAAATCTCAGCGAGAGGATCCTGCAATCAGTCAAGTCATCAGACTGAAAGAGACTAGCAACACTCTGACTAGTGACATGAGAAGGGGAGTTAATGGTCCTACAAGGAAACTTCTACATGAGTGGGGGAAACTTCACCTCAAAGATGGTCTTCTGTACAGGAAAACCAGCCAGGGGAGTCAACTAGTCTTGCCTGCCCAGTACCGACCTTTGGTCCTGAAGTATCTCCATAATGATATGGGTCATATGGGGACCGAAAGAGTCCTGGGCCTAACTAGAGACAGATTCTATTGGCCATACATGAAACGTGATGTTGAGGCTTATGTGACGAGAAAGTGTCCCTGCATCAAGCAGAAAAAACCTGTCTTACACATCAGAGCGCCAATGGGGAGCATCACCACCAGCTCACCACTTGAGCTTGTGTCTATAGACTACCTACACTTGGAATCTAGCAAAGGGGGCTTTGAGTACATTTTGGTAGTTGTAGACCACTTTACCAGGTTCGCACAAGCTTATGCTACCAAAAACAAGTCCGGAAAGACAGCGGCAGAAAAACTCTTTGATGATTTCATTCCACGATTCGGTTACCCATGGAAACTACACCATGACCAAGGGAGAGAATTTGAGAATGAACTTTTCAAAACCCTGCAACAGCTCAGTGGAGTGGGTCACTCGAGGACCACTCCTTATCATGCTCAGGGAAATCCAGCAGAGAGGTTTAACCGTACCTTGCTTCAAATGCTCAGAACCCTGGAGGAAAAGGAAAAGGAAAGATGGAGAGAACACCTACCACAAGTTGTCAACGCCTATAACTGTACCAGGCATGAGGCTACTGGGTTTTCACCCTTTTACCTAATGTACGGCCGACACCCATGTCTGCCTGTGGATATGATATTTGGTTTGGCTGCTGATGAAGAAGCCATTTCTCCTAGAGGCTATGCAGAGAAATGGGCCTCTAGAATGAAGGAAGCTTACAGACTCGCCTTTGAGAATAGCCAACAGTCAAGTTCTCGAGGAAAGAGATACTATGACCGCCACCTGAAGGGCGTTGTCCTTGAACCAGGGGACCGGGTGTTGGTGCGTAACTTGAGTGAAAGAGGAGGCCCCGGTAAGCTAAGATCGTACTGGGAAGGCATGATTCATGTTGTGAAGGAGAGGATTGCTGAGGGGCCTGTCTACAAAGTGACACCGGAAACAGGTGGAAACAAGGTACGAACACTACATCGCAACCTGCTTCACTTGGTCAATGACCTACCTGTCGATTTACCCCAGCAGTCACAGAAAACACCAATTGGAGGAAAAAAAGACTCAACAAGACACACACCCACTCAATCAATAGAACCACAACGTCGACAGAGAACCAGAAACAGTCAGTCAAACACAAAGGAACAGAAAGAATGGAACCCAAGCAGTGACACTTCTGATGATGATGATGATGATGTACCACAATACTGGCTGAGAATACCGGTAAGAAAAGGAACGGAGAATACACAAGTGCAGCCTCTGTGTGAGCCTCAAAGGAACTCTAATCACGCAACAACAACAACTGAGAGATCTGGACAAACCCGACCACTCACACCCGAAAAAGACACCAGAAGGAGTGTACGTGTCAGTAAGGGGAGGGGGAGCAGGCCTGGTGTTGAGAGCAGAGGAACTAGACACAGCAACCATGGAGAGGAATGGGCTGAAGAGGAGCACTTACCTCTTAACCCTGCAGAATGTGAGCAGGAAGACGGGATGCAGCAAGAGGATAGACCAGAATCCCCCTGGACAATGCGTGAGCAGCCCTATGATGATCAAGCTAATCATCCACAAACTAGGAGGTCCACTCGTGAAAGAAAGCCTACCCAGATGCTCACATATGAATCATTAGGGCAACCCTCTTCCCAACCCAGAACAGTGTGCAGTACCGTGGGGGCCTATAGACCACCTTCAATGCCGATCTGGGAAATGCAGGCATACTCTATAAACTACCACGTGCCTTTCAAGATAGTACCATACCCCACACCATACCAAATCTTACCTTACACTTCAACTGTGCAATGCACTGCACCACAATTTGCATACTGATCGGCACACATAGACATACACATACATACACTCACACATACTTACCTGGAACTTACCTTTGTGTATTGAAAGTGTTGATTGAATGCAAATGTTTTGAGGTTTAGAGTTTGGAAATGTCTGGAGCCATTTTTATTTTTTGTCAGGGAGCGTGTGACGCACACGAAATGTATGGTCACATTTTATGTAATTTTGTCTGTCTGATATTTTGTCCTGTTTTACAGGAATTCTTACTGCATCTGTTTACGGGTTCTCAATCTGAGTGAATCATGTACCAGAGGCCCGTTTTTTAAACTTTAGGGCAAGTTGAGTATAATATTTGATTCATTTCACTGAATGCAGCCCAAAGTGGGGCATCTTGTTGGTTGAGTTAAGAAGCACAATATGTAACTGCAACTATACTTTTGTCATATATCATCAGTCCTCCCTGTGTTGCCCGTCTATCTACTTAAATACTATAAGTTTTAAAGCCCAGTTTAAATAGATATTTTCGCCTGATCTCATGATCTTTCCAAAGCCTCTTAACATAGGTGCCAGTTGTATGGCTTGTGTGGGTTCAAAACCACGCTAAAGGCGGATGTATTGAGGAGTCATTTTATATTGTGGGGAAACACAGAACCTTAGTGTGGTCTGCTAGTGATAATCCACCCAAATCTAACCGTTGAGGATCAATTACTGTGGGATTGAAAGGTGGCTGTAAAAAGTTGGTAGTTTGTTCTTTTACTAAGAACAGCAACTGGGGTTTGATTCTTGTTAATTATACTGAAGTAGTGACAAGTTTTTACATGGTGCAAAGAGGAAGGGACACAAACAGAAGGGACATGTGTGCTCAACAAGGGGATGGGATGGGTGTTTGTGTCGAGTCCATTGGGAAGAAGGTGGAGTTGTTCTAAAACATATCTGTAAATGTTCGCTGTCAATGTTTTCCATTTGTTCTCTGTATAGGAGCCATTTGTTTACCTTTAAACAGAAGTTGGATTCTCACGATGTCATGACAAAATCCATCTTGTCAGGCATTGTATTATTTACAATTACTCTTGAACTTATCATCTGGTGTAAAAGGTTATATGACAGGTGACCAAACAACACGTCCCGTCTCATTGATTAAAATTAGAGATTTCTCTGGGTTTGAACGTTGTTGGAAACATTTTGGGATAATGTAAGTACACGTAACATTTATATAACATGGGTATAGTGGTTTTTAGACATTTTAATGCAGAAATATTACATATTATATATTTAAGAGGCACTCAGCTTTGAAATCAAACCTAAATTATTGCTAAATTATAATAACATAACAGTATGGAAAGAAGGAGCTTGTGTTGTTGACACAGGATTTCTTTACCAAACCATTGAAAGCCCTTATATGATTTTATACGAGTTTTGTCCTATTTGAATTTTAGGTAGAATACAATATATAAATATTTATAGTTTTTAATTTCTCCAAATGAGTTTTACTTTTGTTGAGTTTTCTAGTAAAATATTAAAGTTGTGCACACAGCCTTTCAGCCTGTGTCTGTGCGATCAATAATGATTTGTAAATTGGATTTTCATTCAAGTAGTACACAGGTGGTTTGTGTTCTGTACTTAGTACGGGGCCTCTCACTCAATGTCTCTGTGACTTTAAGGTGATTCTCGCCCATATACATCCAGAGCTGTTTAGCTGAGGGAGCAGCCTTAGTGCCAGTGTTGATCCTCTCAGCATAAGCCACTGGTGAGGATAATTGATGGCAGGTATTACTCCAATGATCAGCTGTGCAAGGAGGAATGAAACCACATTTCCCACTTCACATGGACTACTACGCTCACCCCCAGAGCGCACAAATCAGCTGCACTCTCTAATTGTCAGCAAGTGATTCGCCAATGTGCTTTTAGTTAGGCAAAACTGGTTGTTTTAGACTCACCATTTCTCAACTGAATGTCAACATAGTGAACGTCTTACGGAGCACATCTGAGCACATTGTTATATAAGTTTAATGTCAGTAATTATTTAGTTTTTTGGCCCTCTTGCTATTTATCAATCCGGATGTTTTTGGTGTTGAGATATCGGCCATAGAGATGTCTGCCTTCTCTCCAATATAAAAGAATTAGATGGCACTCTAGCGATACAGTTGACGGGTGTAGTTCAGTAAAAAAAAATTGTTCCTACATGGAACTGCTCAAGGTCTGTGGATTATCTTGAGTAACTGGGTCATGATTTCTGGAAAGAGACATTGCTGTTGGGTTTTTCAAATGTAGTTTTTGGCGCTTTTTCCATAATGACTTAGATTCATGTGTCAAGGTGGGGATGTATTAAATGCAGGAGAGAGGTTTTCTTTTTTTTAAATACATAAATGTATAATATTAGTAATGCTCATTAGGTTATAAATACATTTATATATGTCAGCTAGATGCGTTTGGACTGCATGTTGATACTGCAGGGAGTTTGTATGCTGCACACTCACTGAGGCCCCCGTGAATCTGAGTGTGTTTATATGTAAATTAATGGCATTGACTGTACACTGTATGGGGAATTTGAGCAATTTATGCCATTCAAAAATGTTTTTGCTCCACTAGAATAATAATATATTATATAATAATGTAAAACCAGAAACAGACGAAGAGAGACTTTTTCCAAGAGCATTTATTTGCATGATATTGCATGGTGTGGGTATGTGTATGTAATAGCATTGGTATGGGTCTGGGGTTCAGAAACCTGCACACAACTAAACACAAAGTGTCTGATATCTTTATTAAAGGCTAGTTTGCAGAATACCTCATTAAATGCTCTGTCACAAGTCATTCATCAAACCCTGGCAAGCAGACATAATAAAAGTTTTGAAACACTTCAGTGCCTCCCCCATTGCTCTGTACCAATAAAATATGCATAGAGTATTTATTGACTCCAATATTTGCCTGCTATTTCAGTCTGAGCTGTGAAGGATCTTACTGGTTAGGAGAGAGAGAAAGAGAAAAGAGTGAAGATACAGAGTAATCTAAAAGACAAATCTCTAGGGAAGCATCACTGCTGTCCTCAGGGGACTGCTGCCCCCATTGATGGCATGACATGTCATTGATCAAGTGACCAATAAAATTACCATGAGGTCAATGGAGGTTGTGAGTGATTGGCTTTCGTGGCCTTCCTCCACTTACACACATTAACACGGATAGGCCTGTTGAGGTCAGTGGACTTTTTTCACAGCAGACGTTTTGACTTGTCATAGTAGGAAAAGCACAGCTGAAATTGATAACCTTAACGATGGCTCAATTCCATCAAGTGTCCCAGTGAGCTATTTCAGTGAGTCAGCATGCACAATACCAGGGCCTCTCCTAGGTGGAATGCAGCCATCATTAATGGTTTTGAATACACCTGTGCTTTTCCTACTATGACATGTCAACATGTCTGCCATGATAAAGGTCTATTGGACAGGAAGCACTGGGTTTGCATATTCTGGTTTTCAGAGAATCCAAAAGCGGTTCCACAATAATAAAACCGGTTTAAGTGAAATATACTGTTTTTTCTAATCCATACAGGTTATGAAAACACAGTAAATCCTATGAAGTATTTTATGTTTTGTCCCAGAAGACGTGTGCCTCCAGACCTGATGGAATAGTGCTAGGAACTGTGACTAGACAAAATGAGCTTAGAGTGACAAGTTTGACAGCAAAGGAATAAATAGAGGACAGGGTGTGAAAAAGAGGGGGACAGATGCAGGGATGAAAATAATAATAGCAAAATACACTGGGGCCCATTGGATGATTGATTTTTTGTCTTTCTACCATCTGTCATTTCTATGTTGAATTATGTTCACAACATTTGCATAAGCAAATATGTTTTGCAAAAGATGTAATGCCAACTGAATTAAACTTTTTATCAACATGACATGGAAACGTTTGCATTCAATAAATCATACTTATGTTTAGGGAACTTGACTGCTCTCCAGTGTCAGAGTCATGTGCTTTGAAAACGTGGAATAATTTCTGATGTGTGTAACTGTCAAATTGTTTTCATAGCATGACTTGTTTAGTAGATTATTATGTATATATTTTTCAAAGCAGTTGGTAGATAAATGACAGAGATTAGGCCGTCAAATGTTGGAGAATTAGAATATAGGGACTTTCTTTGGTCAGAATATCAATGGTGCAGGCCTGCTGTAAGGACAGACGGTAATGACGACTAGGCGAACCTGCTGGGACAGCAGGGTTGCAGCTTTCCTTCTTCTGCCAACACAATAAACAGCTTAGGGCTTCCTGGACTGTCAGCTCTTTCTGGTGGACTTTCTGTCTGAATGCCATCGGTTTGCTGAGGCAAACACCTGTGGAATGTGGAGCCAGGACTGTGAACCTTCAATCTATAACTCTTGATCCTCCAGTGTAAGAGGAGATGAGGAATGAGATGATGCCACAGATGAGGGATGACACTGAGTCCCCTCTGGAAAAAGTCGAAAGCAGCGCTTGCGAAGAGGAAGAGGCTGTGCTGTCACACCAAACCTTAGCCAAGGTCTATTTGAATTGGCAGCGGATGTGTGAGTTATCGGTTTGTCCCTTCGTCTGGTCCTAAGGGAGAAGCTAAAGGGAATCAGAGATGGTATCTGCAGAGCTGTGCCTCTGCATGTTTCAATATGTACAGTGAGAGTCAGAGGGGATTCAAGTGGTGTTGTGGTTGTACTTGACGTTTGTTCTGTTGCAATATGTAATTCAATCAAACACTCCATGTCTGTCTTCCTGATGACAGACATGTGATGCTTGGTATGCTACAAACTTGTACATTATTAAGAGGTTGCTGTATGTGCTTTGAAACCGTAATTTCACAATGAATCACAGGACAGAAAAAGTGCTGCTGCACTTCTCTCTGTTGATTGAGACAAGAATGTAGTTTTTCTGAACACCTTCAATCAGTGATTTTACCAGCAGGGCTTCTGTCTGTGACAGACAATTGAAAACTCCTGCTGTGACACGTATGATTGGAGTGAGGCTAGACAATTTCAACCCACAGAGAGACCCCACATTATCCAATACTGATTTACCCTTTTCAACGGCCACATGAGTAATTTCACTCTTTTCAATATGGATTCCTAATTCCATTTCTAATTTGCACAACTAGAGTACTACTTAATTGTTATAGTTTCTCATTACGACACTCTTGAATATTGTGCTTCTTACAGTGGCACTTTATATGCTGTATAAGCTTGGCTGGTTGTCATAGCAAAAATAGTCTGATAAAGCTTGTGTGTGTGTGTATGTGTGTGTGTGTGTGTGTGTGTGTGTGTGTGTTAGGAGCATAAATACAAGGAGAGATCAAAGAGCTGGGTTAGGACTGGTTATTGTCTGTGTGGGGGTGCAGGAAGTCTCTATCATGACTAATGGTCTCTGCTTCTAATTACAGAACTACACACAAACACACGCCACAAGGATACACAAACATTCAAACACTATTATTTTCATCTTCATATCTGAAGACAGATACCTTAAAAGGTTGTGTGTTCAGGTAAGTATAAACTTACCAAAGAGCAAGCAAGGACTTAATGTATCCTAAACCTACCACTGAGGTTAGATGTTGGCTATTTTAAGTATTAATTGCTTGTTCTCTGCAGCAATAACAAGATTATGTCAGTACCAGTAATTGGCATACAGCAGGTGGGCATGTTAACCCCTCCCCAACCAACCTCCAACTCTCTGGATTCTCTCTCCGTCCTCTCCTTACCTCTCTCACCCCTCCCCTTTTTTGAAACTTATGTACATGTACTATTACCACACTGAAAGAATACTCTGCTATTAAGTACAAGTCCTGCATTTAGAACCTTACCTAATTAAATGTATGCAAGTATTTTCAGCAAAATGTACCTAAAGTATGAAAAGTATTCATCCTGCAGTATTACTGCTGCATTAATGTGTATGTTTCATTTTACTGCTGTAGATTTTAAATGCTTATTTAATTTCCTTCATATACTGTTGGGTAGTTTAATCTACAGCCATGCATCATATTCTGTAAGATCATCATTGTTTGTAGCAATGCTAAGAACCACATATCTCTAAAAAGGTCAACAGTTCATGAGCTCAGAAAGACAGACTTTTTCAGCTTTGTGATGATGCATTTCCAGCTGATCCAAGAGGCTTTTTTAATAGTTTATTTAACTTTAAGAAGTTGGACATTTTCACATTCAGGAACACTTCATACTTCCGTTTATCAGAAACATTGAAGTTCAAAATCAATATGCTACATTTGGTTTTCACTGGACAGGAAGGGTATGACAAATTGTAATCTGAAAAGTAACTAAAGCTGTCAGACAAATAGCATATAGTGGAGTAAAAAGTACAATATTTCCCTCTGAGATGTAGATGAGAATAAGTATAAAGTTATATAAAATTGAAATACTCAAGTACAGTAAACGTACCTACTTAAGTACAGTACTTGAGTAAATGTAATTAGTTATACTCCACCACTGGTGGACAGTAAAAACAATTGAGTTACCTGGCATGTAGGCTACTGTATGTTAGCTTGCTTGAACAACGCAGTGAAACCTGTGTTGTATAGGCATTTTTAAATACTTAACTATATCAACTATTTCTCGATAGTAGCCCAAATGTAAGGATAACGTCTAATCGTTTTTGTAGGCCAATGCAATGTGTAAGTTAAGCTATTTTGTGGTGTTGCCACTTCATGTTAGTCTATGGTAGTCATGGTGGCTATCACCAGACCAAGCTCAATCTTTTAAGATGATAGCTGCAGGGCGAAATCAAATCGCCGGCAGATCGGGCTGGGTTTACCCAGTCTAACTTCATGGCACTTCCATTTTGGAATAGGTTGGCTCCCTGCGCGCGCACTCTAGATGCTCTCTAATTAGTGCGCGTGCTCTTGTGTAAAGGTGGAGGCTCGGCTCGTCGCAGCTGCGCGGCTCAGAAGAAACTTGTGCGGTTGAAACTTTGACAAACATCGTTAAATGTCTGCCACATAGCCAGACATATTTAAAGTATATGCTGCTCAAGAACTCTCCCAATGTCTGACGAAGGAGAGGAAAGCGACAACGGCGAGAGAGCCCATCTCTCTGAGTCTCCCTCGCCGTCTCTGTCTGTCCGTCTTCCCCGAGGATCTCCTTCCTCACCGCAGCCCCTGCAGCTCTTCTCCTCCGCCTCTCCGCTGCTGGGGGACACAGACCTGCCTTACCTCGCCACTCCGGAGTGTCTTCACCCGTCTCCAGATTATCAGGAACCCCGGGACTCCCCGCACTTTACAACGCCAAAGTTTTGCCAGAGCACCGGGGACACCGGCTCTCCGTTTCATTCGCGG
Source organism: Sander lucioperca (assembly GCF_008315115.2). Classification (NCBI taxonomy): domain Eukaryota; kingdom Metazoa; phylum Chordata; class Actinopteri; order Perciformes; family Percidae; genus Sander; species Sander lucioperca. The sequence continues at coordinate 33,044,879 of NC_050173.1, forward strand.
CAGGACGTGCGCATAGATGCGGTGTACGACCGCTGCGATGACATGTTTCCCAAGTGGAGAGGACGAGGCGCGGCTAACGCTGAGCGCTTTCAGCACCACGGACAGAGACTCCACCGGGCTCCGGAGCTCCCGGACCACGGGAACCACTCTGTCGAGCACATCGACACCGAGTTCAAGTCCGAAACCAGGCAAACGTGAGTCATCCTGTTATATTTACCCACAACTTTTGTTCATCCACCCAGAGACACAAGTGTATAATACGTAAAGTAATCAATTTCGTGGCCTTGTGTAGATCCCATGCAGCATATTTATAAACTCTGCAATTTTCAATTATGCAAAGAGGCTGCCGACCAATAGTTCAGAAATGGCTCAGCCGTTCTGGGTTGAGAGTATTTAATCGGCAGCAACTAATCCACCTGGGATGTCAACAAGTAGAGGTCAGTGTTGGAGAGAGTAGAGTAAAGCAGCCAGAATTTTCACTGAGCAAACTCATTCACCTGTCAATGCAGCTATGGACCAATGATTGACTCTCAGCTGTGCCTTACAGTTCCATAATGGATTGCATCAATGGGACTGGACTGTGATATACAATAGATCACTATTACAAGAAGCTCATCATATATTTTGCTGTCATGCATTGCTTACATTGCAAACTAATGGCCCTTCTTAAATGGAACATTTGCAGTACATGCACTACATTTGTGTTGACTGAGTCATAAACTTTGTTGTTATTTTAACTAAGCTTGTGCCTAAATATGGTGTTTATAGGGTGTGTGAGTTTGGATGAATGAATGTGTCTTTATGGATTTGCCACTACAGCCCTGTGATGAGAGAGAGCATCTTGATTGGGTCCACTGCACAAATGCATAAGCAGCAGTCAACAGGGATTGTGTGTGTGTGTGTGTGTGTGTGTGTGTGTGTGTGTGTGTGTGTGTGTGTGTGTGTGTGTGTGTGTGTGTGTGTGTGTGTGTGTGTGTGTGAGAGAGAGCAAGTAAGAGAGACAACGGAGTAAAACCATGTGTCACTGAGCAGACTACAGAAATTGGCTTGCACAGTACATCCCCACACTCAGAAAACCCTGATTGGAAAACCTCTTTACGTGTCCTATATAATTTCCTCAGTCGTCCTATATGTTTAACTACTTTACTGTGAGATAAGTGCTCAGTTGGTAAATACAGTCCATTGCTTTCATGCAGGAAACATCACCTAACCCTAACCCAGGCACAAATGGGACATAGTGTAAATTATGACACTTAATGGATATTCATGTAGCAATGCCAGCTTAGTTATGACTATCAGATATTGAGAATGGCAGGCCTCAGAGTCGTCTCTTTGATCTTCCCTGGTCTGCCCCTTTGATACACCAGTGTTCAACTTAAAAGGCCTTGCATGGAAAAGAAGCATGTATGCTCTCACAGATGCCTGACTAGGATAAGTGTTGGATGCCTTTGTGTGTGTCTGCCTGTGTGTGAAAGAGAGTGCTATAGAGGGTGAACATACATGCCTGTTTCTCATTACCAGTGAAATGTGGTGGGCAACTCAACTTTGATTTTAAAAATTGGCAATTTACTGCATGAAAGAGTGTCCATGTGTGTGTATTTGATAAAGAAACTGAAAGTGAGGGAGAGAGAGCTGTGTAACTTTTCTCAGATATTCTGCTCATGTCTGTGCACTGATAAAGTGCTAACTCATTAGTCCGTTCTGTAAATATTCCTGCCGAGTTAGAACGTCGTTTTTCACTCATTATCCTCAATATTTGATTTCAAGCCTGATTCATCTTCTGTTCTTCCTTTCTTTCTCTCCAGTTCACCGGTAAATGACGTAACCTACTTGATTGCTTGAACTGAAAATAATGAACTTGATGGCCCAACCTTAAAGTTTAGCTCTAGAAAAAAAAAGGAAAACTGAGTTCAGAAAAGCACACAGTCACAAATATTTTATGAGATTTTCATTGTATGCTGAAGATGTACCTCCACATTTTTCAGTGCTTTTCACGCCATCCTCCTATCACCAAAATGTATTGATTTTTCCAACAAGTTAAATGGCACCTTAAAGACCACTAGACCACTTTCTGACTGTCAGCTAAAATGTGGGCATAATAGGTGTGACTGTGGTTGTTGCATGCATTTAAATAGGTGCTTCTTGGCAAAAAACTACAGCTATACTGGATAAGGGGATTTCTGTAATGGTGTGTTGAAATATAGTTGGAATCAGCAGTAGCAGTGGTGCGAGACCGTTTCTCCCTTTTCTGACAGTTTTGTTGTTAATAGGAGAGGGAGCCGCTTGCTTGGACAGGGACTCTGAGTGATCTGCAGCAGCCTCTGCCTTGGATGCAGTATCAAAATCAGAGCTGTGCAGACTCAGTAACACATTGAATTGTTGCAGTGTTAAAAATGTTGCCATATAATCGTATTGCAAGTTGCCTCAAACCAGTCAATTAACACTCAATCAAATGAAATGGGAAAAGGATTTTTCTTTTATCTTAGGTGTTTGTGAACCAAATCAGGCACTAAAGGCGGCTCAATATTGGACTTAAATTCAACAGGTAGGCAGAAAGACGACTAGTGGGATGAGATGGCGTACAATGTCGGTGTATTTGGTATTTAGTACATATTAATAACAGGCTGCATTTGAGCATTGACTATTCGAATATTATTTGAATATAAAAAAAGAAAAGAAATTTGAATGGTATGGAGGAAGATTGACAGCTCTAATGTGTGAGGGAGGGAGTGATATGCTCCGTCTCACCCCTCCTTCCCCTCACATCCCACCCTCCGTTCCCCAGCCCAAGTAGCCCCTCCTGGGATATTATTACTACCTACAACTGTCCCCCTCCTCATGTTCCTTCATTCTGCCCTTCATCAAACATGCCCTGTCAGATAGCTAAAGTCACACACACACACACACACACACACACACACACACACACACACACACACACACACACACACACACTTTCTATCCATCTCCATTATGTCTGCCTCCTTCTGTCTTTGTGATTATAATTCTGTACATAAATGATGCAGGTACATTCTATTTCAGATCAGAATCACAAACAGTCAGAGATGGATGGAGAGGAAGATGGAGAGGGATGGAAAATGGCCATTCATTACCTGACTATAAGGTTATCTAAATGGGCTGGCAGCCAGACTGTCCCCTTGTGTATTAGGGATCTTCCCAATACTTGTAATACTAATATATGTATGAGTGTGTTTGTGTGGAGGTGGGGGTTAGAGGAGGTATTAGGTACACCTGACCTTACAGAATCATGCATTGTAATACATTTACACAATGGCCTTAAAAAATACATTTCAATTATTATTGTTTGTCCATGGATGCAATTTATATCCACATTTGTATCCTTGTGCGTGTTAATGTGTGAGATAGTCTGCATTTGTGCGTATGTGTGTGTGAGATAGAAAGAGAGAGGATTGGTTGCCATCTTGATTGGCAGCCTAAGGCATGCACAGCAGATTGTGTAAACCAAAAATCAAGAGTTGGAGACCTTTTATACTCTTAAATCGCACATCGACAAACTCTCTCTCTCTCTCTCTCTCTCTCTCTCTCTCTCTCTCTCTCTCTCTCTCTCTCTCTTTCTCTCTCACACACACACACACACACACACACACACACACACACACACTCTCCCACAGTGATTTGCATTGGTGAGCTCTATTCGTCTTCTCAGTTCCACATCCTTTGACACCCTCAGGGAATGTTTTCACCATGAATAGGTTTTCATTTGCACCTTTTCCTCCACTTGTAATTTCCCATTCCCACTTTTCATTTCAAAGCTTACCTATATCCAGTATCTCCTCCACTTCCACACTGTCACTCACTTTCACTGTCTTTCCCCACTTTCATTTTTACAGCTTTATTACCACTTCATTACTACCACTGAGGTGCCCTTGAGCAAGGCCCTTAATCCCAACCGCTCCAGTGGAGCTGCTCAGTGGCCAGCAGATCAGACTGTGGTTGTACTGGGCAGCTTCCAGGTATGAATGTGTAACTGTGTGAATGTGATCAGGGTGTTCCTGCAAAAGAGAGTCTTCCTCTCAGTGAACCTTCCCTGAATAAATAAAGGTTAAAAAAAATCGAGTGAGGCAAGTCAAGCAGAAAAAAACGCCAATAGTGTGAGTTTGTCATGCCAGCGCCAATTAACGTGAAAGCTTCATCTTTCTCTTACCAATCAGAGCTGTTGACCTTAGATGGCCCCACAGTGAGCTTTGACCCTGGTAGCCGTTCATTGATTTGACCGGAGACAGATATATTACAGATGTGTTGGTGGGGCTTTCTCTGGGGTCAGGGGAAAAGACAGTGTTAAAGGAGAATTCCAGCCAATTTTTACGTTAATCTTGATCGCCATAGCTACGCGAGTACTTTCGATAGAAAAAACCCCGACCCGAATCAGTGCAGGTAACACGGAGAAGCTGCAGCTACATGTACAAGCGTCCCCTGAGCTAAAACGGCAGTGGTCGGGGCAAGTTTTAGAATGCCTTTGTGCCTCTTAACAGACACAAAATGCAATTAATATGTCTGTGCCACATGAACAGGGCCCTTACATGTCAACAAGATGCGTTTTCAACTCAGACATTGTTTAAATTCACCTACCCTGGTCCTTGTATCGATCCTGCCGGTAGTTAGCTTGCCCTGCTAGCTGATAGCTGATAGCCGTTAGCCGTTAGCTGCCGTCCAGTGAGTGTATTCAGACAGGCTTCTGTGATAATCATCCCAATAACAATCCACGGAGCGGCGGTGGTGTGGCTATGTCCTCCAGAGGACAGGTCATGTCATGTCTTGAAGTTTATTCCCCCCTAAAATAAACAGTAGTGCGGTAGTAGCTTTTAGCTGCTAGCTGCCCTCCGGTGAGTGTGTACAGCCAGATAGCCGTTAGCTGCTAGCTGCCGTCCGGTGAGTGTATTCAGCCAGGCTTTTGTGATAATCATCCCAATAATAATCCACAGAACGGCGATGGTGTTGCTATGTCCTCCAGTTACTGAAGGCTAGCTTTAGCTTGTGCTTGGAACAGCAAGTTCATCTGCCTGTTTCCCCTCTGTCTGTCTTGTTCTTTCCAACAAAAGTTCTTTGTCTGTATACTCGGGTTTGAATAAATAAGGACGACCATCAAACTCAAAAGGCTCTCCCGTGTGTTGTTTATCTGCTATATTCTCCATAGTTACGTTACTCCAAGCTTCTTCCCTTATAAACAACTCCGCTCTTCACACACTACGCTCCAATCTGCACACTACTGTTTGCCTTTTCCTGCTACAACTGAATTCCCAGGAGACAGCGCGATGCTACAGCTAATCTTCAGTAATACTATTACTGTGCAAGCCACAGACATCGTTTATCCCGTTTCCATGTAGTTACATAGTCACTGATGTGGTCATAACCACTACAGTGCAGTGAAATAATCTAAACCTTTCGCTGCGAAGGCATGATCTGTCCTATCCAGGACATCCACCAGACCACCGGGTGCTCCGTGGGTTGTTAATGGGATGATTATCACAGAAGCCTGGCTGAATATACTCACCGGACGGCAGCTAGCAGCTAACAGCTACTACCGCACTACTGTTTTTTTAGGGGAGAATAAACTTCAAGACGTGACATGACCTGTCCTCTGGAGGACATAGCAACACCACCGCCACTCCGTGGATTGTTATTGGGATGATTATCACAGAAGCCTGTCTGAATACACTCACCGGACGGCAGCTAGCGGCTAACGGCTATCAGCTAGCAGGGCAAGCTAGCTATCGGCAGGATCGAGACAAGGACCAGGTTATGTGAATTTAAACAATGTCTGAGTTGAAAACGCATCTTGTTGACACGTAAGGGCCCTGTTCATGTTGCACAGACATATTAATTGCATTTTGTGTCTGTTTAGAGACACAATTGCGCCCTAAAACTTTCCCGACCACTGCCGTTTTAGCTCAGGGGACGCTTGTACATGTAGCTGCAGCTTCTCCGTGTTACCTGCACTGATTCGGGTCGGGGTTTTTTCTATCGAAAGTACTCGCGTAGCTATAGCGATCAAGATTAACGTAAAAATTGGCCGGAATTCTCCTTTAAGAACGGCTGATCGGGTTTGACCAGTCCTTGGACATCGACATGGGGAGACAGTAATAACTTTGTTTGCCTTGTTACATCATAGTCAGTTTGATGTAACTAATGATTCTGTCTATTCCTCTTGCCTCCCTCATTTGCTCTCTTGCTCATCACTGCATCACTTGTTCCTCTGATTCGTTGTTTGTCTCCTTGGATCCATCCTTGGATTCTCCTCACTGTTTGCTCTCTTCTTTACTGTCTTCAGGGTAGAGGCCATGCATCGCCGGCACACCACACTGAGAGAGAAGGGGCGTCGCCAGGCAGTGCGGGGCCCGGCCTACATGTTCAATGAACGTGGCTCAGCCCTCACTGCAGAGGAGGAGCGTTTTCTGGATGCTGCAGAATACGGAAACATTCCTGTAGTCCGCAAAATGCTGGAAGAGTCCAAAACGCTTAACTATAATTGTGTGGACTACATGGGCCAGAATGCTTTGCAGCTGGCAGTTGGCAATGAGCACCTAGAAGTGACCGAGCTGCTTCTAAAGAAGGATGGTTTGGCTAGGATCGGGGATGGCCTGCTTTTGGCTATCTCCAAGGGTTATGTTCGAATCGTTGAAGCCATTCTCGCCCACCCTGCTTTTGGCGGAGGACTCCGACTTGCTTTGAGTCCTCTTGAGCAGGAGATGCGAGATGATGACTTTTACGCTTATGACGAGGATGGAACGCGTTTTTCACATGACGTCACACCCATCATCCTGGCTGCTCACTGCCTGGAGTACGAGATTGTCCACATCCTTTTGACGAAGGGGGCCCGCATAGAAAGGCCACATGACTACTTCTGTAAGTGTTCAGAATGTATCGAGAAACAGAAGCAAGACTCGTTCAGTCACTCACGCTCCAGGATGAATGCATATAAGGGCCTGGCCAGTGCAGCTTACCTGTCACTCAGCAGTGAAGACCCTGTGCTGACCGCCCTCGAGCTCAGCAATGAACTGGCAAGACTGGCCAACATCGAGACAGAGTTTAAGGTAAGATGTGTTTTTTTATTTTCTCAAGATCTTTGATTGATATTTTAATGCCCAAACATTAACACACATACTATTTCATATGGATGGACAAAGGGTTGACAGAAGATTTGGCAGAGTGGTGTAGGGAACAGGGCCGGAGTGGGACTCATTTTCAGCCCTGGAGTTTTATACCTTAGACCGGCCCATTTTACTTTACGACTGACTTTATTAAAATAATGTAATTTAAACCTTAGTAAGCCTATATAAGTCTGCAATAGCGCACTGTTCTCTACAGCTTTGTTTTCAATTCAGTGTATTTTTGTAAAATATAATTTCCAATTCAGTGCAAATACAGTGTTGCTTCACAATGTAGATTTATTAGAAAAGTTAACAACAGTATTCTTTACTACAACACAATGTAATGTTCAACAATATCAGAATCTGTTTTCTGTGCAAGTGTTCACAGATATCCAAACCTTGAAATGAAATAAAGAATAAATAAAAAAATAAAAATAAAAAAAAAATAAAGAATTAAATACACTTTATTGCTTTCTAATGACACCATAATCTAATCATGTTTGCTTGTTCGCACACTGTGGTGCAACAGCTTAGATGTGCCTTCCACACTGACAGCAGCTATCCCTTGCACACTACTGGCTCTGCTTCGGACACTAAATCAAATGTTAAAAGTTGTCAAAATTCTCAGCACAAATCTCCACTTATTACAAAGCTTTCTGATAAAGTGAAGTCAGTTTTGTTCATGTAGTGCCAAATCGTCTGGCATCATTATTATCTCAGGTCATTTTTCAGTAAGAGCAGGTCTACACAATACTCTTCATTAATGTTAATTCAAGTTCAATCATAGTATTCACTCAATGGGCAGTCCTACCTGCCCACTCTGGAGTTCTGGGCTCATGGCTGCTGCTTGGTACTGGCTCTTCATTGTCACCGTTAGCAGCAAACTGGACTAGTGGCTGCTGCCGAGGAGCTACAAGAAAAGTTTTGATTCATAAACATGAACGGTGGTTTACGGGCAACGTTGTATTATGTTTTGCACAACGGCTGGCATCCTGCACTGCTCCTAACTAGCTTAGCTTACGTTACTCGTCTCATCATCTTCATTTGCTTAGTTTAGCACAGCTGGCTGCGTCACTTTCTAGAGCTTTACTTTTTTAATTGTCTCCTTTTCAGCAAAGTTTTTTTTGTTTTTAGCGAGGTGCTGCCGTCGTAGGAGTCAAAACATAAATATGTCATCATTAACCAGACTGCACTCTGCGATTGGACTGCATGAATGTAGAGAACAGTGGGCTGCAAGAAAAAAATAATAAAATAAAAAGAGTGGGCTGCTAGTGCAGGCAGCCTAGGGACAGCATTTATGATTTTCAACTATGATTTCAACCCATTGCCACAACTGAACACCGACGCTCGCAACCAAAGAAACAGACCGGCCCACCAGGAATTCTCCTGGTGCTCTCGAATAGCCACTCTTGGCCTGGTAGACGCACAGAATCAATTTAATTTAATTATTATAGAATCATAAAACAGCTATACTGTAAATGTATCACCTTAAAGGGATATTTCACCGTTGGAAAGACGAATATATCTTTAAATTGGGTCACTTATGTAGTAGAAATGTGAATTTCTTTTAGAGGGAGGGAAGCACGGTCATTCGAAAATACTACCGGGTTTCTACTGATACAAAGCTTAATGCTACATCGGTAAAGTATCCCTTTAAAGGAGAATTCCGGTCGATTCCAACCCGTAGCTCTGTTGTTTGTAAATTAGGAGTACTGTCAGTAGCGATAAAAACGAAACCAATCGATGCTGCCTACACCGAGTTATCCTCCTGCTAGCGTTAGCACCCAACAGGCTTAAACAGGGCTTAAACAGGGCAAGTTTTAAACGTGTTTTTAGCCTCTAAACATGCTCGAAATGCCATTACAAGTGCTTAGTACGGTGGCTCTGAAGGGCAAATCACGACAGCAAATAGGAAAACACGACAGCAAATATGAAAACACGACGGCAGATATGAAAACACGACGGCAAATAGGAAAACACGACGGCAAATATAAAAACACGACAGCAAATAGGAAAACACGACGGCAAATAGAAAAATACGACAGCAAATAGGAAAACACGACGGCAAATATGAAAACACGACGGCAAATAGGAAAACACGACGGCAAATATAAAAACACGACGGCAAATAGGAAAACACGACGGCAAATATGAAAACACGACGGCAAATAGGAAAACACGACGGCAAATATGAAAACACGACGGCAGATATGAAAACACGACGGCAAATAGGAAAACACGACGGCAAATAGGAAAACACGACGGCAAATAGGAAAACACGACGGCAAATAGGAAAACACGACGGCAAATATCAAAACACAACGGCAAATATGAAAACACGACGCAAATAGGAAAACACGACGGCAAATATAAAAACACGACAGCAAATAGGAAAACACGACGGCAAATATAAAAACACGACAGCAAATAGGAAAACACGACGGCAAAATATGAAAACACGACGGCAAATAGGAAAACACAACAGCAAATAGGAAAACACGACGGCAAATATGAAAACACGACGGCAAATAGGAAAACACGACGGCAAATAGAAAAACACGACAGCAAATAGAAAAACACGACAGCAAATAGGAAAACACGACAGCAAATAGGAAAACACGACGGCAAAATATGAAAACACGACGGCAAATAGGAAAACACGACGGCAAATAGAAAAACACGACGGCAAATAGGAAAACACTTCAATAAATCACAAAACACAACGGCATTAACTTCTACCGGAAAAGGTAGGGCCTATCTAGCAGTGGACGGACCCTCCTGATTGGACAGACGCACTGTCTGTCTTTCGCGCTCCCAAATCACCCACAATCCTATGCGCGCGGCTTTGCCGGCTCGTTAAAAAAACAACAACAATGGCGGACCTAAGTGGGAGTTGGAGCGGCATCGCTAATGGTACAATTAACATTTAAATGTAAGTATATTTAGTGTTTGCCGTACATTTGTTATCACCGTTAATGTGTTACATCAATGTCAAGCGTTACGCATTAATGCTGGTACAAATTGCTATTATAATTAGGTAGATACACCCCGAGCTAACGTTAAGCTAACTGAACCTATCATTTAACATTAGGCTGTTAGCTAGCTAGCTGTGTTGCTGTCTTTTATGCCATTTGTGTTCGTAAAGTTTAATGTCCGGTGGCATTTTCATCTCTTTTTGTAAGCCGTTACTGTATATGCGTAATGTTAGCAGAGATTTAGAAATTGGTGTGTTTATCAGTTGTAGCTGCAGGATTGGAGGTAAAGCTGCACCTTGTTATCTTCACTAGCAACGTTAAATGAAAGCTAAAATGTATGAGTAGTTTCCCATGTAACAAGTATAACATTCCGTTATAGCATTTATAATGGTAAAGATCTTTTTCTTGTGTTTGCTGTCTTTTAACAGGGACTAAGGAACAAATGGAGGCTGCACTACAACGCTGAAGTTGGCATCCGATTCGCAGCTTCCGATTCGGCAGTTAAGGGGAAATTTAAGGGGAACTTAAAACTGTCCGATTCAGCAGGGAAACATAATTTACATCGCTAAGTGACTGATCCTCCGTTTTTTGAACCTCTTACTGTATTGAATGAGTGTTAGTCATTAAGGTAAATTATTAATTATGTCTAAAACACACTTTTAGATTTGTGAAAGCTTTATTGTCTTTATGAGAACACAATAAAGGGAGATTTCACCGTTTTTCTAAACTTGTCAAATCAGGATTACTAAATTATCCCAGAGAGTCTAAGGAGTCTTAAAAACACAGTTTGAGATTTGTGAAAATGCAATAAAGGGAGATTTTACTGTATTTTTCACATATAGACTACATTGGACCAGGTCCAGATCCAAAACCACAATACTTAAGACTTGTCAAATCAGGACTAAATTATCCCAGAGAGGCTAAATAAACTGTTTTATTTTATTGCCACAGCATGGCCTTTGCTAATTGACGTTCAACGTACAAGTCCACGTCTCTCCATGTCATTTCTTATATCCATGAGCAGGTCTTCCTTCTCACTTCAAAAGAAAAGTAGAAAAAGTTATTTTTACCTTTTGGAAATCAATCCAAATATCGTCATAGATTTGCCAGTGGTTTAATTTACTCTTCAAATCCTTCTCCTTCAACATAAGTGTTGTTTTCTCACCTTTCCTCAGAAAAAGAGGCAGGACTGAGTATTTATTAAGATTTTTTTTAATTCATACTTCATAGGCCATTGTCTCAGGTGAGGAGCAACCCCACTTCTGGGGAACGCTGGGTCCTGATCTTCTTTGATGATGAAACCCAGCTGGACAGGATTGTGAAATACCTGTCAAACTTCCTCGACAGCTGTGACACACTCTCTGATAAAGTGTGCACCATGGTGTCTTCTGACAGGATCAAATACATCCTAAATGTGTTGCTGTCAGAGATAGGTCCACAGCAGTTCCACATTATATTCATGAAGACATTTTTTTCTATGACTTAAAGTGGCTATATGTAACTTTCAGTTTGTGTTAATTCTAGCGGCCACTTTGGACAAAAGTGGTAGTATTTTCACCACACCTGCTGTCGTAAAGGTCTTTTCTTTACGGTGCTGTATTGCCCACTGTAGATTACCAAGTTTGCGTTACCGTGTTTACACAAGTACAGGGGAAGACCTGCTCATGGATATAATAAATGACATGGAGAGAGTGAGTTAATTCTTGTCCAGTTTTGACAAGTTTAGGTATTGTGGTTTTGGATGTGGACTTGGTCCAATGTGGTCTACATATGCAAAAAACAGTAAAATCTCCCTTTATGGCATTTTCACAAATAGAATAAAGCTTTCACAAATCCAAAACTGTGTTTTTAAGACTCCTTAGCCTCTCTGGGATAATGTAGTCCAGATTTGACAAGTCTAGGTGGATCTAGACCTAGTCTAATGTGGTTTATATGTGAAAAAAAACTTATTGTGTTCTCATAAAGACAATAAAGCTTTCACAAATCTAAAAGTGTGTTTTAGACATAATTATAAATTTACCTTAATGACTAACACTCATTCAATACAGTAAGAGGTTAAAAAAACAGTTTTAAGTTCCCCTTAACTGCCAAATCAGAAGCTGCGAATCGGATGCCAACTTCAGCGTCATGGCTGCACTAGCGTCACCAGAAGGGAGAGATGAGGAGGAGAGGGAAAGCAAAAGACAAGCAGGGAGACAGAGGCCAAAAGAGATGTTGAATAGATTATTTGCTATATTAGAGATTGCCATTCAAAAAATAAATGCATTAAATTAACTAGTTTGTCTGTGTCTTTTAAGTTTTTGGATGTGTATATAATATAAACTGTTTTTCAATGTTTATTTTTCCATCAAATTATGACCTGGACACAGGAAACTTCTAACTGAGTAATTATATTCAGATGCCACCTGTTTTAATAACTAGTTAGGTATACAAGCTCTAAAAAGACATTAATGAAACGTGTATCTTTATTATAACATTTATTCAAACATTACTATATACTGTACACAAGTATATTCAACATGAAGCGGCGATCAGACTCAGCTCCCGATGATGGTGTTGCTTCCGGACTGCAGACAGAAGGAGAAAGATTAGGTTAGTCCAGTAGTTATCCAACCTGTCCTGGTAAGATTAGGTTAGTCCAGTAGTTATCCAACCTGTCCTGGTAAGATTAGAATTGTATCACAAGTATATTTAAGCATACTGTAACATGAAGGTACTTCATGTAACTGTGTAGTGGTGTAGTTTCTTCATCATGGTCTTAACTGACAATTGTTGACCATTTAACACACCTTTACTCTATTAGTGGGTGTTTATCAATGGAGGTATTTTGACTTTTCATATGTTGGTTGTAGCCTTGTAGCTTGTGTGTTTACAGTACTATTTACCCTTTCTCACTTGCAGTTTAATGCATATCATACTGCCTGTGGTAGCTCATTAGCTGGTAGCGTTTACCTTGTAGTTGCTGATCATATTTTGCACTGCATTTGTCTGAAAGCTAGAAGCTACTGGACAATGAGCTAATGTTGCATACATGCAGTAAACTACAAGCTAATGTAAACGGTTAGCTACTGCAATTCTCCTTACCGGTAAGTGTTATGACTACTGTACAAACATGAACTCCCACGAGTTTTTAATTTATTGACATGGGATAAATAAGACAAAACAACTATTGCTTACATTAAAGCCTATCGGTGTCGGTAACGTTACCTACCTTTGCACGTTGCGAGCAAAGTTCCTGACAGAATATTCTCCTCCTGCAAGCAGACTGACGCCGATTCACCAACAGCACAGTTCATAGTTCCACATCCATTTCGTCCAGTGTTTTGAAATGAGAAACGGCTAGTCCATCTGTTAAAAGCATAGACAGTGAGGCACTTTTATTTTTTCACCTCTCCTTCCTGTCAAAAGACAGAGTGCGTCTGTCCAATCAGGAGGGTCCGTCCTCTGCTAGATAGGCCCTACCTTTTCCGGTAGAAGTTAATGCCATTGTGTTTTGTGATTTGTTGAAGTGTTTTCCTATTTGCTGTCGTGTTTTCCTATTTGCTGTCGTGTTTTCCTATTTGCCGTCGTGTTTTCCTATTTGCCGTCGTGTTTTTCTATTTGCTGTCGTGTTTTCATATTTGCCGTCGTGTTTTTCTATTTGCCGTCGTGTTTTCCTATTTGCTGTCGTGTTTTCCTATTTGCTGTCGTGTTTTCATATTTGCCGTCGTGTTTTCATATTTGCCGTCGTGTTTTCCTATTTGCCGTCGTGTTTTCCTATTTGCCGTCGTGTTTTCCTATTTGCCGTCGTGTTTTCATATTTGCTGTCGTGTTTTCCTATTTGCCGTCGTGTTTTCATATTTGCTGTCGTGTTTTCATTTTTTCTGTTGTGTTTTCCTATTTGCCGTTGTGTTTTATGATTTGTTGTTGCGTTTCTCTAATTGCTGTGGTGATTTGCACTTCAGGGCCACCGTAGCTTAGCCATGTGCAGTTATTCCTTCCAAGGGAACACAGCGAATTTGACTGCAGTAGATGTGACAGAAAGCCATAAAAGTTGTGTTAATCCATACCTCTGTTTAATTCCTGGTTTATAGTGAAGCCCACACTAGTCGAATGCCGATCTCATACAATCCAATATTCCAAAATGCATTTTTTCCTAGCAACCTAGCAACGGCAGCAGGGGGAGGAGCTCACAGAGCTGACAGACGGAGCTTGGAGTTAGATCAGGACTAACAAGAGAAAATGGTTCCAGTTTGTGCCTTTCCAAATTGCAGCAACCAAATGAAGAGATATTTGAGCTTGAGCTTTCACCGTCTACCCCTCCGCAACCGGGAGATTTTACAGTTGTGTGTAGCATGATTATGTATAAAACCACACACTGCACTGTACATACTTTACATTGATTGTGTCTAGATTGTGATATTGTAATTTCCTTTTTGTTGTTGAAGTAAAGACACAAAAGCACAAATGTAATGTGTACTGTTATATTATAAAACCACTGATAACAGACAGGTGCAGCAATATATTATAGAACTGTACAATGTACTTATTCTTACAATTTATTTATTCTTACAATTTACTTTACTTGTACAACACTTTTTCCTAATAGAACTGTGCAATTGCTTTGTTTATTCCTAGTAATGGCAATACCAAGTATTACTAGAAATCATATTATTAGACTCAGAAAATGTCCTCTGCCTCTTTGAATCCCGTGTAACTTCCAGTGGGGGAGGGGTACTGGTGTCTGATCACTGCTACAACACAGGTAGGCAAAGTTCTTCTGGTGCCACGGCCAAGGCGCTCTCCTCTCAGAACCCACTCCAGAATCACCCGGTAGGCCACGAGTCTGCATTGGCTGGGGCGGGGGGGGGGAGGAAGGGTGAGCTTTGGTTATTTCACTAAAGAAGTGATGCATTTACTTATAATAAATAATAATACATTTCATTTATAGAGGGCTTTTCATCGTACTCAAAGACACTTTACAGTAAAAACCAGCACATATAGCACATTAAAAACAGATAAGCAATAAAACCAACACATACAACAAGCATATTTAGAAGCAATTAAAAACAATAAAAACAGTAACTATCAGGTGAGAAATGTAAGATTATTGTATGTGGAAAGCTAATCTGAAGAGGTGTGTTTTGATTAGTGTTTTGAATGTGTATTTACAACAAATGTACATGTACCTAAGCTAGGACAGAGTCACGACAGCCTGTTGTACTCACTCATTAGACAGCTGGCCATCAGGTCCGTCCGGTTTAGGCCGCTTCTTCCAATTTACTTTCAGGACAAAAAAAAAAACGCTTCCAGAACATCCTTATAGATCAGATGGGGAAACCTCTCTGTATGGCCGAAACAATTTCCGTTATCTGGGGACCCATCCAGACCAGGCTGGATGAGATCCCATTCCTCACAGCACAGGCTTTCTTCCTCGGTGGTCATTGCGATACAGTATCCACACGAGCATCATGTACCCGCATCACGTGCAACCAGCCACAACTGTAAAATCTCCCGGTTGCGGAGGGGTAGACGGTGAAAGCTCAAGCTCAAATATCTCTTCATTTGGTTGCCGCAATTTGGAAAGGCACAAACTGGAACCATTTTCTCATATTAGTCCTGATCTAACTCCAAGCTCCGTCTGTCAGCTCTGTGAGCTCCTCCCCCTGCTGCCGTTGCTAGGTTACCTAGCTGTTGAACTCTTGAACTGCAGCTCTGCTCGCTCCACTGTGGTGTCAGGTTACAGCTTGTTGATACATACGCATTACTATGGAAAGAACCTCGGCAAATCGTTTTTTTTGTGGAAAAAATGCATTTTGGAATATTGGATTGTATGAGATCGGCATTCGACTAGTGTGGGCTTCACCATAAACCAGGAAATAAACAGAGGTATGGATTAACACAATTTTTATGGCTTTCTGTCACATCTACTGCAGTCAAATTCGCTGTGTTCTCTTGGAAGGAATAACTGCACATGGCTAAGCACTTGTAATGGCATTTCGAGCATGTTTAGAGGCTAAAAACACGTTTAAAACTTGCCCTGTTTAAGCCCTGTTTAAGCCTGTTGGGTGCTAACGCTAGCAGGAGGATAACTCGGTGTAGGCAGCACCGATTGGTTTCGTTTTTCTCGCTACTGACAGTACTCCTAATTTACAAACAACAGAGCTACGGGTTGGAATCGACCGGAATTCTCCTTTAAGTATGGTAACGGACCTTGCATTCTCATGTTCAATGGCATTTTTGGGATTTCTTAATTTTTCATGAGATTAAGGCAGAATAGGGACATGGTGCTGAATGGAAATTTGTAAATCTATCAATCCATTCCTGCAAATGTTTCAGCTTAGACATTCTGATATTGACTACATTTCTCAGTGCACTACCAGCTTTTTATTACTCTTCTGATCTACCTATTACCAACGCAATCTCTCCTGAGGTTGTGGTGAAATAAGAATTGTAGGTGGAGCAGTTTATTGTTTGCTGGAAAATATGAGATATTTTCTGTGTGCTTTTACTGATAAGAGAAGATTGCATACTAAATACTGCAATTTCCAAAACAAACCTCACTTCCAGAATGAGGCTGGTGGTGGGAAAATACTAGCACACACACACACACACACACACACACACACACACCACATTGTCTCTGTAACTTAAGCCCGAAATTGTACCCCTAAAAAGTCCTAATATTTTGTAACTAGGAATCAAACCTACCTGGATGTGCTATCATCTGTCCTGAGGCAGGTTGATTGGCTCAGGCCGGGGGTTCAACATGCCCATTCACTTACACTGTGTGGTAGGTTTGGGCAAGCTTTAAGTAGTGGTTTGAGATGGAAAGGGAAATGATTCCCTCCTTGGCCAGCTGGTACACCTGTCCCAAATCAGTTGGCTTGGCATATCAAGACCAGCACACTCACCGACAAATGAGAGTGACTCACAGAGGAAAAAAGGAGCGAACCACATTTTAGACGTAGTTGGTCAAAAAGTATACTGTCACCAATTGACCAGTAAGGCTGTCAAAGCAGTAGGAATCGTTATTACCTGTTAAAAGCCATTTTGCTGGCTCTATGGCATTGGTCATTTTTGACAATGTGAGAAAAGCACACCATGTCTCTGCTTATTTGTCTTCCTTTGTCTGCCCATGTGTTGCTGCATTTTTTTCCTCCACTCTCTGTTTATTTCTGTCCTTATTCATCCATTCCTCAATCTTTCTGCCCACCTTTGTATTTGTCAGCCAGCCTTTCTGATTGTCATTCTGTTCCCCGTCTCCAGACAAGTTAATGAGAAGGGCTCACCTAAGGGACCAGAGTTGTGTTGGAGCTCATCTGTCTCACTTACATCTCATTATCACCCCTCTGTCTTCTCTCTTTGTCTCCCCGCCCCTCTTCACATCATCCTCTTATTACGTTCAGATATCACATATTTAAGTGTCAATAGCCTGAGATAGTCCTGTTTCATATGGGGAAACCAAACATGGTGAATAAAAGCTAGGGCATAGATTACATTATTAATTATGACACCAGTGTTTGCTTCTTGTTGTTTTCTGGGTTTGATGTTCTAACAACATAGATTGAATGAAACATTACTCAGCACTCAACTTTAAGACGTTGGAGATTTTCACAAGCACATACAGTAAATACAGGATACACAGTCAGCTACATAAAGCAACCTATGGTCTTCTGTTTTTATAGATTGTAATTTTCTTACTGCAACTCCTAATACTGTGGGTCATGCCTCCAGATAGAGGAATCATGTCAGAGCAGGAAGTACTTGGTCCAGGCATTCTCTTGTGCTTTGTGTGCTCATGTTGTGACACATGAGCAGCCTCTAAGAATAGCAGTTGCTTCAGTCCATCTTTCTGTTGGTTCAACACTTTGGATAGTTTGCTATTAAATTTGGTACATAATTCACTGTCCTTGAGAAGATAAACAATATAAATGTTATGATCGGTGAATGTTTTATCTATTATGTATCCCTCTCCTCTTCTCATCCCTCCATCTTACATCTCCCTCCCTCCCTCAATCCCTCCCCCCTTCATGTTTGAGGCTTGGCTTGTGTCCCCCTATGTTCACTCATCTGTAACCATTCTCACTCTGCTTCACACTGCTCTGTCTCCATTTTCAATCTCACAACATCATTCCCTTTCCTTTATCTCAGCCCCCCAAGGCGCAAACCACATACCCTGAATTGTGATTGGATTTTCACATACTGCATGCCTGTGTGGGCCATAAATGATTGCTGCAATTGCTTGATTCCCAGAATTTACTTTTTAATTTGCAGATAGTGATAAGCCTTTTGACCAACCCTATATAACATGCCATTCAGTTTATTTATTGTTTCTATGATAAAGCCAAGCCTGAAGAGCCAGATTTTAAAATGTATGACATATACAGCTGTTTGGTATTTTAAGAGGCCGAACGCACTGGGACTTCACAAAACTGATTACACCCCCCCCTCCCCCCTCACTAAAAGGGTCAAACACTGGAAGAATGCAAATGATGTTCAGGGTCAGTAGGTGCACCAAAATACAGTACATACTGTCTGCTTACAGAGTGTGCCCTAAAAGAAGGTGAAGGCAGAACAGGCAATTTCCCACCATGTTAAATTGATTGCTGGATTCCTGATTTTGCTGGGGATACCTGTGTAAAAGTCTGGATGAAAGTGGGCATTATCAACACGCTGTAACAGTATGATTGAACACAGAGCAAACACGGTGGTGAATGCATAATGAGAATCACTCCCAAGGGACTCTTAGCCTACCAGAAGCTCCAATCTGCTGACTGCTTACCTGCTCGACCAAATGGTGAGAAACAAGCCAGGTGGGCGAGGGGAGGTAGTGTAAGAAAAACAGGTGAGAAGAAGTGAACTGTGGGGGCCACAAGACAGAGGGGCAAAGGGTTGAAACTAGAAGGATTTGTGAAGGAACAAGATGAGAGCGGGTTGAAAGACATGACAGGAATTATGAATTGTCGTGAAGTGGGAAAGTTATATTCATTCCAGGATTCCAGAAGTACATGTAAAAGCCCCATTACATTTTGGCATTTGATAATGGTAATTGCCACTTTGAGCATTTTCCAACACTTGGATGAGAAGTACACAAAGTCACAAAAGATAATATTTTTGGGGTCATCCCTACGTTCCCAGGGTCCTATGTTCTTGATATAAACTAAGATTTTAAGAGATTGGTAAGGGCTATCTTCACAGTTCAAATTCAACGAATGGAGATGGGCAGAGCAGCAGCAGGATTATAGGCTTACAATATAGGTGTGTCACTGAGCTATTGGATAAATGAGATCAGCTGATGGGACCAGCTGATGACAACAGCTGATAACATAATTGACAGTTCCAGACAGGGCCGCAAGGAATAATGAGTGAGAATGTGTGAGAGGATTGAATGCAGATGCATGAGAAATAAAACTACAGGCATAAGAAAGCAAAAGTATTGTCTTCCTGACCGAACTTGTGCTATTGCTTTGTGACAACAGGACACACAAAGAGGGTTTTGTTGAGGCATAATGTGAGAACATCTGAGGTGCAGAGAAGATGTGCAAAACAAAAGAGAAAAAGACAGGGAGAACTAGAGGACGATGAGATAAGGCAGAGTTAACAGCAAAGGAGGCACAATTTGATGAATCTTTCATGTTGCGTACATTTATACATTTGAATGATGCTGCGTTGTCTGAAACCAGTCGTTGACATGATTTACTCAAAGTTTAAATTCTGTTTAAAGTCTAAAGTTTCTCTCCCCTCCTGTCCTTTATTCCATCTTCCCTCTCTCCCTGTCAGAATGACTACCGTAAGCTGTCCATGCAGTGTAAGGACTTTGTGGTGGGTGTGTTGGACCTTTGTCGGAACACAGAGGAAGTGGAGGCCATACTGAATGGTGACGTGGACCAGTGCCCTCCAAGCGCCTACAACCGACCCTGCCTCAGCCGTGTCATACTGGCCATCAAGTACGAAGTCAAGAAGGTAAGATGACCAACAAATAATCAAAGAATCAACTATCTACTGTATGTAAAGGACTAGTGGTAGTTTCAGTTGAATTTATACAGTAGTAGAAGTGATTTTGTGACATTTATTATAGTGCAGCAAATCATAAGAGACAAGTGACATTGTGTCTATGGTAGTCTTTTTCATGCGTGTGGCCTCAAAGGGCCCCATGTAAACAAAAAGCTGGCCTCTATTTCACTGAGCTAATCCAGAGGTGTTCTTACTTAATGCCCTTTCCCCATTTCTCCTTACCATACCACACTCTCTCACACACGTGCCTATTTGACCTTGATGTGCTGCATGTTTTCTCTAATCAGGTAAATCCCTAGCGTTTGTGCGTATGTATGTGTGCGTGCATGCTGGGCGTGTTTGTGTAAGTGTTTGTGTGTGTACAGCCTGTTCGAGCTGTGTTTTTATCCTGTACAAGAGAGCGTGACCAATACTCAGGGAGCTAATTACACAGAAGGCAGGAAGAGAGGTAGGGATAGATTACCATGGCAACCAGGTGAAGCATGGATGTGTGTAGGGAATGTGGCTGGACGCAGGCAGGGTTTATGTCATGGGTCATTGGATTAATAGACTGGTCACCGGACACCAGTGGGGAATTATGTTGACTACGATTCAGTGTCCCTGGGGGAGTTATGGCTGTGTGTGGTTTCCTTCTGAATGTAGAAATGATTGAGTGCACATACACACATTGTACATATGTGAGTTTCGATCGGCGGATGGGATCAGAGGCTGTCAATCGTCAGCTCAGATTAATGCTCCCTGAATGTGATGGCCGAGGATAATTAGTGAAGGGATGGGATGGATTGATGGAGGGAGAAAACCAAGAGGCTAACAAAAATGGAGGGAGAGCAGGTTGTTCAAATCTAACACGAAGAACAATACACAAATACAGAGTTTGATTGTTACACTAGTTGACCTCCTATCGAGCATCGATTGCTCTATTGTCCACATCCTTCCTCCAGCTGGAACAAAAACATCCATCCTCTCCTTCTTCAACAGACCAGTGGTGGCTTTCATTTATCACTTCCCTTCTTGGAGAAAAGTCGGCAACAGATAAATGCCAGACCAAGCCTTATCTAATAAAGTGGACATGCTTCAGCAATAAATGTAACCACTTAGTGTTTCTTATTTGCTGCCTGCTTTCTTTCTGCATACTGTGTGTTTAATTGATTTCACAACCTGCTTGTTGACATTTGTTCTTCATTCTAAATGAAGCCAAGTGGCAGTCGTGAATACAAACGTGTTGTGAATATTACATATTTTTTATCGTAATGAATACACAATAGATGTGCTCTAAATAGAAAAGCAGCCTGCACACTCAGCTACTTAGGAATATCTGACCACTAGAAGCCCTCCTCATGAATACAGTATTTTAATTGTACATCAATTTATTGATGCAATTGAAAAGCACAAGAAAATACCAGATGTAAGTATAAAGCTTGTAATTTGTGTTCTGTATGCTTTTGGCATTAAAATCCAAACAGGATGTTGGGGTGGGACAAAATTAATGGAAATATTGGTCAAAAGATACAAGTTGGACAAAAAATAAACAATACCACCAATAACACTATGTACTAAGTAAGTAAGTACTACAGTAAGAAAAACTGAATTACCAGATGTAAAAAAAAGAAATGTACCACACCCCCTTGTTCTAACACCAAACAAATACTAGGCAGCACGGTGGCTCAGTGGTTAGCACTTCTGCCTCACAGCAAGAAGGTTCTGGTTTCGAATCCAGGTCGTTCCGGGCCTTTCTGGGTGGAGTTTGTGTGGGTTTCCTCTGAGTGCTCCAGTTTCTTCCCCCCATAAAGACATGCATGCTAGGTAATTAGGACAATAGTTGAAAATTAGCCGACTGGCTAACACTGGCACATTTACAGAAATGTTGATTAATGTGCATTGTCCTAATCCTTAACTATTTTCTTGTCCCTGGAGTGTGTCCTGGATAATACAGTGGTGGAAGAAGTATTAAGGATATAGATAAAAGTATAACACCACAATGTACAAATGCTCCATTAAAGTAAAAGTCCTTCATTCACAAATATACTTCTAAGTAAAATTCAGAATGTATTAGCAGCTACAGTAAATGTACTCAAGTACTAGTACTAGTGCGGCACAACCCCTTTCAGAGTGTCATATAGATTATTGGATCATTATTAGGTATGCATGGACCCATAAGCAGCATTTATTGTTTGTGTGATAGTTTGTCAGATCAGATTTTCATAATCAATATGTTGTTTATTTACAGGGATTGTTTTGCTAAATATTGAACCCCAAGATGAGTACTGAATGCCTCTGCAGTCAGCCTGTCAAATAAGCCGCCTTTTTCCTTTTTGTGACTAGCGGGCCATTTCAGTGTAGCTGCCAGTATTGTTCTGGCACAATGTTTGCTCAATGTGCTGCTGCTGTAAATATTTTACCGACCCCTCAAACTGTCTGTAAAACAATCAGAAACAATTCCAAATGTTTTCTGAAGATGAGAAAAGCAAATTAGTATTGCTTCACCTTATTTTTCTTCTCTTTAACTTATGGTTTGTTAATGGACCTTTTTCACAGCAGACATTTTGACTTGTCATAGTAGGA
Source organism: Sander lucioperca (assembly GCF_008315115.2). Lineage (NCBI taxonomy): Eukaryota > Metazoa > Chordata > Actinopteri > Perciformes > Percidae > Sander > Sander lucioperca. Next base: position 33,067,542 of record NC_050173.1, read on the forward strand.
AAAGCACAGCTGAAATTGATAACCTTAACAATGGCTCAATTCCATCAAGTGTCCCAGTGAGCTATTTCAGTGAGTCAGCATGCACAATACCAGGGCCTCTCCTAAGTATAATGCAGCCATCATTAATGGTTTTAAATACACCTGTGTTTTCCTACTATGACATGTCAACATGTCTGCTGTGAAAAAGGTCTATTGCTCTCCCCGTCCTCTCTCTTTCTTTCTCTTCTCTCTCCTTCCATGACCTGTGTCCCCATCTCCTCTGCCTTTATTTCCCATTGATTTCAATTTCTTGTCCCTGTCTCCCTGTCTGCAGTTCGTTGCCCATCCTAACTGTCAGCAGCAGCTGCTGACTATCTGGTACGAGAACCTGCCTGATATGAGGCAGCAGTCCATTGGAGTGACGTGCTGGACAGTGCTGGGGATCACCGTAGGTTTGCCCTTCTTGGCCATTGCCTACTGGATAATGCCATGTAGCAAGGTATGAACACACATGCACAAAAACATGCAAAAGACACCAACTCATCTCTAACCCTGGAGCTCTTTGACCTACTACCATCCCTTACCTGAACCAGAGTTCATCACACACACAACCAATTAACCCTGTAAAGCAGAGATCTTCAACAGGGGGTCCTGGGCCCCTAGGGGCTCCTCAGAGTCACTATAGGGGAGCCTTCAAATTATTGTCAATTTTTTTTCAAAAATGAAAATGTCTTAACATAATTCCAACATATTATTAGCAAATATAAATCCCCACTGATGATAGGCTTACTGGCCTATATGTAAGGTAGTCACTAAGATAGCAACATACAAAGATAGTCTTAAAGATAATCCTAAAGATTTACTGTGCCACATGTACACTACCGGTCAAAGGTTTGGGGTCACTTAGAAATTTCCATTCCACTCCATTATAGACAAAATACCAGCTGAGATCATTTGCATTGTTTTTTTTTAACCAGGGCAGCAGTTTTCAGATTACATTATGTGCTTACATAATTGCAAAAGGGTTCTCCAATGTTTTCTCAGTTAGCCTTTTAAAATGATATCGGCTTAGTAAACAGAATGTGCCTTTGGAACTTTGGATGAATGGTTGCTGATAATGGGCAATGTAGATATTGCATCAAAGATCAGCCACCCACTCAGATCAGCTGGCATTCTGTCAATAACGGACTGGAATGGAAATTTGTAAGTGACCCTGAAACTTTTGACCAATAGTGTATGTGTAATATTAAATGATGATTTAAAAAATCATGCCAACAATTAATATTTTAATAACTTAGTATTCTATGCAAAAAAGGTATAAAGTCTTTAGGCTGCCCACAGGTTATTGTAGGCCCAGTTTAGTATGCAATTTATATACACAGCAACAACACAACAATATATGTAGTATGGGGTCTCTGGTCCGTCTTTCTTTCAGTTAAGGGGTCCTTGGCTTAAAAAACTTTGAAGACCCCATCTGTAAAGCATGGGTGTGTTTCAAACATTCCTACATTTAGCAGCGCAGCACTTATAACCCAGACACGCAAAAAGTATATTTTTGCCATTTATGAAACTTTTACAAGCACCTGTTTTTCGTAACACTCTGTATACAGAATATGGCTGTGGCAACATTACTGAAAGTCTATAGTCCGCCTGTTCAAAGACACACTGACAACTAAAGTGTTGGATAGATGAAAAAGCTTTGATCATTAGAGCATAAAAATGTTACGTTTGCCCTGAGGGTGAGACAAGGCCAAGTTGTTAACTTAATCAGGGTTTATCCTCTGTACAAAAGCCATTTCAGGACATCTCAGGTTCTATTAAACAGACATGGCTCAACTTCCATCAATCTCAGCTGTAGGCTGAGCTGTGCTTTGATTTGAATGTTAAATGCTAACAGTCTATCACAGTCCTGTTACAGTGCCTGTAAACATAATGTGACAACAAGTTCATGCTTAAGTGATACTCCATTCAAAATCAACTGTATCTTTGAGTCAAAGACACTCTCTCTCGATTTACTGTAAAAGTTGGCTTGCAGTTTGTAGCTTACTCTCTCATGGGACAGTTTTAGTAAGCTTGGATTCACCTCAGTTACAATAGTCATAATTGTAATGGTTTATGATGAAAAGACTCCAAACTACTGCTACTTGTGAATGTGTGTGCTTACATGTTTGAAACACTAAACATTACATTGGGATTATTTCTCTGGGGACCAAAAGTATGTGGCTAAATGAATGGCAATCCATTCACTAGGTGTCAAGATATTTAACTCTGGACCAAAATTACATAAAACATTACTGATCTCCGATGTAAAGAGCACTGTATAATCATAACTTGATTATAGCGCCCTTTCACATATTGTTAATACTCCATCAAGCAAATTATAATCTGTAAAGTGACACAGACAGGAGCGGAACCAGTGGTTACGTAAATCTGCTCATTAACCTGGATAATCCTTGACCTAATCATCAAGTGGTGTGTGTGTGTGTGTGTGTGTGTGTGTGTGTGTGTGTGTGTGTGTGTGTGTGTGTGTGTGTGTGTGTGTGTGTGTGTGTGCATGCCTGTGTGTGTGTGTGTGTGTGTGTGTGTGTGTGTGTGTGTGTGTGTGTGTGTGTGCCTGTGTGTGTGTGTGTGTGTGTGTGTGTGTGTGTGTGTGTGTGTGTGTGTGTGTGTGTGTGTGTGTGTGTGTGTGTGTGTGTGTGTGTGTGTGTGTAAGAGAGAGAGTGCGCTAAGGTAGATTCAGAAACAGTGTTGGATTTTGAACGGGTTACTTATAGAGTCAGGGGTAGGGAAGATATTTTCTTAAGAAATAAGAGTGTGGTGCTCCTTTTTAGATGTAATAGAAGAAATGCCTGTCTGATTTTTATAACTGGCAATTGGTATAATGGATTGGTAGGCGTGGTAACTGGTTCTATCAAGGCATGTTTATTGTTTAATTTTCATCACAATCTGTTTTGTTTTTGTTGTTTGTTTATTTTATTTGTATTGGTTTATATTCCTTGTATTGTTAGGTTCGTTTTGTGTTGTCTACAGCTGTGTCTCATTTTGAAATTGTATGTAATGGCTGACAGGTGCAGCCTGAGTTAATTTGATCAAAGAGGGGAAGTATTTGAGTAGTAGCCAGATATCTATTATTGATCTCTATGTTGTAGTCTAAAGGATGCCTCTGGTGTGTTTTGTATAAAAAGAAAATTGGGGACAATGAACATATTTGTGAATGGAATGTCGTAAAGTTCTGGAACATCTGTTGCCCTGTCAACATATCAATAAAAAGAAAAAGAAAAAAAAAAAAGAAACAGTGTTGGAGACCTTAGAGTGGTTCCTTTTCAGCTGTCAACTGTGAGAGAGGATGGAGAGCAGTAACGCTGAGAGTGCCCCCACCAGCTAGATATGGATTCAATCATGAGACACTAGCTTTTTTCTGATCACTGTGTCACAAAAACACCTGTGTATGTTAATTGTGTGTGCATGCAAGTATGATTACATACATTTGATTAGGAATCAACTAACTAACCAATGAGCCTGTGTGTGACAGCCTGCCATTTTGTGACGCAGCAGAGAGAACATAAAAAAGGTAGCAGCGTGGATAAATAACAAATGAATATAGGATGCAGAGCACTTTGTAACTGTGTATTATCATTATTATTATCATTATAATTATAAACACATACATGATTTTAAAAACCCAGTTAAATACAGAAACTAAACATTTGAGATGTTGAAAAGGCAGAATTACAGAGGGTGGGATAATAAAAAACAAACAAAACAATTAAATGAAACTAATATTTGAGAGACAAAATGAATGTTTGTGCATGCTTATTAACAATGTGACGGCAGCTCAATAGAGAGAAAAAGATGTATTAAAAGGATTTATAGTGAAATAGATAAAAAGTTAATCAAGAGAGTCACAGGTTGCAGAGAGAAAGGTTTTATGTGTTTTGGTTGATGGGTGTTCTGGTGCTAGTCATGTCATTTTGCTCTGCTTATCTCATCAATTGCTCATCTCTTACAGTTCATAATGTTCTCCATTTTTACAGCACCACAACACACTGTTATCAGAACCCCAAACCATATTACACTTTCTATCAGTGGGGAAAGATGAAACAGATATTAATATTTTTGTTTGCTCGAAAATAATAAGTAGGTAAGTAATAAGTAGTAAAGCATTGAAGGCAGACAGAGAAAACATGGATATAACTGCTTTAGAAATCTCCTTGAAGAGAAACATACGAGCTATTCAATTCAATTCAATTTTATTTATAGTATCAAATCATAACAAGAGTTATATCAAGACACTTTACAGATAGAGTAGGTCTAGACCACACTCTATAATTTACAAAGACCCAAAAATTTCCCACAAGCAAGCATTTGGTGCAACAGTGGCGAGGAAAAACTTCCTTTTACGTGCTTTGGAGGTGATGGAAACAGATGCATATTGATATTGAATGTTTCTTATTGATTGCAAAGGGTGAAAATGTGAAAAACATGCAGAGAGGGATGGGACACATATTTAAAAATGCACACAGGAATGTTTCAGTCCTCCCTGAGTGACAGAAAAGAGATGAAACAGAATAAGCGTAAAAACAAGCGACTGGTAAAAAAACGGCTGTCAAGCTCCCCTCCCCCGAGAACGATCTTCATGCTTAATTAACCCTTGTGTGGCGTTCAGGTCTGTGGGACCCATTTTCAATGTTTACTAAAAGAAAAAGTATGCTATTTATTATTTATTCTAACTCAAACTCATTGGCCTTGGCTCATTTTTCTGTGAAGAACATAAAAACTAACTTATTTTCAATGACTGCACATAGTACACCACTATTACACATGAGGTGTTCGGGTCTACTGGACCCGAGTGTATTTAAATGTAGGTGCTATGAAACTATGTTGTCTTTCTGCACCTGCTATTTCCACACAAAGTTACAAAATTGTTACATTTCAAGCACTTTCACCTGTTCTGATTAAGTTCTAAGAAATAAGCACCAATAATGATCAAAAAACCTTGTTTCTATTTTTTTACCTTTTTTATAATTGAATTTCCTTATTTTCTCACAAAAAAAAACGAAAATGATCATATGTAATGTATGTATGCAAATTTGAACCATAAATGATGTATATATCATTGGTAATTGAGCTAAAGTAAACATCTATTAAGTATTTATACATATATTGTTCGGTCTGTATTAAGTTAAAAGCCTAATAATGTGGTGGGTCCACCAGACCCAGGAACATTGGCTGCGTAACAAGAATATGAACACCACACAAGGGTTAAAGGAAAAACTCTGTCTCAATATTTAATTTCATTTATACAGCTCACAGCATTCAGCTTCACTGGAACTTGTAGCATGTTATTATTGATGAACTATTGCTGAAATAAGTAGTGCAAGTTTGAGATACTTGTACTTTACTGTATTTCCAGTTTATGCTACTTCATACTTTTACTTCACTACCTTTCAAAAAGAAATATTGTACTTTTTACTCTACTACATGTATATGATCAAGCTATGAAATGAGACCACTGCAGAGAAATTGACAATCTGTACTTTACTAATTATTATAGTTTTCATATCAGCCCTACTGTTGTACTTTTATTATTTCAGTGTTGGGCATATGTGAGGGTAAGGTCATCAGAATCCATATTTCTAAAAATACAGAAATTATGGAGGATGTAGTCCAGATTTATTTATGTATGGTAATTACCCAAGCTGTCAATCAATTTGACAATGATATGCTGACATATATATATATATATATATATGTATATATATATATATATACAGTATATATTATACAGTAAATGCCACATGTTGCTCCCACACTTCCATATTAGCAAAACCTTTTCTTTGATTACTGTCCTCCAGTCTGTCATCCATTTAATTTACTAAATAGGGAGGGGAAATAAGGAAAGAACAGAAATAAACAAACAAACAAACAAAGAAAAGAGGACACAAAAAAGGAAGGTAACCAGAAAGAAAAGTAGGAAACAGGAAAACAAAAAGAAGGAAACATGGAAAGGAAACAAAGAAGTGAAGGAAACAAGGAAACAAAAGCAGGAAAGACATAAAGAAAAGATCCCATTGTTTTGGTTTTTGATTATTTTATTGCCCATTTCCTGCCCTGGATCTCTGCCCTTTCTTAGTCTTTCTTTGTTCTTTCCTCTCTACTCTCTTGGTCGATTTAAACCCAGTTCACTACAAGAAAATAAAGTCCTATCAATACACACAGGGTCACAAGCCGTTGATCATTGATGCATTGACTGGAAATCATTGATCAGTTTTGATGGTTCTGTATTTATTCCCAGATGGCAAAGGGACAAACAGACAGTGTCCTGGGTGTGTTGAGTCCATGCTGTAGCTACTAGCGCTCCTCTGTAAGCGGCCATCATAAACAGCATCCAGGTCCAGGAGCACAGCTCCCACAATCCTCTGTGCTGTTTACACCTGCTGTGCAGCTGGCATACAACACTGTGATACACTGACAGAGGATGCTTTCTATCAGGCTTCGATAAAAGTTAATCTAGCAGCTGAGAATGAAGTTCAGCTTGTTTGAGTTTCCTAACTAAAAACAAAATCCTCTGTTGGGCTTTCTTTACTAGTAGAGGGACCATGTGAGTTCTTATCATTCCTATCATTTCTGTAGCCTACTCCATAACAACAGACTACCTGAATGCCTTTTTCTCGTCTCGCGTTTCACTATCCACACCGCTGTCTTCAGACAAAAGAATCACATCCTGAGATTGCGAGTAACAATCTGAGCCTGTCAGTAGCAAAAAAAAAATCACTTTTATTGGACAAAATCAAGGCTCTACAATTGCCCTATTAGGTTACATTGCAGCTCGATTTGCGCCGGCCCGTCATTGCGATCTCGCTCAATACTGGACCAAATTAAAAGATTTTTGGTCACATCAGTCTATTAGACACAAATGCATGGGGAAATGGGGCCCAGGTTCAAAAAACGGTAGTTACCCTTTAAGCTGAGGGGTGAAATGGATCAGCCTTATCAGCACAGAGGCAGAGCCATCCCAATGGCAGGAAGAGGTTTAGAGGAGGTTTTGCCGGGTTAAGATTCACCAGACAACCTCTTCCCACGTGGTTTAGTATTGTGTATGTGGCATGGGGACAGCTATTGAATCTAATGTGACACTATGCATGCAGAGCATTGAGATAGCCTGTGGGTAGTTAATATTGAACACAGCAGGTGTAGAGATTGGCAAATGTTGGCATCTCAAATGTCTGTATGAGGTGTGTGTGTGTGTGTGTGTGTGTGTGTGTGTGTGTGTGTGTGTGTGTCTTGTGCAATAATAAAAAGGTCCCTCAGTGTGGTGGCATGTTTAACGCTCCTTGTGCAGCATCAACTTACATTACATTCTCCCGGTATGGTGAATTTTGATAAACTGCTGATTGTTTGGCATCGGCAGTAGTTATGCTGACATTGTGTTCCACATTCATGAATTATAACAGTTGCTGTTTGCATGCTAAGATGGTTGTGTAGTGATGCTTTTCAGATTTTGATCCCTAAGGGGACACAATCTCAGGAACTCTGGAAAAAGCATGAACACTAATGTATCTCAGTAAATAAAAACAGATGTTTAGTTTGGCTGCAATTTTACACTTGTGTATAGTCACTTTTTTAACTGCTCAAAGAAAATACAGCTCAAACATGTATCATTCCCTGACACAAAAACAAATTGTGAACGTTGTTTTATTGACAAACACAAATGAACCCAATTACCAACACAAATATGACTAGTAAAAATGTTAAGGCGTTGTGTCATTCTGTTCTAGTGTAATTTGCAGTGACATCAAAGGGCTTTGGCATTACCTTAAAGATACCCTGTGTGTTTAACCATTAGTAGCTCTATGAGGAGAGGTTTTTTTATAAGTCTCTCGCCACACATTCCTGCCAATGGTTTTACATTATTTCACTGATTTACATGGTGTTAATGCACCAAGAAACACAGCATGAGTACACAATGGCAGGGAGGAAGAAGACTGCTAGCCAGGAAAACATGGATGTAAATGATGCAGGATTCAAAATGAATCAGCTTTGCAAATGATTTATGTGAAAGGAAATACATTCAACACATTTGTTAAAGCTCAATGATTCACACAATGTGTTCATACACTGTCTGTCCAAAAGACAGACAGACAGGCAGGCAGGCAGGCAGTACTGTATACTGCCTGCCTGTATTGTGTTTACAGCTTGTTGCGCTGCCCCAATATGTGCACAAATCTGTAAATGCATGTTTAAACAAACATTACTAATCTCTCTTTAACCTCCATTAACTAGTTGGCCCTTAGTTAGTATTTAGAAACCACAGATACACAATCTGCAACAGGTGTGTCTGTTGGAACAAAGATCTTAAAAAGGAAGTGAGCTCTCACTCTCACATTATTTAGGCACACACAACTATATATGGAAGGTGCAATACAGAATACGGCGAGGGCCGTAACAAACAAACAAAATATCTAATTATATCCTCAATATTCTCACTTCCAGCTTGGTCAGATCCTGCGAAGTCCCTTCATGAAGTTTGTGGCCCACGCTGTCTCCTTCACCATCTTCTTGGGTCTGCTGGTTATCAACGCCTCCGACCGCTTTGAGGGTGTCAAGAACCTGCCCAATGAGACCATCACAGATCACCCACGACAGGTGTTCAGGGTCAAGACCACCCAGTTTTCCTGGACTGAGATGTTGATCATGAAGTGGGTGTTGGGTGAGTTTTCTCATCACACACTTGGTGCACACACACGCATATACACACACACACACACACACACACACACACACACACACACACACACACCGGGTCAGTGTTTAAAATTCTGCAGTTGCAGTCAATTAAAATGCAAATAGATGTGAGATAGTCACTGTCGAGGCAGATTCTCCAGCATGATAAGAAATAACCTTGATGCAGCATATGAAAGAGTCAAGGCAAAAACTTTCCTGCCAGAATTTCTTTATACATTTTGTTTTTAATCAATAAAATAAAAAATAAAAAATCCTTATCAACATGCAAGCTAGACAAGTTAATGCTGATGTTTTTACCAAGGTTTTAAAAGTTTTTGATGCAAATCAAAAGTTGTGAAGTTACAACACAACTCCTCCCCCATAAATCAGTGAACTGTGCACCATTATCCCAACTTTGACATAAGGCAGAATCAAAGATTAATGCAGCACCACACCAACCAAGTGGATGAAAGCCAAGGTTATGGCAACACAACAATTCTTTCTCTTTTATTTTCCAAAGATCAAATGGAAGTTCCCTGGCTGGATGCAGCACAGGCCAGACCTGTTGAGTCCTAATGATAAGCTGCAGAGACATTTGGAGGTTGACCTGAGAGGTGGTGCTGAGAAAATATTAGAGCGAGTGTTAGAGAGAAAGAAAAATGGAGGAACGATGGGAGTTGTTGGTAGACAGATGAAAGTAAAGAGGGGTGGAGTGTATGGCAGATAAAAGACAGGCATGAAGAAACAGATAGAACGGGGGTGACAGAAAGACAAAGACAAACTCAACAGACAAAAAGCCCATGGCAATATCTGTCAGACCTCAGCTGCTTCCCATCTGCTGTTGTTCTTCCTTTCATCTACGCACACACACACACATATAATAACATTATGTGAGTGGTATGTTGGTGCACATATGGTTCTGTTTTTATTTGTTTACGTGTAATGGTGCTTGTGGTGTGTGTGTGTGGGTCTGTGCGGCTCTGTGTGTGTGCCGTGAGTGGTAGAGCAGGGTAATTATAATTCCAGCAGCATGCTTTGAAGGCCCAGTAATTGTTACAGAGACACTACTGATCAGGGGCCTTTTTCAGTAAGCAATTTTCTCCTTGTTTTGGCTCCAAATAGTGAATGACTATGAAGGTAAATATGGTGCAAAAAGGGAGAGCTTGTAGAATACAATGTGAGAACTTGCAGAACAAAAAATCTGAACTTGTATGTTAAAATTTGCACTTGTAAAAATTTAATTTGCACTTGTAAAAAATATTCACACACATGTGATCTGAATTTGAAGTCATACAAAGAAAAAAAACATGAGAGCTTGTAAAAAAAATCTGAACTTGTAAGTTGAAATTTGCACTTGTAGAAAATGTTCATGCAAGTTTCCATGCTACATAAATAAGCCGGACAGAGTTGTCCCTCATCTGGCGATAGAAACCCTGCTTTTCCCATAGACTGTATATAAGAAGGCTTTTCCCGTTCTGTTAGCTCAGAGCTCCACAGCCTAAGTCCACAGGTACAAATTAGTTTTGCACCAAATGTATCGTCAAGCGTGTTGTGAAAGTCGAGGCGCGCAGATTGGCCACTTTGTGATGCGAGAGAGCACATATGTGAAGTTGCAGTGACAGATTCGAGAGGTTGTAATCACTGAGTTGTGGTTGTGATGGTAAATGAACCAGAGTAAAAAAAAAAGTATACGAGTAAATGTTGCATTATAAGTTTGCAGCTGTCATTGTGTTCATGTAAATATCAATCTACACATTTGTGAATATTTTTTCTGTAACTTCACATTCAGAATACAGGTGTGTGAACATTTTCTACAAGTGCAAATTTCAACTTACAAGTTCAGATTTTTTTTACAAGCTCTCATGTTTTTTTTCTTTGTATGACTTCAAATTCAGATCACATGTGTGTGAATATTTTTTACAAGTGCAAATTATATTTTTACAAGTGCAAATTAAATTTTTACAAGTGCAAATTTTAACATACAAGTTCAGATTTTTTGTTCTGCAAGTTCTCACATTGTATTCTACAAGCTCTCCCTTTTTGCACCATATTTACCTTCATAAATGACAGAGTGGTTGTGTGTGTGTGTGTGTGTGTGTGTGTGTGTGTGTGTGTGTGTGTGTGTGTGTGTGTGTGTGTGTGCGTCAGTGGTGGAGGAAGGACTGAATCTCAGTACTTAAGTAAAAGTACAAATAACCAGAGACATATTTACTTTAGTACAAGTAGAAGTACCACAATGGCAACCCTATTTAAGTAAAAGTAAAAAGTACCTGATTTTATGTTGATTGATGTACTTTCAGTATTAAAAGTAAAAGTACTTGCATAACAATGTATTCTCTTAATGTCTATATTCTAATAATTTAAAAAAAAACAGTAGGCCTATGGGCTGTGGCATTTTAATTAAGTGGCCAATAAATGCTATTGAAGGGCGGGTCTTGGCGGTGCATGAGCCGCTGCTGAAGGCTTCTCTGCAGACTGCAAACGTGTGACGGTCAGGAAGACGTTTTGGCAGGGGGAAAAACTGATCAGAAAATGTAACGAAAATGTAACGGAACATTGTAGAAATGTAGTGGAGTAGACAGTATAGATAATTGCTGCAAAATGTAACGAAGTAAAAGTCAAAAGTATGCACTATTGATTCTACTTAAGTAAAGTACAGATACGTGAAAAATGTACTTAAGTACAGTAACGAAGTATTTGTACTTTGTTACATTCCACCACTGGTGTATGCATGTGTGTGTGTGTGTGTGTGTGTGTGTGTGTGTGTGTGTGTGTGTGTGTGTGTGTGTGTGTGTGTGTGTGTGTGTGTGTGTGTGTGTGTGTGTATATATATTTCCCATCTTTCCACAATGTATTCATGTGTTTATTTGTGTGTCCTCCATCCTCAGGTATGATTTGGTTGGAATGTAAGGAGATCTGGAGCGACGGGCCCAGAGAGTACATGATGCACCTGTGGAATGTTCTGGACTTTGGCATGTTGTCCATCTTTGTGGCGTCCTACACGGCACGCTTCATGGCGTTCCTCAAGGCGTCCAAAGCCCAGCAGTATGTGGACATGCACGTACCAGACGAAGACCTCAGCAACGCTTCGCTACCTGACGAAGTCGCCTACTTCACTTACGGTAAGTATTTTCTCCAAAAAAATATGATGAACGGTTTTGAAGAGGTAGGGAGATTTCTCTGTGGTGTTTACAGAGATTACTTGGGGTCAGAGTTCCAGTATATGGCGCTCTTTTCTTAGCTATTGTGATTGTCACTATTCATGATAACTAGATAATTCTGTGTTGTTTGTTTTGTGTATGTTTAATCTGAAAAATTAAATTGTTTCTGCTCCACAAAATGTGAAACCACTTAACTTTGTATCTACTATACAATTTGACACCACATGATGAACTGTAAATGCTTTCATGCTTGAATCATTGTTGTGCTACATTAGTCCCTGATAAGGTTTATCAGATGATGTCATGAATACAACTAAAAACCTGAGCTGTGACACTACAAGATGAGAGCATATTTGTCATTTAGATAAACATGTCATTGTTGCATACTTACCTCAAGATAGAAGAATACATTCTCCTGTTTGATCCTTGGCTTTATGGCAGCACACCACATTCAATTAGTGAATTTAATGTACTCATAATAACAAGTAAGAGCAGATATATATACACAGGCAGGCGTAAACTCCACAGATTAGAAATACGGTTATTTTGTAAATTAAAAAAATTAAAAATCACAATATATATTAAGCTCAGAATGATAAAAGAAAACCACCTCAGACAATTATTAATACATACCTTCCCTTCCCTACTCTCTGCCTTTCTTGGAAATGGTCTATGTGTCCACACATTTTAGAATATTAAATCGGGAAAACTTCAAGATCACAGAAAATATAAACTTTTAGTCCACTTTCAGAACCCAAACTCCTCTTCAACATATTAAAACCTACTGCTGGCTGCTGGACTGTACACTTCTTAGTGGCCTACTAAGGGAACCTTCATCAGTGCTGCCATCAGGGGGTCTGACTGTGTCATGACACATCAGTAAATAGATGAAAATGTATTTACTGAAAAGTGCACACACTGTGTATAATATATTTACTCATTTTCCTAGACAGTCTCAGTTTAACAGCAAATTAGTGTAATATAGTATTTTTTTTTCTCTGTTTGTGGTCTTTAATTAATTCATCTCTTCTGTATCTCATTTTTCCATCTAGCTCAATTATCCTCTCCGTCTACATGTCTGACTGTGCCTCTTTTGCTGCCCCTCCCTGCTGCCTCTCTCTCTCTCTCTCTTTCTCTCTGTCCTTACTTCTCCTTGGACACACTATCCCTTTATCCCTTCTCTTTGCTTTCCACCGTCTCATACTCACTGCCTTTCCTCTAAAGCTTAGATCGGGCCCAAAAAATCAAGCCCGACCCTACCCGAGCCCGTGCACGTTGTGACACATTAACTGTAATTATGAGCCCGAGCCCGATTTAGACCCAACATTTTTTTTAATACGTGGGCCGTTATAAGTGACGTTCTCAACTACAATTCTGAGTTATTTGAACTGCAGAAATCTATTTAGAAGGGGTATGCTTGGAGAAGTAACAAAAGGGGACATTGAAGGATGACTATCATCTTTTCTGCCATGGCAAGCCTGCTTCTTGTGTCCGTTCATCGTCCACGTTTTTTTGCTGTCATAGGCGAGTAGCGTAGCGCACTTAATGCACTCGACAAAGCCAACACATATGTTGTCACTGCCCACGACTTGTTTAAAATGGTTCCATACCTCCGACTTTCCTCCAAACTTGCTCAAAGGTAGGCTAATTCTCCTGTTTTTATTTTTTTCTTTACATCTTCAAGCTCCATGTTGCACTTAAGCTACACCATACAGCACAGCAGGCCCGGTGTGATGCGTGTGAGTGGAGGATACGCTGCACATGATTATGGCATAGCTTTCTCCCCACCCAATTAGGCTAATAAAGTAATGATTAAAAAAACACAAATGCTTGATCAAGGATCGAGGATAGTGGCGGGAAAGTGGCGGGAAAATGTCGGCCTGACCCGGCCCGTGGGTCTGGTTCAGTTTGGGCTCGGACAGAGAATCTAAACGCTACTTTCCTCCTCCCTCATCCCCTTACATCCTTACTGGATCTGTCTTCTTACTGTACCTCCTCCTCCATCAAAACACATGTTTGAGAGCCAAGATTATACATTTTAGGGATCTCTCGCAAACATTTAGATCCCACTCTTACCAAAAGCCTGTTCTGTACATACCCAGGAAAAAAGTGAGAAAACAGTTTTGTGCAGCTGACGGCTAAGTTCCTCAAGCCAGAGGAATACAGGATTTTTACAATAGCATTTTATGGCACAGTAAGAAATAGTGTGATAGTAAACCATCTTCAGATCAGGTCTTATATCAGAAAAAATATAAAAATTCTAAAACCACAAATGCACCTGTCGATGATTATGGTTGTTTATAAATGTAGTTCAACATTAATGTTGGAGCGTACCTGATGCATCCGGTTTTATTCAGTGTGAACATTTTAGCTGGGTAAAATCTGATCTGGGGATCTATTTTATTGTCCAAATTGGAAAATAACCAGTTCCCTCGAAATTAGACAGTTGCACATCAACCTCTGGTTTCTGCTGCAGCTCATTCAGATGATACATTAACAGCTTACTCAGCCGCTTCTCTTTTTCTTTCTTCTCCTCCAGCCAGGAACAAATGGCGCCCCTCAGACCCCCAGATCATCTCAGAAGGCCTGTACTCCATCGCTGTGGTGCTGAGCTTCTCACGCATCGCCTACATCCTGCCAGCCAACGAGAGCTTCGGCCCACTGCAGATCTCACTGGGGCGCACAGTCAAAGATATCTTCAAGTTCATGGTCATCTTTATCATGGTGTTTGTGGCCTTCATGATTGGCATGTTCAACCTGTACTCGTACTACCTGGGAGCCAAGTACAACCCTGCCTTTACTACGTGAGTTATGCATGCTACATGATCGCCCTACTGTGGTTGTTTTATATCAGAAAAATAGGAACAGGTGACCTGATTTTCTAACTCAACGTATGTACTTGTGTACTTCATACATTGGAGACATTTGTATGGCTTGTGGCTACATCATTATATTGTGAACTTAATTTAGTCTTATCAAAAAATAATAATTCATGTCCAAAGTATCTGGAAATTGGCCTTTTATCCCGGCACCATGTTGTGTTTACTGTAGCGTAGAAGAGAGATCTGCTGTAACTCTCACATAAACAGAACCATTTCTGACTAAAGTTCAAATGGAAGTAAAATTAGACGGCAAGTGTTAGTGAGAGGTGTCAATGACGGATTATGTAGATCAATATTGGTATAATTTAAATGCCAAGCCTTTTATTAAAAAAAAAAAAAAAAAGAAATATTAATATAGCATGCAGTTAATGAGGCAAAACATCACGGCCTATTGATTTTTTTTTTTTAAACCATTAAATGTTATATCCATATGGATGAGAGAGTGAGGAGCTTTTGGACAGTGTCTCAAACGTTTTTGATGCCAGTCCAACTATTTGGTAAGTTTCACTAAGACACGGGAACTTTCTTATTGTTGAATAAAGTGCCAGTCTACAGTCAGTGAATTTTATCAACCAACTCTGATCTAAAGCAAGATTTAACACCAAGAAGGTGGTTGACAGTGACATGTTGGAGCCCATTGTACCAAGTGACAAAAGTCAGCCATCTGTGTGTAACCACAGCTCGGCTAGTATGTAGACTTCATTCAGCACTTGACCAGACTCTTAACAGTGAACCCTTTAAGGATAAGTTCATATTTATCCTATATATGTATATGAGTATATGATATGTACATTATGCTCCTCTCCTTACTGGGCATGAAGCAATCTCTTCTGAGCACAACTACACTGTAAAAGAGGGGGAACTAAATCCAGAGTCCTTGTTCTGGCTTCAGCAGTCTAAGTTAGACAAATCAAGTGAACTATTGTTGTATTTGATAATTGAAAATCATCCAACCGAAAATGGGGTGATAGCAACCCTCAGTACGCTGAATGCACTAAAGTGCTGCATGTAACTCAATTATCAGGGTCATCCATTTTAAAAATGATCAATTGCACATTTTAACTGAGGAGTCATTTTGCACTTAAAGGCTGCAGTGCATAAAACCAATAGTACAGTGCCTTGAATATGTTCTTTCACTTTCACAGCCACATTAGCAACAAGAAATTCAACACTTATTGTATGACTTTTTACTGTAGCATTTTAACTGACAAGTTGTTGTATCAATCTGCTTGTAAAGCAATCAAATCGCCCAACAAGTCCCACAACACATCAATCTGAGTATCGCTGCTTCTGCCTCCTTCCTTCATTTTAGCTTATCTATGCTGTGTCTGCATGCTCATTCTTTCACATCAGCTGCAAACAGAGTGACAGTGGATCTTTCACTGTCTGATATGTGTAGGAAAGTGATCCGTCTTGGGCTGATGATAGAATCTCTCAGCAAGTCTGTTTATCACTCTCTGAGGTTTCTCTCTCTGTCGCATATCATTATTCATTTTCTCAGAGGAAAATGACAGATGACATTACACCATTTCTGCTCAATCCAATAGAGCAAATCACTGCTTTACACGTTTTCTAGCCAGAGTGGAAAAGTCTATGTAATTGCAGTTTTTCTTCTAGTACGCTAAGGTTCACACTTCCTAGTTGCAAGAAAGCCTGGACTAAAGAAGTCACACGTAGCTCTGTCTTTTTCCAAGTTTGGCAACGGGTCATCATCCCACCAGGTTAGAGCAATAGACATGTTCAAAACCAATCAGTACATTTAGTGGAGCATGGTGTTTATGCTCTTTTGCATTATTCAACTTACAGGTTTTTCATATCAGTGATGAACACATAGTGTGACTTGAATTCTTGCTGTCAGTTAACTTTGTATCAACAGGCTTTCCAACCATGATACAACTGCTTCCAGGTGTCAACATCTGTCTCCTGATAAGTTTAATCCTTGTGCTGTTGGCTTGTTTGATGTTGCTGGTTTGGAGTACTCCCAGTAAACCACACAGTAGTTTTTTGCGTCGCAGTTGTCTTGCATGAGCAAGTACTAAGACCTACCTTTTCAGATATTTTAGTCCAGCTCTTTGTCCTGGATCTAAGGTTTCTCTCAACAATAAAACCAAACTAAAGGATTAAATAAGAAAGAGTCAGAATGACCTGGGAGCGTTGCCACCACTGTGTTGTTTCTAGTTGTTTTGGCAAGCTGTACGGTGATTGTGATTCAGTTTTCCTGGCGGACTTCACTGTGCCAGGCTGCGTGCCTATCCATCTGTCTGCCTGTTTTTCTTATCTGGTTATACACCTGGCTCAAATACCTGGTGCAATAACACAAAATACCAGTCTATGTTATATTTGTGCAACCTCAACTGTTTATTTAAATGCACCAGATGTTTGACTGCCATTATACTCATCATCATCAATCACATTCCTATCACCTGTGAGCTACATGAAGCCTGGGATCAATTTCCAAGTGTAGGACCTGCTGAACATTCCCCTTAGATGGAATCACTAATCATAAAAGGTTTGTGATTGAACTTATAGTGTGAGGAATCTACTTTCCCATGCTGACTTACCCTGCACCTCTGTGCTGTGCATATATATATATATATATATATATATATATATATATATATATATATATATATATATATATATATAGTAGCTCCTCTGCTGAGTCGCAGCACAGGGGTCTTAGAGGCTGTGAGTTCTGCTTGGCTGCCCACATGGAGCCAAAGATCCTGGCAGCGTGATGAGCAGACAGACAGAGCAGTGCAATGAGACAGAGTTAACTGACAGAAAAGCAGATAGACAGGTAGGAACAGAGACTAATGGAGTTAACATGGACAGTCAGAAGGATTGTGGTCAGAACCAGAGTCAGACATAATAAAGACAGAAAAGACCCCGGGCCCTGCAGATAGAAGTGCCTTATCATCACCAATACAAAGGCATTTCCATCATGAATGTATGATCTAGCTTTGTCACCTTATCACTTCCCCTCTCTGCTCTTGAGATCAACATTAAGGCTGATATAAAAGAAATTAGCATTAACACAGCCGTGGTAAAGATAGAAACTATTTGTGGTCTTTCTTAACAACCTCTGACCACATTTCTTTTTTTGGCCAGAAAATGTCCCTGCATCTAAATGAGCCAAACTAGTGATCCTCTGACAATTTCTCAATTGTCTTCTCTGGCAATGAGAGCTGCATCGAGATGGATTTAGCGTGACAGACCCTTTTAATTCTGTTGTTGTTATCAGTATTGCCACTAGGGGTCAGTCTGGCTCTAAATGTTAACCTGTCTGTATAGTGGTTGACAGAGCCAAAGCCTGGACTGAACTGTGCAGAGAGACAGTATTTCATTTATTTTTCTACTGTGTCTAATTTGTTGTTGTTGCAAATCTAATCAACGTTTTTTTCTATTATTTTGACTCTAAGTGTCTTTGGTGTCAGTACATGTCCCACTCAATTTAATTATGAGGTGTGACTGCAATATGTTTGGTAGGACTGTTGATAAAAGTCTTGTCTATGTTGTGCACAAATTGTGAAGAACAACCTATCCATCTCTTTTCTCTGTCACACAGTAGAGAACATGTGCTTGTATGAATTTGTGTGTGTGTGTGTGTGTGTGTGTGTGTGTGTGTGTGTGTGTGTGTGTGTGTGTGTGTGTGTGTGAGTGTGTGACTTTAGCTATCTGACAGGGCATGTTTGATGAAGGAAGGAAGATAAGGAGGGAGACAGGTGGGGCCACTTGGGCTGGGGATCGGAGTGTGGGCTGTGAGGGGAAGGAGGGTGGGTTTTGGTGGAGGAGTGATGCGGAGGTTATCACTCTCTCCCTCACACATAGACTCATTTACAAAAGCTTAAACTTACACACATATACACATGCATGCACAGCTGGATAGGGCTTAATGACGACTTAGCAGTAATAGCCACACCTACCCAATCCCCAGAGGCACGAAGACTCACACACACACACACACACACACACACACACAAACACTTGCACGTGCACTTTGTTGAGTGCCCACCCATTAATGTGCAAATACATTAAGCAGAAAAACACACACAAGGGCACATTCATAGTGTTTTTTTTGGCGGCCTGTTTTAATTTTAGTTTTAGTCTAGCCTTTGTGTCAAGCTGTCATTTTAGTTTTAATTAGTTTTAGTCACGTTCATACTCTTTTTAGTTTAGTCAAGTTTCAGTCGACTAAAAGTCTGAGCATTTTAGTCTTATTTTAGTCCGAATTATCCATGATTATTGTAGTCTAGTTTTAGTCGATGAAAACTGATGACATTTTAGTCTAGTTTTAGTCGACGAAAATTGATGACATTTAGTCTAGTTTTATGTCGATGAAAATTGTATTTTAGTCTCTTTTTAGTAATGCAATTTTATTTAATCCAGTCAATATAGTATAAGTACCTAGTAGTATAGACAAAACCAAAATGTTAGCCAACAAGGGATGCTTAGTACACATGGAGTCAGTCAGGTAGGAACTAAGAACCCAAACACACACACACACACACACGTATGTCTCAGTCATTTTCAGCCCCAGTGGCTAATGTCTAAAGCTAACGTTAAAATGAGACACAATAACCACAGCCTCATGAGTTGGCATTAGCTCTCTAAAATAGAAAGTAACGTCACGTTAATGTCTTGACTTACCTCAATTTCATTATGGAATGGCTTGAGATGTCTCTTAAGGTTCGTGGTGTTTTTTCCTGTGATTTTGTGGCTGCATTTCTCCCCATCTTTTTCCACAACACATTCCGTTTTCTTTTCCACTTCTATGTAATGAAAGTTTTTCCAAATGTCATTTATTCTTTTTCTCCCAAAGATGAACCCCGGCTGGTCGGCCACGGTCCCAGCTTTCTCTGTGTCAGACTTCATTTTGTTTGTTGTCGTTTACGCTCGTCTCACGCTCTAACTCACCGCTGCATCTTCTAAATTAAATAATGCCGCGACAAGGCTTGACGAAGTAACGTTGCCTGCTAGCCTGACAAGCCAGACCCACAATAAGATGTTGGGTCTGGGAACTCACCATTGACGGAGCTCAATCCAAAGGGCGGGATAAACGGTTGTCTTTCAAATTCCCTCTGCACGCAATAGGATAGCGCTACAACCAGGCAGAGCAACGAAGAAGGTAGCGAAGCTAGTTGATAGATTAAACTTTTGCCGTATCCGGTCGGCAAAACTCCGAACACATCTTCCTTTTTTAAGAATGATTTCAGTGCCGTTCTTTTCTCAAAGAAAAGCTTAACTCCAAGTCTTCCAGAAGACCGCTGTTCCCAGCAGCAGCAGCCATAAGCCCGCCTACCGACTCTATACACAATGTGATTGGCCTGACCAGAGTTTGGTTTTTCAAGCTCGCAAGCCAACGGAGAGTGCCTAGACCCCCCTGGCTGCAAAATAAATTTGCTGCCACTAGGGTGCGTCTAGATTTCTAGGCTAGTCGCCTGCGTCTGCGCAGTGCAACCCGAGTGCGACCTGATGCAGCCCCTGAAATGAGACACAGGGAACAGAAATACTGCAAAATAATAATAATAACGCGACTAAACAAGACGAAATAACGATATAACATTTCGTCTTGTCTCGTTTTGGTCAACGAAAGTGAAGAGAGATTTTAACATAGTTTTTATTTTGTAAACCACATTTAGTCTCGTTTTTATTCGTCAACAATATTGCATTATACATTTAATTATAGTAATCGTCACATGACCAGCATTTACGTTGCGTCTCGTCTCGTTTTCGTCATGTGATAAAGGTTCGTTGACGACGATATTTAGTCATAATTTTTGTTGACGAAAACAACACTACACATTCACACATCTTCTCTCTCACTGTTTGTTTTTGCATATGTTATAACAGGTGCTTAGGTGGACATACACACATTTATGTACAGATCAATTCACACATACAATTATAAGGATTTTAATTTGGACAGCAGTGGTGGAGCAGTGGACCCGTCTCTATGTTCTAGTCAACCATGCATATCAACAAACAGACAGACAGTCCAAGTGGGAGAGGACAGGACAGTGGTAGATGGAAGCCATGCATATTTTTTGGCAGAATAAAAGAAAAAGACACCGCGGGGTGTCAAGGACTTCTAAATCTAAATAATGATCATACTGATGCTTAAGTGAAACAGTGGAGATAATACTGAATAGATACAGCACAATCATATGGACAGCTAACAGCACTGCCACAAAGTAGGAAGATAAAGTCCATCAGGATGAGGAGGAGGAGAATGGGGGAGATGGAGGGAATGAGGGATGAAAAGATAACCACAGGGAGAGATGTATATGCAGCGGAAGGTGTTTTTGGCTCGGCTGTTTGTTCAGGCAAAATGTGGGAGACCAGCCAGGATGAATAGACAAAGGAGGAAAAAGAAGGGAAAAGGAATGAGAGAGGATGAGAGAAGGTCAGGCAGACTGAGCAACAGACAGAAGCAATGCCTCACAGGCTCAGCACAGATTTAACCAGTAACCATTTGAAAAGGTGAGAACAAATCAGAAAATAACTCCTATGCAGTATAAATATTTTGTCAGCTGTTTTTTTCCAGCAGTTATTATTACTTTTCACTTAACTGCTGTTTATATACCATTATGTTCTATATTATGTTATGCTGGTTAAAGTTATTACGTTTCTTTGGCAACATGGACCTTCTTTTCATATCAGTGAAACATGCATATATTTGAATTGAATTGAAAGACACAAGCAAGACAGGAGGCATATGAGATTAAAGCCAAAGACAAAGACATGTAATCCAATGTAACTGACATAGAGACATGAGACAGAGAGAGAGAGAGAGAGAGAGAGAGAGAGAGAGAGAGAGGGCGGGGATGCAAACAGACAAAAAAGAAGAGAGGAGTGGATAAATGATGGTGCATTCAAAAGCAGAGATGAAGATGCAGTCTACAATAGGAAGTTTGAAGTGGAAGTGAAGACTGAGAGAAACAAGAAAAAACTAAAGATGTGAGTTGTTGAGTCTAGAGTTAGAACGTGGTGACGTGACTAGGATCTGGGTGAGGGAGACTGAAAGAAGGATAAGAGGTGGCCGGGAGAGCCGAGAGTGAAAGAGATGGTTGAGACAGAGCAAAAGAAGGAGAGAATTTATTACCTCTGAAGGCAGGGCAGAGGTGTTGTGTTCAGCCTTTACCAGTCAAGCACATCTGAATGTCAAAATGAGGAGTGGAGACACAATTCCAATTAAGGCGAGACCGACAGAGAGAAGAGAGAAAAAGAATGCATTCATGTGGTGTGACCAACATGGGCTCTTAAATGTCTATGCTCGACCCAGTAGCTTTAGAGTTTGTGCCTATATTCAGTATTTTTCAATACATTCTTCCATTATCATGACAAATGATGTCAAGCATTCAATTCCCCTCTTGGTGAGATGTAAGATGCAGTCTTTATGTTGAAATTCATTCCTTTAGTTGAGCTAAGAGGCTGCAGAGCGGGGAGATCACCCCACGTATGTTCATGGAAACGCTTCCATTCTGTTCATTAGGCCATCACATGAAGAATTAATTAACTATAGATACGGTGATAATTCATAGTAGTCCCTCATTTCCGACAAAGGTAGAAGCAAACAGGCTTCTAATTTCTTTTCTGCTGCCGTCAACTTTGTAAGGTAAAATGGCAACTTTCATCAGCAGATTTTATCAGATGTAGCTAGCGAGCTAATAAAGTTAACGTTAGCTCAATGAGTTGGTTGAAAACCCTGTCCCTGGCTAAATTCCTCAATGTTTCCAGCTAACTCCCCATAAAAAAGGGTCTTAATTATGCACACCATGGCTACATACATGATGATGTGCTATATCACTGAGGCTAAATCTGCATGTCCAAGACAAAAAGTCAGTCTGCTCACCAGCCGAGGATCCATGTAATACGTGAAAACAAAGTCAAAGTAATTGTGATTGAAGTCCCAGTACTATAAGCATGATAAGGAAACATGTAAGATCAGACTGTTTGTTTTTAAATGAACCTTGGTTGCTAAGCTTACATACTCGGAGCAAGACAAAGTTGTATTTTCAAACAGTGTGTTTCCATTTTAACGTTTCAGTGGAAGAAGCTTTGTGGACTATGAATTGAATTTGGTAAATGTAACGCTTGGGCTATAATATTGCGGTTAATGGGTTTGGCTGGGGTTGCTGAATTGTGAACTTCCCCAAATCCATGTGTTCTTCTTCTTCTTGGTTTTGGAAATGCTAATAAAGACAACACGTTTTGGGGGCACCTCTACTGTAGCCCCATGCACACTGCTTCAACATGTAGAGAAATCCTTGCCTAGTTAAGGTAACTAAACTATGACTGGACTATTTCTAATCTAGGGAGGAGTTTGACGAACATATGAAGACAACACAGACTAACAGAGAGATAGACAGTGAGGGAGCAGGCAAATTTAAAAACAAAAGTTTACGTCGTTCTTGATTCAGTATCAGAACACTCTTAATTGCCCGTCTTGTGGTGTTGTATTCCCCACTTAATAAGATTTCTCTCACAACTTGCCTGAAGATGCAAAAACAAAACAGCCTTATTTTGTATCCTGCTGCCTGTCACACAAATATACACACACTCATAAACAGACACACTCATGAGACACACACATCCGATTTTGTTCTCTATCACACACACACACACACACACACACACACACACACACACAGGCAGGCAGGCATCTCTCAGGAGCAGCATTCATTCATTACAGTAAAACCCGAAGTGGGCAAGGCCCAATGCCTGTTGTCGTCATGGTGACACTTCATTTGCGGCAACAGATTAAGAATGAGTTAAACTCAATTCAATATTAAAGATGTTTCTTCTATAGTTGTCTGTCTGTCTGACTACTTGTATGTCTGCAGGAGAGGAGAGGAGAGGAGAGGAGAGGAGAGGAGAGGAGATTGAGAAGGAGAAATGTAATATCTTGCTAATGACTGAAGGGCAGAAGGAGAGAGACCGAGCAAACAAGGTCTACATTTACACTCACCCAATGTGAGAATCTTGCCACAGATTAAGCAAAGAGGAGAAATATATGAGAGTGGAAAAATAATGGGGAAAAAAGAAAAGTATTAATCATACGATTAGAATGAGTGACAGAAATAGCTTAAAGCTGTTGGGATGAAATATGGAAAGGGCGTGAGAAGAGGGAGGGAGGGTGATGTGTAGAAAGATATAAAAGCAAGTGCAATGAGAATATAATGAGAAAATGGGTGAGCGAGATAACAAACGAGAGGCAGAGATGATAGTTAGAGAGAGAGGAGCTAAGACAGCGATGGAGACAAACTTAAAGTGTAAAGCAAGAGAGACGGAGAGCATGTCTCTGGGGAGGTCGATTTGGCCCTGTTGGTGATTGGGTTTGGACTGCTCCGAGATGACTCACCAGTCCCCCACGTGTGTGTGTGTGTGTGTGTGTGTGTGTGTGTATGTGTGTGCGCGCGCGCATGTGAAGCCGTTGTGCTACATGCATCCCATTGGGAGCTGTCACTCTTAATAACAGATAATAACACTGTCCGTCTCTGTCTCCAGATGCCCACTGTCCCTGCTGATTCAATGCCTGTTGTACAATGATGTTAAAACACGCACACACACACACACACACACACACACACACACAAGTTTGAAATGAAATAATCTCATTCTTACGTTGTTAGAAAGTCTCCCATTATCCAGAGCATCGAGCGTCTCATATATCTCAGTTACAGGTTATTGCATAATACACACATGACCAGTACCTGAGCTGATATTAGCAAAAGACAAATTCAAATTTATCAATTATTGTTGATCTCCAAGGATACATTTTAGATATTTCATAATTGCACTTCCTCCCAGAGAGGCATCTCACGCAGATTTCAGTGAATCAAATAAGCAACAAACAAGGTGGGCAAAACAGATGATGGTGCACAGCTGCACCGGCTGCTCATGCATTAACATTATCCAGGAGGGAAGAAGACCCTCTACTCACGTATATACTTAAAGGGTTAATTTGCAAAAACAGATATTGGTGGTTTTGTTGGTTTATTCATTTTAAGAAGGGCCTTAATCGGTTTGATTTTGTTTTTTCGAATGAACTCTTCACTTCTCTCCATATTCTATCTGTA
Source organism: Sander lucioperca (assembly GCF_008315115.2). Lineage (NCBI taxonomy): Eukaryota > Metazoa > Chordata > Actinopteri > Perciformes > Percidae > Sander > Sander lucioperca. Next base: position 33,092,370 of record NC_050173.1, read on the forward strand.
TTATGGATGTGACATTAGCACATGGGGGACTTGGTACTGGAAGGACTCTCAGTAACGCTGCCAACACATAAATGTCCTACACATTTTTAGAACTTTGCATTAAACTACCAATCTGCCCACGCGAAAAGATGAATAGTGTGTATAAATAGCCAGCTACGTGTTGAGTGTGTAATTTAGTGTGTGTGTGTGTGTGTGTGTGTGTGTGTGTGTGTGTGTGCGTGTGTGTGTGTGTGTGCGTGTGTGTGTGTGTGTGTGTGTGTGTGTGTGTGTGTGTGTGTGTGTCTGTGTGTGTGTGTGTGTGTATTTGTCCCTGCAAGTGTCTGGTTTAATGGCACATTAATGTTGCCTGGAACAAAGCCCTTCATCATTATCTACACTCACTTCTTTTTCTTTTTTTTGGTAACATCAAAATGTAACTCGAGTGAGCATTTCACACGGGTAAGAAGGAGATCTGGAAAACAGAATAATTTGATTTAAAAAGATAATTGGGATATAATGTAATAGAGACCAGATAATTGCCCTCTTTTTTTATTTTGTTTAATATTTCAAAGCCCCAGGAAAGCATTTGGATCTTACAAGAGAGGCTCCAGATATATGACCAGACATTATTTAAAGAGAGAAGGCTCAAAATAACAGGTTTTCAAGGCAAGGCCACCGAAATCACTTTCCTCTGCTCTCCTGATTGTACGATAGACTGATGGACGCGTATGATGTGAATAGTGAGTGAGAAGACGGTATTGTTGATATAAGCCTTCGGTTGCTGCTTGTCTTGCAGCAGTGGTCTCTCTGGTGTCTAGGCCATCTATTACAGCAACACAAAGAAGAACTACTATTAATGCTTGTGAACGTGTTTACACATGCCTCCAGTGTGGGATGTCACTGTAATGTGTTTGCGCTTATGATAGTAATACTGTAATGTGCATCCATGTTGACAGAGACACTTATTTCTGAAAGTAGTTCAAATGTCATTCTGGTTCTAAAGAAAAATCCTTTCTATGGTTACATGTTGTCGCTGCATGTTTCTCTGGTCAGAAACAGATTCATGTTACTACTATTAATCTCAGTTTAGAACACGTATGTTGGAGCCGTTAAATAAACCAATGCCTTGGTGCACTTATTGCTATTTTCCCTGTACTTGTTTCAGTTGTCTTTTTTTGACAATAATTGATTGAACACATTATGTATGTGACCATTTCTTGTTTTGGAAAATTATCTCATGTCCTGATCCTCATAAAAGTGTTCTAAGTTTGGCAGACAATTTCATGTTCATGTAGGATCCCATAGTGCACTGATTGAAAACATATGTTTTCGAGGCCTTTAAGTCTATGATGGTCTTCTGTGGTTTTGTAATATGGAGAAATAAATGAGATGTCTTTTCCATGTGAGAGCATGCTTAAAGTTCATAGGAAAAAAAACATGAATTCAGAGGTTAAAAACTATAAATAGTATGTAGTGACTAGGGGTGTCACGATTCTCCAAATCCTTGATTAGATTACATTTTCGATTATAAGGTCACGATTCGATTCAATTCTCAATTTTTACATTATTTATTTATTTTTAGACTAGACTTTTAATATATCTGACCTTTGTTTGCAATGTGCCACACTACATTGTCAAATTTAAAACATTAATAACATAATGTAACAATAACATATCTTCAGTCAATTGGAAACTTGACAATTTATCAACAAAGTAAAAAAAAAAAAAAAAACAATGCTCAGGGCAGACGCTTCGCAGCACACACAGCGGCTGAGCAAGAGAGCAGAGGAAGACTCGGGCAGTCCGCTAACTTGTTGCTTTCTCCAATATAACCAATATAAGCGGCTCTGTTTAGGCTACAAAATGTGCATGCAGGCTGAAATTCAACTGTGCGGTTTTGTCGGGTTAAAGCCATAAGCAGAAGGAATATCCGCCTGCTACTAGGCTAATGTGCAATGGTAAACACACAGAATATGGTACATGCACATAGCAGAGCTTCCTAACTCTGTGTTTTTTGTCGACAACGCAAACGTTGTCTACATAATTCACTGGAAATCGAAAATACTTCCACACTTTCACACACTTCAGTGAAAGAGGAGGGGGCTCAAGTTCTGTCGATGGGTCTCCCGCATCTGCAGTTGCCATGCTATCTTTTGACTTGCTCTAGCTAAGTTACAGGAGGTTGACTGAGGCTGACACTTCAACACGTGTTTTTTTCCGCTTGACAAGCCGACCGGACGTGACATGGGGGCGTGGCAGTATCGACGATTCCATTTTTTTATTCGATATTCAAGATTGTGGCTTAATTTCGATAAATTTCGATTTAAAATCGAAATCGTGACACCCTTAGTACTGACCATTAAACATGCCATTCAACTAAAGTTCAGAGATGCACAGTAAAGGGGTTTCCAATACCTAAGTAATTACAGTTCCATCTGTCTAGCTCTACCTGGTGGAAGCACTCAATGTGTTTCTAATGTTTTCCTAGAAAGCAATGTATTTTTCAAGGAAATGTGTTGGATAAAGGCACAGCATACTTTTAGATGATTTGCAGCTTTAAAGCAGCCATATTATGCTCATTTTCAGGTTCAGAATTGTATTTTAAGGTTGTACCAGAATAGGTTTACATGGTTTAATTTTCAAAAAACACCATATTTTTGTTGTACTGCAGTGCTCTCTCTCACTGCTGCAGATCCTCTTTTCAGCTAGTCTCTGTTTTAGCTACAGAGTGAGACCTCTTTTCTTCTTCTTCTTCTGTACTATCTTTGATTGCACTGCACATGCCCAGTAGCTCAGATGTAGATCATGTCAGCTAGCTAGCTCCATAGACAGTAAAAGAAAGGCTGTTTCTACAACTTCGGTCAGTTACAAGGTAGGATTAGCTGGGAGACTTCTAAATGAGGGCGCACATGGAAGTAGTTCTTTTGTAGATTATGGTGAACTTGTGTGTGTTGTAGCAGTGCTTTGCTATTGAGAACGAGGTAGCATGCTAGCGTTAGCATTAGCGTTAGCATGCTAACGCTACGAGCTAATGGTTGCGGTTAGCCTGCTCGTTTCGGCTTCTGACGTCACAAGCCGTGCAGATTTTGAACAGCTCACCCAGAGACTGAAGGCAGGACACATTCAGAAACTGTATCTCACTCTAAACAGCATGGATGGATTTTTTTTCAAAGTTTGTATGTGTGTGGAAGCACCAGAGACACAACATAACACCCCAAATCCCAGAAAAAGTGATTTTTTCATAATATGGGCACTTTAAGTCTGATTTATTGTTCTGCAGAGGCGCCACGCAGAGCTTTCGCCGTAGCGTACGTAAGTGGCCTGAAGTTTATACTTCAATTTATTTATTTGTGCCGTGGTGTGTGCGTTGATCTGTTTAAAAATGAGAGGTGCCCATATCATCCGTAACGCACCCACGGCGCCGATTTAGCACAGAAGCATAAATTGGCCTTTAGAGAGAGAGAACACACAGAGATCTGGTTTAATAGGTTAAAGTAAGTGTGTGTGTGTGTGTGTGTGTGTGTGTGTGTGTGAGACAGGAGGGGAGAAGCTGTGCCTGTGTGTGTTTGTCTCTGTCTCTATATGTATGCAAGGTTGTGTTTTTCTCTCTATGTGCCTTTACATAGCAGTCTGCTTGCCAATGAAACTGTGTCTCTTTGAAATAAGTTAAGTTGGGAGAAGCCCACGGCCTCAAACCAGGAGCCTATAGATCTTCCCTACCTGCAGCCTTCTTTCACTTCCAGCAATCCAACAAGGCAGCGGATTCTTCCTCCCTACTGAGCCCCTCCTATGTCATCTCAAGCCCATGCTTGCCACTCATGCAATATTTAACGACATATATGTACCTGGATGTCAATGTTGACAAGTCTTGCAGCTTTATGCTGTTTTATCTTGGGTCAGTGTCACAGAATGATCCTTCAGGCTGAGCTCAGGAAAAAGCACACCATTTTTTTTTTGCAGTTTGAATTTTCATATCTAATTGTCAGGAGGAAAAGAACAACTTTACGTAATTCAAACACAACTGCAGTCTGGTGTCTACAATGAACAGTCTTAGAAATTTAATTCACAATGACACTCAAATTAAACTGAAGAAAGTGAATTTGACCACCATGAAAAAATGTCTTTTGAATGAGTTTAATGAACCCTGGGCTGAAATGTTTCTTCATTTAAATGTTTAGATACAGCCTTGACACCCCCTACAAAAAGGCTACATACATACACATTTGATTTTAAGTTTCCCCATTAACTGCAGTGATGTTTCAGTCTTTTGTGTACAGGTTAACACAGGACAAAGCTACAGGCTTAATGAACTGACTTCTAAAAACCAAATGATCTCTCAAATGCTGAAATTGAGCCATTTCCTGCTTTTTTTGATTTTGCAGGAGTCAGTTGTGTTTTTATGTACATATATGTGTGTGTATTTGTGTGTGTGATAGAGATAAATGGGACAATCTAGACATGACTCATCAGTTATTTCATCAGTGCCACCTCATAAACCCCACAACATTAGAGTGCATTGTGCGTGCGTGCGTGCGTGCGTGCGTGCGTGCGTGCTTTTATGTGTGTGTTTTCACTGTCATGTACTATTATCTTACTGCTGCATCTTCTCTCTTGTTCCTTGCAGGGTGGAGGAAAGTTTTAAGACTCTTTTCTGGTCAATCTTTGGCCTGTCTGAAGTGATCTCAGTGGTGCTGAAGTATGACCATAAGTTCATAGAGAACATCGGCTACGTGCTGTACGGAGTCTACAATGTCACAATGGTGGTTGTCCTTCTCAACATGCTCATTGCTATGATCAACAGCTCGTACCAGGAGATAGAGGTACATAAATAAGACAGTCAAAATAGAAAGGGTGTGATATTGTCAACAAGTCAATAAGGATTTTTTGTTTGATTACCTCTGAGCCTGCAGGAGAATAACAGAGTGAGTTGAAAATACCACAAGCCTTAAAAAATCAATACAATGGCAACAAGCGAAAACAGAGAATACAAAATAAAAAGCATCAGTCTCACTGGGAAGTTGTCACAACAAAACTAAATAGTCCAAGAACTAGAAGAAAGTAAATAAGTATGTAACTAGTTTTTTCATCTAAGGCTTTTACAATCTGATGGATTTTTGTAAGTCTTCACCAGCCCTACTTATTTCACATACATACATGTCTGTCTCTGCAGGAGGATGCCGACGTAGAGTGGAAGTTTGCCCGAGCCAAGTTGTGGCTCTCCTACTTTGACGAGGGCCGCACCCTGCCCGCCCCCTTCAACCTGGTTCCCAGCCCAAAGTCCTTCTACTACCTGGTCCTCCGCATCAAGTCCTGCCTGATACACCTCTGTAAGGCCAACAGCCGTCGCCATAACAACGAGCTAGAGCTGGGCATGCTCAACTCACAGGCAAAGGTTAGTGTCAGAAACTCTTTTATTCCTAATCTCATGACGAATTGCAGACACAAACAAAGTACTATTTTGTTATTTTACATAGTACCCTGTAGCCCTGTACCCTGTGACAGGCAGAGGTGAAAAGAGTACTAGAATATTGTACTCAAGTAAAACAGCTGTAACGGTAGAGAAATACATTTTCCTCAAGTAAAAGTACTTGTGTACAAATTTACTTAACTAAAAAGTAGGTCAGTTAAAACGTTACTGCGTTACATTTTTAAAAGAGGAGAGGGGGTTACACAGCGGGAGGATACACGTACACACTAGTGGAACAATATTAGCTACATGACCCCTTATGTTAACTATGCTGAGGTACAATGCTAACGAGGTTAATGCTAACCATAACCTGCAACCTGAATTGTTGTGCATTTGTACTCTTCAGTAAATACTAGGCCTGGCCCGGGGAAATCCTTGGTCATATACTATACTATCATATACTTACAGCTTTGCTCCCATCATAATTTCTACGGCCACTAGAGGGAGCTGCCGCCTAACGTAAATATGGGTCGTAATTGCTGATCGTGCAAACGACTTATGGAGTCGTTTTCCGGGGGAGGAGAGTCTCGTATATAGGCCTGGGTCAACTGTACATCATGTAGCATGACTGTCATTTACCTGATCTTCAGCATATATAATATGTGCTCAGGTGGACTTGTGGATAAGACCCAGAAAATATATGATATTCCCACTGCACGCCTGGGATGCAACCTCAGCTTCGTTGATTTTCACACGTTCTCCCTCTCAAGGATTGTCCATCTAAATAAAATCACTGTAATGAAAAGAAAGTATTGTGTGAAATGGCTCATGCCAGCGCCTCAGCGAAGCTATTAGTCTACCTGCGTCTGCTCAAATGCCCGGGCAGGTTTCCAATGGAGACAAGATGGGTTACACCCTCCTGGCTCTTTGAGCTCCTGAAGTTCTCTGCAGCTTTGACAGCTTTTGACAGGTGCAGCAAGCGATCAATACATAAGCTCACACTTGACCACAGTGCGGCCTCGAGAATGTCAAGTGAGATTTGAAGAAGATAGTGTGGTCTCTCTGATTGGGATTTTTTTTTCCTCTCAGACTTTTGGTCCATGTTCCTCATGTGGGATTTCCACCATTTGAGAAAAGTGATAAAGGAGGTGTGTGTGTGTGTGTGTGTGTGTGTGTGTGTGTGTGCGTGTGTGTGTGTGTGTGTGTGTGTGTGTGTGTGCGTGCGCGTAGTTGGAGCAATTAATATCTTGCCAAATGCAGCAGGAGCCAACAAAGCAGGTTATTGAAAGGGACTAGATCACAACAAAGAAATTTGAGCTTTGTCAGTTTGGCTTTAGTGAAGCTCTGCATAAAAGATGTGTTCCCCGCATTCACATGAAGCTGAAACAGTACTTGCCTTCTGGTTGTCTAGTTCAATAAAGCAGTAAGTAGATAAAAACATTAATTTGCTTCTCTATTATAGTATATCATATAATTTGTATCTGTAGAAGGTATTCTCTGTTGTACAAAGTCTTAAAAAATGACTGGGCATTTTGTTCTTTCAGAGAGCACAAGGTCAGTTTCCCTGCTAAATGACAAAAAAAAAAAGTATATTCATCCTCAGTTATATATATCAGTTTATACATTACACCTATTAGTAGCCTAATTAAAGTAGTAGCCTAATAAAGATGTTGTATCACGAACTTCAGTGATGTTTTTTCTGTGTTAATGTACTGTATAGCCATTTAGAATGAATCTGTTAATTTAGTGCAAACACATTCAGTATTTTATTCTTTTTTTTAAGTACAGTAGGCCTATGTTGAATATTCATATTTTTTTTTTAGAGATGCACCGATTACAACTTTCTAGGCTGATTCCGATTTCAGATGTTTCATTGAGTTTGAACTGCCGATTCCGATTTCATATTTTCTAACCACTTTACAGCACACACAAATATTTATTTTATATATTTTCTTTAATAGAACATTTTACATTTTACACACAGTTTAGCAACAAAACTAAATCCTGAGGGACGATAACTCCGTTTTTTATGTTGGTTTTGAGCGGTATGCATCCCAACTAACCTGAAAGCGTTTTAAACAGTAACGTTAATACAGCGTAATACACACAGCGTCTCCTGCAGCGGGGCATCAGAGACAGAGGGACCGTAACCGCAGTGTTCGCTAACGTTAGCTTCTTGTCTCATCTGGGGTCTGATAAACAGTAAATTTATCAAAGTCAGTGTGCCCAACGCTATTTTCCGATAAACTGTAGCTAGCTGTCATATTTCACGGGACCCGTGTGAGTGCGGTTTTCATGTTCCAGTTGTTCAGCCTCAGAGGAGAGAGAGCGGCTGACTGTTCACCTGAGATCAGTAGAGCAGACGGCTCAGTAGAGCAGACGGCTCTGCAGAGCCGTGTATAATTCGACTTTATGACATTTCATAAACAGCTGATGGAGCGGCGGTGCGTGTGCACGTGTGATGCTGATGTTGCATGTGGCGCCCGAGTGCATTTGACCGGCATAAAATCGGCATATGTCAGACTGACCTGCCGGTCGCCGGTCATGGCCGATCACGTGAAAATTGGCCAATTCCGGTCACCGGCCGTTCAACCAGTGCATCTCTATTTTTTCTAATTCTTGCTACTCAAGAGAAATCGTCTTTAAAGTTGTAGTCCGTAAGATTGAGTTAGGTTGTTTCTAGCGGCAGCTTTGGCGGTAAGATGTAATTGCAGGCGCACCTCTGGGACCTCATCTCCCAGAGTTCCTTTCGAAAACAAACAGTGTCGACTGTATGACATTAATAGATTGGAAGGTCTCACCTGCACGATGCGAAATTATGCCTTCAAAGCAGTTTAGTCAAAGATGAGCTGAGAGCTAATACATCCATGAAGATGAGAGCCGTGTGGGGGGACACACAGCCGTGGAGATGCCAGGGAGGCAGCGGCTAGCTAACGTGTCTAATCGTGCTAACACGGTCAACAGTGCTAACGCAGCTAGCGGGTTACTGTTGACCGTTTTAGCCACATAGCTTTAGCAATCAAACGAGTGGAGCCTCTAGCCAGTGCACTCCCAGCCTGGGTAACATTAGTGCACTTAGCTGAGCGGCGGCGGGCATCTAACCAATGTGACACAAACGCCCTACTAGTGTAGTATCTAAAGGCTTATAACTTTGACTTAAGTTTCTGTTATAAAGGGTTCAGGTGGACATTGTTGCATTTTGCTGAGTCATCATGACAGAGGACTAACATACCAGAGGGGCTCCCCTAAAGGGGGGTGACTCTGTTGGGGCTATTCCATGTGGAGGTTACCGATTGGTTGCTCCTTGCTCCTACTATATACTCCCACATCATAACTTCTTATGTTACACAAAGCATAGGATATATACTATGTCTCAACAGCAGAACTAGTCACTAAGGCCGAATGTGATATAAACCTTAGCTGATGAAGTGGAGGCAGAGGAAGAGCGGGCAGCACTGCTTTCCCCTTATTCGCCTCACCCAGGGAGGAAAGGGCCGAACATCCCCCCAAGTGCGGCGCCTCACATTGCTAACAGTATTAGCTGACACAACATGGCTAACAGTGCTAACATCTAAACCAACCTGGGCATCAGAATGTGCAGGGAAGAAAAACTCTGAGGCCATACAACATTTACGCCCTTTATTGATAAAATAAGAGGGTGTTGGTGGTTCTGCCTTCTCCCAGAGGTAGCGGCACAAGCCGGCCCGAAGCCCAAGGTGGGTGAGCAGGTTATTCTTAAGAAACAAATGTGCATGTTGTTTATTATTCATTATTAAACTTTTATATCATCTGGCTATTATGTTGAGATATCTCCATGCTTCTGCAGCTTCAGTGCATATAGAGTAGCAGCTAGTTGCGCGTGTCCACACTAAAGTTAAAACTCACTTTGACACTGCAGCACTGAAATGACACACAAGCTACAAAGCACGGTCATGGACGAGAAAGGTATTTAGAAATGAGCTGATAGAGATTCACTTTGGTCAAATGATGCGTTCGGTTGTCTTTGAAGACTAAGCCCTGCCTTTCATTGTTGTTTCATGTTGCCCCCTCCCTTTTTACTGTAAATGCTTCCATTATAGAAGACCACTCAACCGTGAAATGTGACATTAACACTGGACCGTTGTCTGTATCTCACTGTTGTAACAGGATGAACGCTTCAGGACTTATCCGCGCCCGGGAGAAGAGTTCATCCCCAAAAAATCTATAAAACACCCGACCAGATACCAGGTAAGACAGAGAGCGAAGGCGAAATGAGACAAAGCGGAACCGGAGAATCTCCCCGAAAAGAACAAGCAGAAAGGGAGAAAAAAAAACAATAAAATGAGAGAGGGAAACGTTCAGTCTGAAGAGCATAGAACACAACAAAAGTGGGGGTGGCTGGAGAGTTATAAAGTATGACAGGAGGAGAGATGGAGAAAGAAAATGAGGGGTGGAACAGGTAACGAAAGACTGATATAAAAGACAGAGGTAAGGAAGCGTGAGGGAGGTAGGGAGATGAGCTAGAGACAACAGAGAGGAAATAATTTGAAAGGGCATCGACTGAAAGGAAGACAGGATTGGAACAAGTGATTGGGAGTGGAAGGACAGGAGGAATGGCAAAAAGTAAGTGAGAGCAACTGAGCAAGCCTGAAAATGCCTCTAATGAGCTGTTTGAGAGAGATCGAAAGCAGGCACTCGGTTAATGAGCTCAAAGTATCACGCTGAGGAGGGAAGAGATGCTCTCCTGCCCTTATCTTTTTCCCCAAGGAAAATCTAGCTTCCTTCACTGGTCAACTGCGCTTTTTGTCTCAACACTCCCAGTTTGTATGTTTGTTTGTTTGTTTTGTTTGTTTCAACATCCAGTACACAAATACACAAGATCACACACATGCCAAGCATGTACTGTATGTGTGTATGTGTGCTGTGTGTGTGGTAACAGGTATAGACTCATGTCGAGAGTGCCTACATGCAGAGAATGGGCCTCATTCACCAACCGTTCTTACGAAGAAATGTGTTCTTAAACCCCACTTATGCACTTTTTACGACATTCACTTTTCTTATGTTGGATTTGTTCTTAGCTAAGAACAAAATCTACGAACACTCAAGAGCACTCTTACACACATTTGAGTGGTGACAGTTTGCTCCAAATAATTGGTTACTGCATTTTATTTAATTCTACAGTCGTTTACAATGATAGTATTGTACTGTAATGTATTTCTGATCATTTGTTGAAAAAAAATCAAAAATCAAAGTATGCAAAGAAACACTAACACTGCAATTTACATCACCAATTAAACTGATTAAATCCTGCGTTATTTGGTGATTGATCGCGCTATTTATAGGGCCAAAATGCAGTGGTGGAATGTACCGAAGTACAAATGCTTCCTTACTGTACTTAAGTACATGTTTCACGTATCTGTACTTTACTTAAGTAGAATCAATAGTGCATACTTTTGACTTTTACGTCGTTACATTTTGCAGCAATTATCTATACTTTCTACTCCACTACATTTCTACAACGTTGCGTTACATTTTCGGATCAGTTTTTCACCCTGCCAAAACATCTTCCTGACCGTCACACGTTACTCTCACCAGTGAAGTTTGGTTGCCATAGATATATATGGGGCACCGCCGATCCTTCATCGGCTTCTAAGCCGGCTCCGGTGCTCCAGAGCCCGGGCGCAGCGCCGCTGACCCTCGGTAATACAGCCTCCGGTAAAAGTGAAAATGAAAATGTTTGTTTTTTATTATTCCCGTTTTTAAATCATAGTTGCCTCTCCACAGCGTCATTTACTTCTCCGCCAGGCTGCGTAAGACGTGTTCATATCTTATTTATTTGGCTGGACGTCTTCACATCTCCTCCCCATGATCACTGCTTCACACACTTTTATACTATTTGGTTACGCTCCCATGGTTAAAGGAAATAAAACCGTCTTAAGATACATCCATGAATAAAACCAACAGCATTCCGATTCTAACAAAATATTTCCGTTTTATGCTGGTTAGGATAGGAACTTTTTTTTTTAAAGCCAGACCTTGTTTGTGGTAGTGGACATATTACCATTTAAAATGGTAATATGCAAATAAGATTAAGAGAATAACTCCTTATGCAAGTACTTTTACTTTTAATACTTAAAGTACATTTAAAATCGGGTACTTTTTACTTTTACTAAAGTAAATATGTCTCTGGTTATTTGTACTTTTACTTAAGTACTGAGATTCAGTACTTCCTCCACCACTGCAATGTACAAGTCATCTGCGACTCCGACAACGTCTGCCACTTCCCAGGAGGTGCACAGGAAGTGCCATGTCCTTATATGGGAATTTGCGGGGCGTTTTCTTATGCTAATTAGGAACAACTGGCACGCGCTTTCAATTACGAAGACGTGGGATTCATCAATCCTAAGAACACAGGTGCGTGCGAACAATTCTGTTGCTTAAGAACACGTCACGCAAACTTTTCTTAGGGACTTTGTTAAGAACATATTTAAGAGAAAACTTAGGAAGATATTGGTGATTGAGGCCCATTGAGCCTTGGCAGCAGCTGCAGGACATCCCTGTTGGCTACGTTTCTGAGACACAGTGCTGTTCTCTGCCCCTGTGCGTTGTCATCACCTTCTCTCTATTTAATCTTCTCCTTTCCCTTCCTCCGCATAGAAAATCATGAAACGCCTGATTAAGCGGTATGTGCTCAAAGCTCAAGTGGACAGAGAGAGCGATGAAGTCAATGAAGGTAAAGATTCCCTCTTCATTATGTCACACTCTCATTGTGTCATTATTTGCTCAGGGCTTGTGTGTGTACATGAGTGGACTGTGAGTGAGTGACAGGAGGTAGGAGTTACTGTGTGTGAGAGATAAAATCCATGAAATGTATATCATTGTATTGTATGTACTGTATGGCTGCATATACTCACACCTGTCAACTTTAGCACAGTTTTGTGGCCGCCTGCATACGTGGCCTGATTGTTGTGTCCGTGTGTAACTGTGTTGTAGGCGAGCTGAAGGAGATCAAGCAAGACATTTCCAGCCTCCGTTATGAGCTCTTGGAGGAGAAGTCTGACGCTGCCGGAGAACTGGCTCTGCTCATCCAACAACTTGGCGACAAGTTTGGCAAGAACACCATGAGACACTGACAGGACTCGCAAGAAGGAGAGAGAGGGAAGAAGGGAGGGAGGAAGATGTGAAAGAGTGAGGAGGTGGAGGCAGCGAGCCGGGTCAGGGAAGGTATTTTTAAGACCCTGATAGGGAAAGAGGAAGAAAACAAGGAAAGTGGGATGTTTATGGGATAGACAGGGAAGAAAGTGGAGGAAAAGCGTGAGAGAACCAAACTGGGCACAGAGTGAAAATGTGCTAACTTCAAGCAAGAGGCAAGTGTTTTGTATATGCAAAGACCAATTAGGGAGAATTGTGAAAAGAAGATAGCTGTGACTGCAAGGGTCAGAGGTGAAGTAAATTCACTTGGTGGTGCTTTGTGTTGACAGTTGAATTCTTACTAAGGGCAACGTCTTCAGGGAGTGAGAGAGGAGAGGAAGACGCAGGCTTGCAGGCTGGGTGGGAGATAGAGGGAGGAGAACACAAGCACCAGGCAATATGAAGAGGCACCACAGGGCAGAAGACTGAGGCAGCACAGCGAGGAGGGCCCCCACATCTGCTGCCAAGAGACATCAGTGCATCACCAACTCGGAGGAGAGGAAGGGAAACCCAGAGAAAGGGTGGAGGATGGGGAGGGGAGAGAGATATCTGGAAAAAACCTGCCACTGTTATTTACACCAGAAAGTCTGGCTTTGCTTCTGTGTCTTCACTCTGTCAGGACAAGCACAGTGACGCCTGTCGAGATTATGTACACACCAGGCTATCTAATTAAAGCATTTCCATCCACAATGCACAACTTGTGATCAGGAAAAAGCGGTGAAACAGTGTAGGATTTATGCACTTATTTGAAAGTCACTAAAGCTCCCTCCAAAAATGCAGTCAGTGACCTTTGTATGTCTACATAACACACAGTTTGTTGTATAGACATTTAGTATTGCAGCTTCATGTGAACTGTCGCCAAGAGATCTTGTGTTAGTAGAAATCAACTTTGCAGAGTTCCAAAAAAAAAAAAAAGTGCTGATAACATTACTCCAGACAGCATGTATTTTACCTCACTCAGAATTATTTCAAATGCAATGTACTAAGTAAGCACATGCTGCCAGAAAGCATGCAATAGCAAATACAGACAGGAAAAACAAATAGGGAAATTTCACATACCTCTCCCACTTTGTTTACAGTTGAGGACACATGCATATTTGAACAACTTCAAGACAATAGAAATGTTAGATATGACCTAGAAAACTGTTGTGGATGTTCTCCTTTTCATTGTGCCTTTGCAGCACAAAGTTTCTCTATTTTCTAAAATAGTAACCAAAGAGCGACATGACCCCGAGGAGTTGTGTTTACAGCTATAAAGTGCAGGTCAGTGCTTATGAGAAGCACATGAAGGCAGAAAAACTGTCTGATCGCTTTAGGGTAACCAGATGTTTGTGAGGTGAGAAAATGTGGGAGATATAGAGATAGTATTTGGCTATAAAACACCGGATTGTGCTGCGGAAGCTGTGTGGAGTAATGTTAAGCTCTTGTTTTTCTTTTGGAGACTTATTTAACAGATGTAACTGGCTGCGTTAGACTTCCCCAGTCATTCGACTGACATGGGTAATAGTTGCAATGTTGCTTCAACTTTAGATATAGAGAAAATGTGATCCCAATGTTAATGTTTGATAAACTGCAGATTCTGCCCAATTGAGATCTTTTTATTTCTTTTTTATTATGAAGTGGAAAACTGTATCTACAACAAACAATACACAGATGTAGTATCTGTCCATCATGTAACAGCAGCTTATTTGGGGATTTTGATAACAAAAAAACTAGCCTTTAGCCCACTATTTATACTCTGTCCCATCCCCAAACCAGAAGGCATTCAGGATCCAGCAACTTGAAGGAGATTATTATATTTCTAGTTAGAATGCTTCAGTGATTTTTAAAATGCAGTTTCTTACTCAATGGCTTGCCATTTTGTTCCCCACCGCTTTTGGGAAACAGCAACATCCAATGTTCACAAACACCACATATATATGTTGTCATGTAAAAACGTCATACAGTTTTGGTATTTTACATTTAATTAACAGACTGAATGGATTCTGCTGTGGATTCAGATAATTAGAATATATCATACAATCACTTCCATCCCTTTTTAAACCAATTGGATGACATCAAAAGAAAACCATGATTTTATTCTTCTAGTGTTGTGTGGATGCTATCAAATGTCATTAGTCCATACTGCACATATTAACACATTTAGGGCTGTCATTATACATCATTTGTTTTGTTGGGAAAAACAAATCAGACCGTGTTCATCTTAACATTATTAACCATTGAAACTTCAACTTGCAGGACTGTGAGATGAGTTACTGCCGTAACAAATGAGTCTATATATATAAGGTAGTTTCAAAAGCTTCTAATGGTAAAAGCCTAAGTTACTAGTAGGTGCAGTAACCCCCAGCACAGTGTTTTAGCACTGTTAAGTTCAGCGATAGTTTGTATCAGAAGGTTTTAAAAAATAATTGAAAGTGTTTTTAAGTGATATGATATTCAACCTATACTGACCACATTTTGTTTCAGATACACAAATGTTGTTTAGAGGCAAGTTTTTATTTATGTAAGTAGTGAGACTTGTGTCTTTATTTGTACAGTATGTGTCAGAGAGTTAAAGAGCAGAACCCGGCTAGTTATGAAAAACTCCCAGAGAAGGTTTTATGATTCCCACTGCCTCAAAATCAAAATTACCTGAAATACTGTATTTTTCACTTGTACGCAAGACATATTGATTAAGGCAAATCTTGTACTGTATATTGTCATATTTTTGATCCTTGAATTAAAGAGTGTACACTCTAAACTAATTTGTTTAATCATTGAATCACTCTGTTTTTGATGATAGGCAGAGCTTGAGGATGTTTAATGAGTCTAAATATTTAGTGTTTGTCCCCGTCAGTAGCCCTCAGTCGATGACAGACCCTGCCTGGAGCAAAACCAAACACGATGCTGCAGTGTAGCTCTGCGCTCTGGTGACGGTATGCACACACACACACACACACACACACACACAAATGTACACATTCAGAACAAATGCTCTTGAATCAACCATTTGGGCTGCTGGGAGGACCCAAACTGCACCCAATGATCTTACACACTGCGCAATAATACACATCCATAGTACACAGTACTGCACTCAGACCTCACTATTTCAAAGCCATTCACACCAACACACACAGCCTGAACTTTAATATAAACACAAACCAAAATGCACTAAAACTAACAACTAACATAACCAACATTTACTACATGCCTAAAGAAAAGTCCCATGTAAAAGTTATTTTCCAACAAAGACACTCTCACAGAAACACTTTAACAACAGGAAGCATTACAGGATTTGTGTTTGAAGTGTCATTAATGTTTTTTTGTTTTTTTTTAACATAAACCAGAACCTAGTATATGTCAAGCATATTTGTATTACCAAATTTCACATATCTCAGTGGGGTTTACAGGTCCACAACAGCAACTGTTCTCAACACTGTGCCAAAACAACTTAGCAAAACAATACTGAATGTTTAAAAGAGTTTAAAACAGTAAAGCCCGAGAAGATTAAAAAAAAAAAAATGGTATACAACAAAAACAAAATACAAGACAATGCAGGACAAAAAAGTAGTCATGAGTTTGACCAATCAGGGATGTTAAAGGACAATTCCGGCGCAAAATGAACCTAGGAGTTATTAACAGATGTGTACCCACTCTGTCGCTCTCTGGGACATGTTTTCATGCTAATCGAATGTGTTTGTAGCTTGAAAGAAGCTAGCGTGGACCGCTGATTAGCTTACAACACTAGTATTTCAGGTACAGGAAAAGTAAAAACAAATCACTATTTTGTACCACTAAAAAGGCTCAAAATATCACCAAACTTCAACGGTAGCATAATGAGGGTCCCTAAATGTGAACCGAAGCATTGAGAACTTTGTAAGTCTACAGACAGTTTATTGAAAAGATAGATTATAAAGACACTCTACTACGCATTCATGTTTACATACGGCCGCCGTCTTGAAAACCAGCCATGACTTACAGCTGATGATGCAAACTAAAATCAAAAACAATTTGCTCAATATATCATTATCATTATTATATTAGTTACTGGCTCAAATAAATAAGTATGGGCAAAAGCAATGGATCAGTAACCAAAATTTAAACTAGCTTCTGTTGAAGGGAAAGGTTAGTGAGTTTCTACAAACACGTAAAAGGGTTAGTTAATATAAACTTAATTCTGCACTTGGCACCTAAAAAAACCAACACATTTCTGGATCAGTGAGTGCTCAGCAGTTAGGATATGAGCAGCTAGGCTAGCAGGTTCTCTAAACATAACCCAAACTGAAGTACAAACCCCCCTCATCTGATGAGAAGGTCTACTTAAGGAGTAACTCCTTAAACACAGTACATTCACTCTGTAAAAGCATTACACAAGGTTACTGCAGACTCAACGCTGGCCTTGACTAAAGGGGGTCCTAAAAGCCAAAGAACCTTCGCCAACACACTTGGCGTGTCAGAGACATCCCGACAGCTGCCTTCTAAAGCAGCACTGTAAACGCTGTGTTCCAACATATGTCCAGATGTTTAGACCTCACTTACTCACCGTGTATCCACCACTCTCTCTGCATTGTTTCAGCCTGTCACGGAAAGGCTTCCTTTTAATGTCTAGTCGGCCATTGCACATATAGTCCAACGAACCCTGTAAAGTCCTTCTTAAAACTTACCTTACATGGTCATCTTTTAGACCACTACGCAGATTTTGATTGTTTTTGTTTTCAGTGCAATTTCTTTTTGTAACAACTTTTATTAAACCACCACTGGTTTATACAGAAAGTGAGAGCGGAAATATTTTGATTAAAAACTTTTGTTAAACCTACGATAGGCAAATTCATACATTCATGGCCCCTCTTGACTGCTGCAGGTAGGTATTGGTTTTGTAGACTTTAATCATGTAATGTAAACCTTTAAACTGTGCAAAACCTTGGACCTTTCTTCTCTGTTCTCTGTTACTGTTGATAATGTAGTAGGTGGTGAAGGAAATATGTTTTTAGATTAGGTTCAGCCTTCATCAGCGAATCCTGCTTTCTCTGGATGCAATGCTAACTCTTCAAATGCTGCTGTTCAAAATAAAGTTTAGAATATTGCACTTAAGTTCCAGTTCTAGGAAAAGATTTCTGACCGTGCACTGCACCAGATTTTCATGAGTCTATAAACTCATCGTTTGCATTCTAACGCAATGATTCAGGTTGTGTTCAAAGGTCTATTTTTAGATAAAATGTTGCCAGGCACGGCTTTAAGGGAAAACTCTATAATAACCACAATTACAGGCTTGGGTACACTCGGAAGAGCATTCTTTCTTTCCTCATCACATAGTTGAGTCTAGTTTATAATCTTTCTCACATCCTCAACTTCTGTTTCCTCCACTCTTCCTCTCTCTTTCCCATCACTCACCATATAAGCAGGCCAGTAAAGCAGAAATGCCAAAACACTGTCACAAAAGAAAGAAGACTGAATTCAACTCGTGAAATGCTGTACAGCACACATAACACACTGGACTATTTCCATAGCAACAAAGTCGATCCAAGAGAGATGTGCTTTTGGAAGGTCACAGGAAATTCTGTTATGGGATTTCCTTCAGTGCTCTTCCGCAGACTTTTCATATGAGTTTTGGCCTTGAGGGCGCTACTCAATAACACTCTCTCAGTGTGTGTGTGTGTGTGTGTGTGTGTGTGTGTGTGTGTGTGTGTGTGTATGTGTGTGTGTATGTGTGTATGTGTGTGTGTGTGTGTGTGTGTATGTGAGGGTGAGTGTGAGTGTGTGAGTGAGTGAGCGTGTGTTTAGGCAGTTTTAATCACAAGATAATATTTTATGGAAGTGTATCTGTTCATGTTTGTTTGTGGATGACCTGTGAGCAGACATTGGCTTGTCTGTCTGAGAAGTGAGAGAAACGGACCACACAACAGAGAAATGGAAAAGAGACATCAGGTAATTAAAGAGTGAAAGACAGCCAGTAATGTACAGTGTGTGTGTGTGTGTGTGTGTGTGTGTGTGTGTGTGTGTGTGTGTGTGTGTGTGTGTGTGTGTGTGTGTGTGCGTGCGTGCGTGCGTGCGTGCGTGCGTGCGTGCGTGCGTGCGTGTGTGTGTGTGTGTTAGAGCTACTGACATCCCTTCTCTGGTGTAATTTTCCCTTAGAGGCCCAAAGCAAGGAAGTGATTCCAGCATTCTCTCCTCCTCTTCATCCTCCCTCTCTCTCCATCCCTCTCGCCTCCCCCATCTGTCTTTCTCTGTTTCTGTCTCTCCTGGCAAAGCAGTGGCAAAGTGTGATCACACAGTGATGTGATGACCTGCCTCTAAAAGACTGGGATTCCAGGGATTTGGAGGAAAGATTAGACTCCTTCTCCAACGCGCCTCCCACCTACTGCCTGGAATCCCCCTCAGGAGACAAATTAAGCAGCAGGCACACATATAAACACATACATACATACGTAGCAGCTTACCCTTCCTCCTATATTACAGCTCACTCACACACGTAGGTCGGCTCAAACACCCTCTCTGCCAGAACTCTGCACGTAATGCACTCACTGCATATATGCATACACAGCCCAGTCTCACGGCAGTTTGTGAAATGTCCACGTAATTTAATCTATTGATTCGTGTCCACGGACACGTTTATCTTTATCTATTTAAACTAATGTATTTCAATGGGAAGCATCTTTCGTGATTACAGCACGATTCATTAAGAGCGACTACGGTAGCGAGTAGTATGAAAGGTTGAAAATCCGCATAGAGAGGTTGGTTGGGGTGGAGGATGGGTCAAACAACACAGGACTTTCACTACGGAGACCGGGGATCGTGTCCCACGTGTCACGTTTCCTAAACCCAACCGTCGCTTTCTTCTTTTACTAAATCCAACCGTCCCCGTTGTTGTCCCGCGTGTCATGGAAACGCAAGCCCACCCACGACCTTTTCCTTAACTTAAGGGGCCGCGTTCATTTCACGGAATTCAGGTTGTAAAAAACGTGCTGACCATCACGAAAAAACAAGATAAACGTGTCTGTGTACACAAATCAATAGATTAAATTACGTGAACATTCCACGAACTGCTGTGAGACTGGGTGGCATACACATATGTATGCATGCTCACACACCAGACTGTGTGTCATAAACGCTCACATTTAAAAAGTGAATGCTAACTTGTTTGTACACAAACATATAAAAGCTCACACACATTAATGGGTGCAAACACACACACACACACACACACACACACACATACACATACACACACACAAACACACACACAGCTCCTATTCAAGGCATCTGGACAAACCTCTTAAACAAACTAAAGGACAATTGTAGAGCATAAAGCTGTCACAATCTTCCAATCATAGCCATTCATCACTAAAAGACAACCTTTATTACAATCATAAGAATATCATCTAATCTGCTCCAAACCATCTTTTACTTGTCTGACATGACTGTAAAGAAATCACAAATCCATAGTGCTGAGACTTTCTTGAGTCCCCATCATTGGTGAAACGCCAATATCTAATTTCTGGAGCAGTCAGACGGCTGATGGAGTAGAGTAGAAAGAGCAATCTGGAGGGGTTTCAGAAGAAAGACTTGTTAAGTGTTTACCAGTTTGTCAAAGCCCCAGCACACTGGTTCAAGATGGATGGAGAGATTGATATGACAACTCCCTGACAAGCCCGCCGGTGGCTCAACCGGCCCTCGAGGCCACGCTGAAGAATGAGAGTGCACACAGCCATGGGTGAACTCGTAATTGCAAATGGAGCGCATGAAACCGCACGCACACACAAGATAAATGTGTCGGATCTATCTCATGAGATGGTTTTCCCCATAGAAATCCCCACGTAAAAAGGTAGTAGGCTATACTTTAGTGTATTAAAGAATCAATCACTCCATCAAACCTGTACAAAATGCAGTTAATCTGACAGCAGATATATACTTTATCTAGGCATGACTCGGTATATTATCATCATCATATTCTGCATCATTACACGGTAGTGTCGTAGCATTCTTCATCTTCATCAGGGGCGGATTGGCCATCTGGCATTTCTGGCAAATGCCAGAGGGGCCGGACCATTTTTTTAAATGTGGGCTGGTCAAATGTATTGTTGTGTAATATTAAGCATTTGGCCAGTCGGCAACGGCCGGCCTGGTCCCAAGATGGGCCGACCGACCCAATCAGAGGTTACTTAAATTGGGACGTTCAGTCAAAATCAAGCACGTCACCTTCAAACGGGATTTCTGTTTGAAGGTAAGACGAGGAGGAGAACGAGGAGAACGAGGAGGAGGAGGAAGGGGAGGAAGAGGAATCAACAGAGGAAGAGGAAGAGATGGAGGCCATGCTGGAGGTAGAGGTAGAGGTAGAGGTAGAGGTAGAGGAAGAGGAAGACAAGAAGGTGCTCAAAGAGGACCGAATCTGACAAATGAGATCCGCGCAACACTGGTTGACCACGTTGTCAACCACGGCCTGACGCTGAGGGAGGCTGGACTGCAAGTACAGCCAAATCTAAGCCGATACACAGTGGCAAGTGTGATAAGAACATTTCGACTGGAAAATAGGTATTGTAAAAATATCATATCAAAAACATCTGCACGGTTTCAGTAACTGCTTACAGTACTGTATTCTATGCACTATCAGCACGTCTGTTACCTTTTCCTGTGAAATGACTGTACTATTGTATACTGGGGGTTTTTTTCTACATAGGATTGAGGGTCAGGAACGACAAGGGGGAAGACCTCCTATGTTCACAGAACAGCAAGAGAGGGAGATAGTAAACATGGTTTTGGCCAACAATGCTATAACACTCAATCAGCTCCAAACTAACATTGTCAATAACCACGCCAGTTTCAACGATATCCATCAGGTCTCAACATCAACACTGGCACGCATCCTAAAAAAAAAACATATTCAAATGAAGCAAATTTATCGAGTGCCTTTCGAGCGCAATTCCGAAAGGGTGAAGCGACTGCGGCATGATTATGCAGCGGTATGTATTCACTTTAGCAGTGTGATCTTGCATACTGTCTCATAATCTTTTACTGTACTGTAATATGTATACTACATCTACACTGAACTACACAATTTTGCCTCACACTGTTCTTCAGAGAGTTTTACGAATGGATGGAGAGGAGAGCCAGCATGAGTTCATTTACGTAGATGAGGCTGGGTTCAACCTGACGAGAACACGAAGGAGGGGAAGAAACATCATTGGCTACAGGGCTATAGTCAATGTCCCAGGGCAACGTGGTATATAACACTTAATATAACACTCTGTGCAGCCATTAAACAGAATGGGGTCCTCCACCGCCATGCCCATATGGGCCCTTAGAACACAGCACTCATACTTACATTCTTGGACCAATTGCACAACATAACAGCAGCAAATCAAATCGATCATATGCAATACACTGTTGTCTGGGACAATGTGTCTTTCCACCGCTCTGCTCTGGTTCAGAACTGGTTTCAGCAACATCCACATTTCACCGTCCTATATCTTCCACCATACTCTCCATTCCTCAACCCTATAGAAGAGTTTTTCTCGGCATGGCGGTGGAAGGTATATGATCTCCGTCTCCAGGCTTAGGTACCCCTCATCCAAGCCATGGAGGAGGCCTGTGACCAGATGGAGGTAGCAGCAATGCAAGGATGGATTCGTCATTCAAGACGTTTCTTTCCAAGGTGTCTTGCTAATGACAATATTGCCTGCGATGTTGATGAAATTCTCTGGCCAGATCCAGCTAGGCGAAGAGACAATGTCTAGTTCTTTTACAGTAAACTTACAGTACAATATGTAAAGTGACATTTTGTTACAGTATTATGAATCTCCATGTCAACATTTTGGGCGTGTTGAGAAATAAATGAGTTTCTTCAGTTTAGTGTTTGGTGAATTTACATTATATTTGTACTTTGTTGATGGTAGCCTACTCTAATCATAGGGAAGTAGAAGTGCTAAAAGTGTTTTAGGTTTATCACAGCAGAGTGTAACTCGTGCAAACAGAGTATAGTAATGTGAAACGTGTGTGTTTCATATGGTAACATAGTGTGGTTTTTAAACAGAAGTGTATAGTTTTTACAAGAGTGTTTAATTATGCAAAGGATCTGTAGTGTTTTGCTAATTGGGTGTGTGGTTGTGCTAATTGTATGTAGTGTTTTGAAAACACGGGCCCTGTTTTGAAAATCGTGCTTAAGCAATCCAAAAAAACTGTAAATTGAGACAGTTTCATTACCGGTTAAAACGTCTCGTTATCTCGCGTTAAATAGTAGTCTAATTCGGTACAGTTGGTTTTAACGCCTGATGCGAAGTGTAGGCCTATATGAGTACACATGAAAACCCTGAACAAGAAGCATCGTTCTGCTCCGTCTTTCTGCTGTGCCCCATTCACGTAGTAGTTTTACACTATGTAGGTTAAACTCTGCAATTAATCCGCGGTTCACATGTATGTATGAACTTTACATGTATGTATGTATGAACTGTAGTGGTCCGTTACACTGTATCACTGATTAAGTAGCCTAAGTCAATCCTACATTTTTCAACTTGGGAGCAAAACATGCTCCTTGGGGAAAAAAAGTTACCATAAAGCCCTGTTCATGCTAATTAAACAACTGGACCTTGGGGTAAAGTGTTGTCGTATCCAGCCCATGTCCCGGATGTGGAAGCCCACTTTTCTGGACTACTGAATATAATAATATTCCATTATATTTTGTAATTTGAATTGTTACCTGCCACCAGAATTTTGTGATTTCCTTGCAATAAATATTGACATTTTTACCATAAATTGGTGCCTAAAAATGCATCAGAATGCAGGAATTGAAGTCTTTTACCCTCAAAATTTCCTGGGTGAGGACTCCCAGACCCCATCCCCCCCACTGCTTTATGTGTTCCCCCAAAGACCACTTCTGGGCTAGAAAAAGTATAATCACAGACAGCCATAAAAAACATACATAGAGTTAGAGAGTTAAAACGGATGAAAAGATGGAGAACCAGACAGACAATATGTACAGTGTCAACAGAGAGAAACACGGAAAATCGATCATACAGACAGTGACAACAAAGAACAACATAGGCTACTGTAGAGAATGACAGTAACAGCATACAAACGGCATAAACAGGCAGTATGTGTAAATTTGTTATAAACGTGTGCTCTTTAAAAAGTAGTAAGCATTGTTTGCCAGTTACATTAAATGTTTAAAAATCTGTTACATAAGGTACTGCTTATATTATTTCACATTCTGTACACAAATGTAATTAGTGAATGCACGTGTCCGTGGGTGGGGCTGCATGGGCGTGGTAATGTGGGCTGGTGTGGCTACAGTGCCAGGGCTGAATTTTTGTCCCAGTCCGCCCCTGATCTTCATCATCCTTGACACCATCTTCCATTCAGCAGCATTTGGCTCATTGCGGCAGTAGCATCATCATTGTCATCCTCAGTGTTCCTATGATATCCACGTTTGAATCTTTTTCTCAGTATTACTGTCCACAGTGACTCATATGCTGTACAGGAACGGCTACAACATTTACTGGATTGCAAACACTCCTTCTTTCAGTCTGTAAGAGCCGTGTGTGAGTATGGAAGTAGAATGAGTGAGACATAGAGAGGAAGTTATGTTTATAACAACCCCAGCGCTGCTGCTCGTCATATACAGCAACATTTCCCCTCAGTGTATTTATGTACCTACAACATAGCTTCCCTTTTATGGGATAGCCATAGCTTTGCACCACCATTCATCTTCTGGCTCACTTTCCCTTTGTCCTGCTCTGTGTTCTGTTTGTTTTACCTTCACCCTCTCTCACTCACCCACCCTCCCATTTTATGTTTGTTTCTCCATCTTTTTTTACTATTTCTGTTCGTCTCAGCAGCTATATTTTCTGCTCCGTCACATTCTGTTTGTCTCTGTTCTGTTGCTCTTCTAATTGGTTTTCTTTTCACATTTTATTTACGTCCGTTGGGCTCTTCCTGTTTCTCACATTAGTTTTGTCTGAATCACAGGTGGCTGTGACCTTAGTGACCCTGGAGGCTGGTGTTACTGAGTAATTAGCTGTTTCTGTCTGTTTTTCTCCCCCTCCTCTCAGCATCCAGACTCAGCCGACAGATTGCCAAACTTCACCAAACTGGAACAGGGAACACTGGTTCTGTTATTTCCCACTTGATCTACTTAGTTTCCACTCCTGCCCTCCTCCTCCATCCATTTCTTCATGTTTTGAGTGTCTAGGGCTTCTGGGGCAAGTCTCTGCTCTATCACATGGCCACTGGACCAGAGACCCTCCCTACACTCAAACAAGTACCCATTTACCTGGGGCACCCCCTCCCTTACCTTCCAAGACCCCCTTCACTGATCCTGAACATAGCCTCCCCGAAAGTATTCACATTTGAAATGCAGATGAAAAAGAAAGAAGGAAAAGGAAAAAGCTAGCTGAGTTTAGCATTGTGATGATGACCCCTCCAACTCTGTGGGTGGCACTTGGGTATTTTCCCTGTTCCTGTTTAGGAGGCAGTGAGTGGCAGAGGTGTGTCAGGAGGATGAGCCAAAACTGAACCCACTCCTCCTCTCTCTCTCTCTCTCTCTCTCTCTCTCTCTCTCTCTCTCTCTGTCTGTGCTTGCAGCTAGCAGGGTTTTTGGTTTGGTTGTCTTTGCTCAATGGTGTTTTAAGCCTCTAACGTCGCCTTCCAGGCAGCTAACCCTAACCTTAACCCTAAACATAACCATTGCTGCACTGCCTGGAAGGTGACATTGGGGGCTTAAAACACCAAACACCGTTGTCTTTTGGGTTCTGTTAGATTTGCTTTCCACACACTCACCTACCCCCATGCACACACTACACCACTGATATACTGAAATACACATTTCACATTCTCAATTGTATATGGTATTGTCCTTAATTATGTGTGGTCTCCCTTATTTTATTTGGACTTTGAGCTAGTTCATGACACCATCCTGCAGATTACACTCTGAAGTACCCCCGGCAGCCAGCACTGGCTGAGTCTGCTTTGTTTGTTATAGAGCTGAGAGGCCACTTGGCCTGCACGGAGATCTGAGCCTATACACTGTGTACATAGTAAAATAAAAATGTGTATTTTATTCTATACTGCATCAAAATTACAATTTGCAACAAATGTGAAATTACCTGTTATATTATGTTAATTGCACTGCAATGTTACTATAGACTTTGGATAAATAGTCAATTTGACTGTGTTTTTTTTCAAATATAATTTGGCCACACAAAATATGATTTGAATCACAGTAATGTGCATATTTACTGTATACTATAAGTTAAAATGTAAGTTCTATGTGTGTGTTTCAGTGGTTACATGACAGCTCCTGCTCATTTTAAGTTTCCATTTGTCATTTTTAGAGCGAGAGAAAGTAAATGCCTCTCCTTTACGTCCTCCCTGAGATGAGGAGCAGCATTTGGTGTTCTGGCGAGATAATCAAGTGACTAATTGTAGAGCGTCTGATTTCTGCCGATGGGGGCATCTGATGTGCTGGAAGGGAGAAATCCTATTTTGCCAACGGATTTTCCAAGGAGGTTAAAGAGGAGATGGTTAGAAGAAAAAGAACATAATTACAGAAAATGAGAGAGGGGAGACGTTTGCGTGTCACATTGATTTGTTTGTTGATAATTCATGTTGGAAATCGGTCAGACAGAAATGGAATTGTATTGACATTAGAGTCCTAGCTGCTTGTGTAGCCATTAGTGATCATATTGTCTGTGTTGTGTGCTATGTTCTGTGTGTGTGTGTGTGTGTGTGTGTGTGTGTGTGTGTGTGTAGTGTGTTGTTTAAATATGACTGCATGTGTTCTCTCTCTTTCTCTGTCTGCCTCTGCTTATGTAAGTGTGTGAAAGTGTGTGTGTGTGTATATAGCTGCCTGTGGTTTAAACATGTCAAATGTCTCTTGTGAGTGTGTTTGTGTGCGCACATGCAGGAGCTTGCACATCAGTGGTCTCATAATCTGTCTCTCTCTGGCTTTTGTGTGTTTTTGTCTAGAGAGTCTGTCTGGGACTATCACTGTTATTAGATGCTACTGTATGTGTCTTTTTGTGTGCGTCTGTCTTAGCAAGCAAGAGGGGGTAGTTTTATTCTTTAGAATATTCATCATCCATCATCCTGAGATGGATAGACTCTATAGACAGTATATTTGGGTGGCTGTTGGACTCCAGCCAGTGCGATGAATGACTCCACTGCACTGCGGAGCTTATGCTGTGGAAAACAACAAAACAATATTACTCTTTCATGAAGCAAAAATAAACAAAACTCAGTAGACTCAAGCTATTTTTTCTTAAAGGGATTACAGATAATGGCACTACTGTGAGTGCAAATTACCACAGCTTTTGTTTGTGCTCTTTACT
The DNA here is from genome assembly GCF_008315115.2 of Sander lucioperca. NCBI lineage: Eukaryota > Metazoa > Chordata > Actinopteri > Perciformes > Percidae > Sander > Sander lucioperca. The sequence continues at coordinate 33,119,223 of NC_050173.1, forward strand.
TTGCCTTCACTTGACATGGCATAATTCGAGGTGACTGAAACTTAATAGTGTAAAACAGTGGCAGATGGCTTTTAGGAAAGATTTTCAAAATGTTGATCCTTTCCCTCCTGGAAATAATGGAAAATAAGAATAATAAAATAACAACCCGTGAGCAGACCCAATTCTCCAATTAGAGGAAAGTGTATTATTGTGTGTTTTATCAGTGTGTGTGTGTGTGTGTGTGTGTGTGTATATGTGTGTGTGTGTGTGAGAGACACAAACACATATATGCGATATGTGTGTCGAGGGGCTCCAGTTGGCTGACACCTTTAATGAAGTGTATAGTGAGTGAAAATTACACTTCACCATTCCTTTCAGAGTTCCATTGTCATGGGTTACAGCTAATGAGCAAAGCCTGATAACTCTCACAATTAGTCACAGACCAAGGCATTATTTGACATATATGTGTGTCATCACAGCCTTTCTCTCTCTTCCTTTCTTAATTTTCCTTTCAACTAAACCACGTCATCTGATTGTGCTGGGTGAGTTAGGTCTGTTGCAGTTTTTTGGAGTTTTACAAAATATAACACTGATCACCACTCGAAGGCATGCAGATGGGTTCGATTTCCTTTGTATGTGTGTGTGTGTGTGTGTGTGTGTGTGTGTGAGTGACTGATGATGAGGATAGCAGGAAACCCGTAGCAAAGTAGGGAACGAGTGCCACATCCAAAAAGCAATAATAAACGGTAATCTCCTTAGCCGTCCCAATTATGGCTGTCCCTCCATGTAGACTATGTAAACAAGGCTTCAGGCTGTATTTAGATTTCTCATGTGATATGCACATTGAATCCTGGTCCACTGTAATCCTCTTTATTGTTGAATACAGTTGATGTGGGACAGTAGGACACGGCTACGTTTTTGCTGTTTGTTTATGTCTATGTTCAAATTTCCAATTTGGGGATGGGTTGAAGTATTTTTGATGTAATGTGTATTTGTGTGTGTGTGTGTGTGTGTGTGTGTGTGTGTGTGTGTGTGTGTATCCCTCTGTCCTTGCTCTCTATGCCTGCCAGCGATTCTATAGTGACAGAACAGGTGCAGATGAATATGAGACAGTTCGGCAGAGCTTTTAGGGTCTGGCCCGCTAATCGTGTCCAATGCATCATGTAAGAACATACTGGATTGCAATCTCCACCTTTAGCACCTTATTTTTAGTGTCTAGCACCAATGTCAAATCTGTTTCACAGAGAGCACACACATTTATGTTCTATACAAACGAGGGCATGTGACATGCAGAGCAGTTTTGTTGCTATAAGTAATTACTTGAAGGAAATGACTGCGGATAAGACAGGCACTATAAGACTCAGACAAAAGACTACCTGGTAGACTTTTTCTAAAATGTAATCACCCCCTATGAGTTCTTACACACTCACCAATCTCACACCCTTTCCTGTTCTCTCATCACCCCAGTGAGACATTCCCCACACTGACCCAGAAATGGACTGACTCAACTGTCTCTCATCACTATGAAAATGATAGATAGATAGATAGATAGATAGATAGATAGATAGATAGAGATAGATAGATTGATGAGACTTTGTTTTGTGACTCTATTAACACACATCCCTGTTTGGTGACGTGCTTCCAGCGCCCTCCATCCCCTCTCCTGATCTGCAATTATCTATCTCTCTCTCTCTCTCTCTCTCTCTCTCTCTCTCTCTCTCTCTCTCTCTCCCTCTCTCTCCCTCTCTCTTTCATTCGCTTTGTCATACACTAAACCCAGGGTGAAGATGGGAAGCTGTTCACGATCCGGTGTGCTGCTGTGTTTTGTCCTTCATTAATCCCTCCTTTCGTCTCATTTAATTCATACTGGATCGATATCCAGTAAGGGCAGACAGTCGGTAGCATCTATCCGACACGTATCGACCCTTTACTGGATAAAAGAAAAAGCGAAGGTTTGCAAAAACGGGGATCCGGCGTGCCCTTCTTCTGCGCCATGCACGCTCAAGCAAAGGAGATCCTGCTGTACTGCGCACCGAGACGCGCGAGAGGACATGTATGCGCACCACTGATCCCCGTTGAACTTCACCTCCTCTGACAGACCCTAGAGTCATTTGGATTTTGGATATCGCTACTGTAGCCTATCGCAGTCTGTGCTTAACCTCACGCCTGGCAAGGTGATTTGGATTTAAACGCCACCAAGTAGAACAGGTAGTGCTCTTTCACTGGGACCCTGATCTGCGCGGACACGTGGATTTGATTAGTTCTGTTTCATGTGAGGGGAGACGCTGCCTTAATATCCCACTCAGCGACATATGGTGGTCTGTGGGCGCAGATTTCAAGCTATCGAGCCGCTGCTTCTCCAAAGCGTGTCCACGGCGGACCTGGAGCGGACAGAGCCGGGGACGCTGAGGAATGCGGAGCCGGGTTTTGGTCTTTTCCAGCTCACCTGCGGAAGTCTTCGCAGCCCAAACCAAAGTAAGTAAGTCCCTTACAACGTCCTATGGTATTTCGAGGAATCTCTTATTTGTGGGCTACTTCTAACCGTGACTAAAGCCTACTTTATGGTGTTTTCATTATCACTTATGGCATCACTATGACCTGATTTGTACAGTATAGATGTCACTGGATATTTATCAGTTAAGTTAGCTTGTCAGACATAGGCTATTTTGCGGGCAATGTGACGACGCTGTTTCCAAATGTGTCACACAGGAATCGCTACATTCTACTTTATCGGTGCATCAGAGATAGGACACCCAGACTGAACAAACACGGGGTCAGGCTACATAACCTTCTCCGTGTCTTTTCATCCTCCAGCCGACCGACGCAGCCGGTGAGCACGCGAAGTACCATGCTAAGGCAGATCCTCCTCAACTCCACCGACACCCCAGACTTAGACCTGGTGCTCATGGCCCAGTTCTCCACGCACGCGCCCTCCTCCCTGAACGCCTCACACGGCGGTTCGGTGAGCGTGGCCGCTCTTCTGAGACCCATCGCGGGGCGAGGGGCAGGAGGGCTCCGGGAGGGCGAGCTCCACAAACCAGACCTGATCACCTACATAGTCATGTGCCTACTGCTCTTCCTGTTGGTGTTGCTTATTGTGTTCTTCATCAACTGCCAGCTCCGGAACTCTTTCTTCGCCTCCATGCCATATGACAGGTCGCTGAGAGAGGCCCGGACCTCCTACAAGTAGTAGGCTAGACCCCCGGGACTAATCTCTATGACCCTGGGTCTTTTGTGAGACTCCTGTGTGTAGGTTGACGGGTCACCCCTTAACTGCTGCTGTACGTACTCAACTCACGAAGTTGTTGCCTTTATCAAATGGTAACACTTTACTTGAAGGTATCTACATAAGAGTGACATGACACTGTCATGAACACATGGCACTGTCATGACACATGAACTCTAACCCTAACCATAACTTGTCATGACAAAAACCGAATGACACTTACTGACAGAAGCATTATGTCATAAATGTTTATGACTTGTTTATGTTTATGACACGTTCATGACAGTGTCATGTCACTCTTATGTAGATACCTTCAAGTAAAGTGTAACTGACCAAATGTTGCCCACATGTTCCACAGCACCATCCCCAAAAAGAGTTCTTCAGATGATGGGGGTGGGGGTGGGGGGAGGCATTTGAGAAGATGAATAGGGTATATGGGCCCACTGCAGGTGGCAAAATAACAGTAGGCTATAACTCCTGATTAAATTAGTGACTCATATTTTTTGGGTCTACAATGTGAAACAATCCATCATCTCCTGCAACCCCCTCGTGGTCAGCGCACTGCACTTTGGAAACTTATTAAATTATGTATTCCTTTACAGTATATACTCCCAAGCTTGTATTTATTCATCTAGCTGCTTACAAATTTGACCTGGCGCCTGCTGTTTGGGTCCAAATTCACAGTATTCCACACTGGCCCTGACACTTTAATGTGTTTTTGTTCATGGAACGTGACTTATGGAAACATAAATAGTCTACAGTTGATTGTATATAACATATTTTGTATGACTGTAACTTAACTGTCTTGCTTGTGAAATGAAGTAATCAGCACATAATGTTCACCCTTTTGTCCACTGTAAAATGCTAATTAAATGACAGACTGTAGGCCTATGTTGTCACATAAAGATATTCAAATGTACTCCGAAATGGCAGTCATTTCGTTTATCCATCTGTTTATTAATGGCGGTGCTGAAAATGATGCTGCTGCAGCTCTGAGGTGAAGGGCCAACTGTTAATCATTTAATACAAGGCGTTTTCAAGAGTGCCATAGTGCTGCTATAGCCTTACCGTACACTTTCACTTTTAATTAACCTCTCCCCCACAATTTATAGCGCCAATATCCCAGAGAATGAAGACTTGAGGCTGAAGTTTATGTCGAGATTGTGCGATAAACCAAACTGTTTCACTGCCACCGTCGATGCGCAAATCCTCTCCAATCTTGTTGTTGGAAACATCTCTCACATACCAAGACAGACAGATGAGCCTATCTCTGTATAATCCTGTGGCTGTGTGTGTGGTCGTATAAGTGCACAGGTTTGTGTACGTCTGAGAGGTAAGAGAAACGCTGCACTTCAAGTATTGGACATTATATCTTATACAAACACAGTGAATATTGTTGTTGTCTGTTGTGCGTATTCAAAATCATCTCTGAATCAAAGAAGCGCTGAAATAATGCATTACAAGCGGGGAACAGAAGGCCACATCTGGAGTGTTAATATAATTATTATATATAGGCCTAATAATTGTATAATAACCGACCAACTCAATGCTGTTTTTAGAAGACAATCCGCTAAGAATCGGGTCAGAATATTCAGAACAATATTCTATATGTGCCGAATTGAATAAATGCAAATAAATAATTTTAGAGAACAAAAACATCACAATTGCTTCTTTGGAGTACATTAACTGCTAAACATGCTGTTTTAACTCTGGTGACACTACAGCGCCTGCCTGCCACCACTTGGTGGCGCCCCAAGTTCGATTATATATTTCCACAGTGTGATTACAGTAGCTACAAAATAGGTCCAAGTGCCCAAGCCACAAACCTCACATTTACAAGTTATAAAAAAGCACCTGCACAAAACAGACCGAAATGAAGAAGCACCACTGGTCTTGTTAGTTCCATAAGGGAAGGTTACTAATGACACATTATATATACATATATTCATAATCATTGTAAAAAACTTGCACAAGTTAGATCTTGCTTAGGTATGTCAGCCTAATCATTCTTTTCCAGATATGTGAGATACGATTCAGTCATTGACTTCAAGAGTCAATAACAGACATTTGAGAGAGATGATTTTTTTTTTTTGTAATGTGGTGAGGTTACAACAAAAACACTGGAACTTAAAGGCTGTGGGAGAGATCACATGGTCTTTAACTACAGGCAATACATTCTCTCCTATAGAGGTTTTACGCTAGGCTACATGCAGTGAATAAAATAACAGCAAAAAAAGAATATTCTTCAAAAACCCTGTCTCCCTTTAACTGTTTTAGTGTTGAACTGTAAAACTACTTGGCTTTTTCCATATGAACTACTGGTTTAACTTCAGTATATAAGGGTGGGTGGCCAGAGGTTACTGTTGAACTCAAACAACTGTGATACAAGTTGTTAACTTGATAACTCTGTGGGTTTATTTTGTTCTTTGTGGATTTTAGATTCTAGAATATGACACAATTATGACACAGTAGGCTACATTGTTACGTCATTCCCTGTGTAGGCCTAGTTCTAAACACATCATGAAGTGATGCAATGAAAACACAAATTTAACAGTTTCTATAGCTGTAGTCAGCAGTTAGGCTACGTTACATTACAGTTATTTAGCTGACCCTTTAATCCAAAAAGACTTACAATTAGAGGTGGAGCCAGAGATTGTAAACATTCAAACCTAGGATGGTCTGGGGCATGCCACCGGGGAGATTTTTCTTCTCCATTTACCGTAGCTAAATTACTAACCTTGAAACCTATTTTTGTTATAGGCCTACGCAGGAGTAGAGTACAGTACATAATTAATGGCGATATTTCCCCAGTAATAGAACTTTTGCTATTGCTTTGCCGGTCCAGTCACAGAGACTAAGGGGAAGTGACACAAAGTTCAAGTTATCTTAAAACCATTAAAGATGTGTAGCTTTTGAGAAAATATTCGGGGCTGGAGCCCCAGAAGCCACCCCTGCTCCGCCCCTGCTTACAATAATAATGAGTTTTCAGTTAGCGACAGAAGATGTGTAGAGTTGTCAATTGGGAGTTCATTCTATTGTGGAGCCAGGCCAAGTAGCCTAGTAAGACTCGTCCTCATTTTACCGGAGATCTCTAACTCTTTCACGGAGCGATGACCCCTGGATGATCCCTCTGTGCAGTGTTGGCAGAACTGTCTGCTAAATCCTCTCAGGTGTAGCTGCAGAGCGCAGGCTCCTCCCCCAGCCAGCTCTCTCTCTGACCGGACTGTCAGAAGAACAGGAAGACTCCTCTACCGCTAAAGACGTATTCGCTTACCACTGTCATTAGGGGTTAAAAAGTTAACTAAACTTGTAAAGCAGTCATGGAAACTAATTTAGGAGACACAGTCGGGGCAAGTCATCTGTAATACCAACTCGTCGCCCTTGTTGTAGTCGCCGAAACAACTCGTGGAAGTGGGAAGAGCGGAGTTGTTTTCTTTCCACGGAGACTTTACCTACTGTAGTCAGACGAGCTAGCATAGCTAAAGCTAACGGTTAGCTCAGTTACCGCATACTTCGGGACTTAAAATTCAAATCGTTTAAAGCTTCGGTTTGTTTCACATGTGGATACTGGTAGAATACATCCTCGTTTGTATTTTATAAACGCAACAGGTTGTTTTCGTACTTGTCGTCCCGAGGTCTTGGGGCTGTGCTTTGAATTTCCCTCCTTCAGTGATACAGAGAGACGGCTTAGCGAAGGGCTCGGGGTAGTTGGCTTTTTACCAAATCATTAGCAACTTTGTGCTAATTGTAGCTAAGTTAGCAAGGGCTCTAGCTTAGGCCAAAGGGAATTAACAGTTGGCTTTTTCTCAAAGTTAGGAAATACCCTCGGAAGAAACGTTTGCTTTTGTTACGTTTGAGTGTGGGGGAAGATTAGGTAACGTTACCGCCACAGGGTTATTTTGACACCCAAGGAAACGGATTAAGTTATAAATATGGATCCAAACACGGGGAGCTCTGCCTCAGCTGCAGGTCCCAAGAAGGACAAGAAATCGAAGAAGAGCTATGAGGATGGAGATGGGAAAAAGAAATTTGTGAGTATCCCACAGGTTCAACTTGCTGCACCTTTATGATCTGTTTGGTTATGTAGCCTCAAAAGTGTTGCCCCTAACTACACAGATGTTACATTTTCTTCCTCTCAGGTGAAGCTACAAAGCAACAAACTGCCACTATACCTGTAATTACTTTCACGCCCTAAAGCTGTGCACCAGTTGTCAAAATAGCTTGAAATGTTGTCCTGTAGTAATTATGATTTAGGTCAAAGTAAGTGTCAACATAAGAGGAGGTAGCTGCTATCCAACTTTGAAGACTTGTACTGTGCAATAAACCTTAAGTAATGCAGTCCTGACGAATTGCAACAAACAACAATGACTCCCAAACACAAATCAGAAACACTAAAAATTGAAAACATAATAGAATTGTGACAAATGAATGACCTAACTGTATTGTAAGGTGTGGCATTGGCACATGGAATTTTTTGTAGGTGGCTTAATCATGATGACATCATGTGGTTGTGTCAGCATGTGTGATTCAATGTGGTGTCTTGATGGACGCAGAGCAGTAACAGTCACCAGTATGTATGCCTGTCATTAGCCATTGAAAACTGTTGCGTAACATAACTCCTTGGCCATGTCTAGCAACAGGTGAAAACTGATATTGTACACATTGACAAACAGTAACCATAGACGATGCACAGAAGACACATCTGGTCACTGAGCAAACAACCCCCCCCCCCACACACACACACACACACACACACACACACACACACACTACTTTCAGAGGGTTGTCAGGCCCTTTTTGGCTCACACTCAGAAGCCCCCTCGTTTAAACCAAAAGGTGTTTTATATCCTGCTGACATGAATGAACACAAACAGTTTCTTACAACACACATTTACATTTACATACAGAACACGTTCAGGCTTTTTGTTGAGAACTTTTTCATGTAGCTAATACCACTGGGGCATGAGCCCAATGGCATGTAGACTATGCCAAGCAGTAGTGGTAGGAGGTTGTAGTTGGTCTTGTTTCCCGGCATTGTTTTGATGACAAGACACAGTCAGTGGAGTAGGGAAAAGGTGTCCAGGCTGTACTGTAAATGTATGCTCAGTCTTGTGCTTTTTCAGCATTTGAAAACAAAGACAGTAATAGACAATAAAAAAAAATAAAAAAGTAATAAAAGACGTTATTTCAGTAGTGCTATTGTATGCTCAGGTTTAGCTAGGGCTATAAGTAAACATGAGTCACAGTCTGTGACTCACAGACAGAAATCAATTATGCAATGATCTGAGATAACTCTGCATACATGAGTCTGTGTCATTCTGCCTGATAGTGTAAGTGTGTGTGTACACAGCTAGACTGCCCACCTTAGAAGAGCTATGTCCTTTACTTCGGTCCACCACTAACTGAAACTTGAACCCATTCTGACACAGTCAGAGTTCAGAAAGCGGTTAAGGGGTGTAGAATTATGTGTGGCATACTTGATCTACAGTGTGACATTGTCTCTCTCTCAACTATATTGTCTGTGTCATTAACTTCTCTTTGATTTCATCACTCTCCACTTTCCCCTCTTCTCATACAAACCAGTGATAGTCTGGATCAACGGAAGTACATTTCCAGAATAAATGCCAGATAATTGCCCTCCGCTTCCGTTCTCTGTGTGTTGCCATTCTCAAAATCCCCTTTGCTTTGGGAAACAACAACAAACTCTGAGCTAGCAAGCTACACACTGAAAATGGCAAGTTTTGAAGGAATTTCAATTCAAAAGAATTTGGATCGTGCAACAAGAGCCGGCCTGCTTGGTTCTTTTAGGGCATGATTGTAAAGGTTAACAATGAATATGTTTACCACATTTACTATCTAACTGGGACGTTTTGGACCGAGATGAGACGATTGCTATGGACAAAGTACACACTGCGATACACCAGTAAAAGCAAGTATCTATACGTACCTATGGCGTAGATTCAACGCATAACCATAAATCAAGCTTTACATCAACTAGGTTTGGCATTAAGACCAATGCTATGGCTGTTGGCAGCATTAGGCATTTATGACAGATCAACAAAAATCAACAAAATAAGTATATTTATGTTCTGCCCCAATCACGATTCAGTGCATTAAATGTTGCTTAACCCAGCAATACCCTGTAATGTGTATTACTGTACATCTCTACTCGAAAAAAAACATATGCCTGCTGTACTGGTGTGATGTTCCACTGCTGTGTGGACGCATGTCTGTAAGTCTGAGCATGCGTGTGTCTCAGTTTACACACTTAGGTGTTTTTTGAGATATGTAACCTTAACATGATTTGCTGCGCTTACAGGTACCTTTGTTACTGAGCATGATACATGTATTTAGTTTGAAGCCAAAAGCAAGTCATATTGTGCTCCCTGAAGCGCTATCTGTGTTCTTCAGGCCTAGAGAGAAAGGATCAACCTCCATGAATGCTGTTGACATAGACAGGCTGGCTCAACCCAGCAGGCAGACACAGTGTGGATTAGCCAGGGATCACTGCCTTGGACAGTTGTTTGGGATACAAGGTGAATTGTAGATCACAGATTCTGGCTCTGGGACATCTTGTTGCATTTGGCAGGTTATCTGTTTTATTCAGGTGAAATGTTGGCTGAATTCTCTCATGTAGAAGAGGAATTTGTTCAGGCCCTGATAAGGAATATCAGTTATCAAGGAGAAGATAACCCAATATTTAGAGTAAGTTGTGTAATTTAAGCATGTTCTTCTGGGACTTCTGGGACATTTCTCTCAGAGCGTCAATGGTTATTTACTATTTATTGGCATTTCATATTGTCATTTTAATCAATGTGATAATGCCATGGGTTAGATTTTTAGCCATAATTATAACATTATTTTCAGACATTTGAAGCTGTGTCAGAGGATAGCTTGTCTTACATTAAAATTGTACTGTAATTGTAAAGAATATTGCCTATTCTGATACTTGGAAAATTATATTTATTCTCATACAGTATCATTTGTAACTCTTTTTTTTATCTAACTTCCAGCATTAACTGTTAGTTGATGCCATACAGAGATCCCTCAAGCAAGTGTCTAAGCAGCACATATTTATCGCTCTAGTTAAATATTCACAGAGTTAGAAAATATGCTGACTTGCTCATGCATGCAACATCAACCCACAATTTGGGCTGCATTATGATATTGTGAATGTGGTACAATAAAAAATAATACATTTAGAATTGTTTTGTAAATGGATTGTAGCACCCTGAATCAAAATCAAAATGCCAAGTACACAGAGATTCCCAGATTTAGTGTCTTAATACAGAAACATATTGTGATATATTGCCACATTGATTGTTTGGCCCAGTGTGGGAAATTAAAAAAAATATTTAGGGGGCAACTTTTGCCCCCACTGTCTAAAAAATCGGGGCATTTACAAAATGTTGGGCTTGTACCAACATGACTAAATAGTAGGGATGGGACGATATGCTTTTGTCCCGATCCGATTCTTTCACGATACACGGGTGCAGATTCGATTAGTATTGCGATTTTCATTTATTGCGATTCTTGAAGTATTGCGATTCAATAGTATTGCTGTTACGTTCCTATCATGTGTAGGGGTGCACACAAAGAGGACGCAAACAATTAAATAATAAACCCGGGGGAAAGACAAAGGAAAGGCGGAAACGCTTTAAAGTTAACTTAAAAGATTTATTATACAAACTAAAACAACTGAAAACAATCTCCTAATGGAAGACGAATATGACAACCAAAGCAAAACGCCACTGGCTCTCCAGGCTCTGGCTCCACACCGGCTTCCACTGAAGCCCATTCTCTCCCTGCTCAGCCTTTTGCAGCAACTTAATGTCTTAATGTCCTGATTGCCGCTGAACAGCTTCAGCTGTGGGAGTGACGTCACCAGCACACCTGGAGGGAATTACACACAGGCAGAAAACACAGCAAAACAACACGGCACGTAACAATTGCGCATTGCAATTGTTTCCCCTTTAAAGTTGAATAATACACTTTTAGACACAATATATCATGAGACCCATCCAAAAACGAATTGTTTTCTAAAAAGAATGCACATCACGTCAGTCAGTCAGTCTGACATTTATTTTAATTTGTAAAGAAGTACATAACATGTATTTTCTGATTTCGCTCTGTTTGGCTGGAAATGGATATAATGTAGTCGGCGGTACCGTATAAACAGAAAATATTTAGGTGAATCATTGGTAAAAATACATGCACCATGTAGGCTGAATCCGACCTGCGGCCCTTTGCTGCGTGTCATCCCCTTACTGTCTCACCTTTACTCTCTATCTGCACTATCTAATAAAAAAAAAAATTAATAAAAAATTGATTCTGGGGAAAAATGATCGATTAGTAACAGTCATAGACTGTAAAAATAAAGTAACAGCACTGTTAGGTGAGTGTGTGTTAGAGATGGAAATGGAAATTAAATGAATTGGATGAAAATAAAATGGCTTAATGTAGGCTATTGGGATATTGGCCTAAACTGGTAAATATAACTTTTTGCCCCTCGATCAGATTTTTAAAGGTCCCATGACATGGTGCTCTTTGGATGCTTTTATATAGATATATAGTGGTCCCCTAATACTGTATCTGAAGTCTCTTTCCCGAAATTCAGCCTTGGTGCAGAATTACAGCCACTAGAGCCAGTCCCACAATGAGCTTTATTTAGTATGTGCCATTTCTGTGTCTGTAGCTTTAAATGCTATTGAGGAGGAGAGAGGGGGGGGCAAGGTGGAGGGTGAGGGTGTGGCCTTGACCAACTGTCACTTTGCTTGTTGAAAGTCATGTCGTCTCTCTCTCATTGGTGGGCCAAATTCTCTGGGCGGGCAAAGCAGAGAAAGGTGAGGTAACCTTGCTCCTTATGAGCTCATAAGGAGCAGATTCCAGATCGGCCCATCTGAGCTTTCATTTTCTCAAAGGCAGAGCAGGATACCCAGAGCTTGGTTTACACCTATCGCATTTCTTGCCACTGGGGGACCATAGGCAGGCTGGGGGAATGCATATTAATGTTAAAAAACCTCATAAAGTGAAATTTTCATGCCATGGGACCTTTTTAAGGGGCATTCTGAGATTTCTTGGAGAATTTGTACCCTTTGCCCTCCTTTATTTCTGACACTGATTTGTCCCACCCCTTAACTGAAGTAATGCAATTGTATTGCAACTTCTGAGGAAAACCACAATACACGTGTGCAGTCAGTCGCAACAAGAGCAACCAAAAGCAATTAAATTATAGGGCAGTTGTTTCACTTTGTGTTTGTTTGAATTATATGCAGTTTTGAATATGGGGATGGTGCCTAAGTTGTCGCCAGTGGGCACAGGTTTAAGTGTTGAACACAGGTTAACATGTTGGTGTTTATCATGATTAATAGCAAGGATAAGTGCACCTTCCTTCAACCATAACATCTTGTGTGTGCATGTGCCTTTGTGCAGCCGTGCACCTACTTCCTGGGGGAACCACCTCAGCAAGTGCTTAATTTAAAATAAGGCCATGAATTAAGCCAGTCAGAGTCTGACTCAAGTAGAGTAGTTACAAATCGCTTTCTTGCACAGTGGGTTTCTTTTGCCCTCTTATGCATGTCTGTTATTGTCCCCTAAAACACACACACACACACACACACACACACACACACACACACACACACACACACACACACACACACACAGTTTCCTGTTCTCTACATCACAGGAGAAGAAGAGCATACTGTGAGCTGATGAATAGGATGACTGAGTGCCAGCATGAAACTGGAGTGGTTAATGGTCTGCTAGTGGTAGGGGCCTCTTGGTTCAGAGTGAACGGGGAGTATTTTAGAGAGCAAGGCTGAGCAAGGGAAAGCAAGTGAACCATCAGTCAGCAGGGTCCTGGCAGAGAAGGAGAGACAAATTAAGAAGAGAAGAGTGTGTGAAAGAGAATTTAGAAAACAGAAATGCAGATAAGGAGATTAAGAAAGGTAGAAAATGTGCAGTAGTGGGAGTGCAGTCAATGATAACAAGTTACAGGTAGTGTGATGGGTATGTAAAGCTTAAATAACTGAGTTGATTCTTCTGTGGTGGAAATGTTCAACCATGTTGCTCCTGTCGTCACAAGTCAGTAATGTGATTGCAGATGTTGTTTATTAGTCAAAGCTGGTGAGATGTAACTGAGATGCGGACAGAAGTGCAACATTAGTGAAAGTTGTAATGCACAGGGAGCAGGTCTGCCATTGTGATTCAGTGTGGTCCTTTTAAATTGTTAAAAGAGAACTCCGGGCAATTTTTACGTTAATCTTGATCGCTATACTTTTTTGAGTACTGTCTATAGCAAAAACCACGAGGTCATAATCATCACGCTGCAGTCCCGTGTGTATTTGTAACATAAATATCCATTTAGTGGCCCTGTTCATGTTGCACAGACATTTTAATAGCATTTTGAGTCTGTTAAGAGGAACAAAGGCACTCTATAGCTTATGCCCCCATAACTGCCGTTTTAGCTAACGGGAGCTCTGGGCATTAGCTACAGAAGCTCCATGTTGCTAGCACCAATTCGGCTCGTGGTTTTTGCTATAGACAGTACTCAAAAAAGTATAGCGATCAAGATTAACGTAAAAATTGTCCTGAGTTCTCCTTTAACTCAATGAGACATATGATAGATTAACATGCAGAGACTTTCTTCTTAGATGCTTTGGAATTGATTTCTGCTAGCAATTTGAAATGCCTCGCTCACCGTTGTTGTCATTTACTCTCAAGTTAGACTAATATCCTGAATCAGTGATTAGATGAAATAAAGACGCTTGTTGGAATAATCTGCCATGAATGGTACTGATTAACATGCTCTGTCCTTACTGAACTTTATAGATCGACAAGGAACCGCTGCTGGCTCAGCAGAGGGCTGAGTTTGGTTTGTTTTGAGGCCTGTTCTGACTGGATGTTAGAGCTGAGTTGAGTAATAAAAGTGCTGGTACAGGCACACAGAGGAATGCAGAGTCACTACACCACTGAAATTCCATACTTGGAAGAATGGAATCTCACCTTTACCTGTTTGTTGTTTCAGATTTTTTTTATTACAGACTTTACAATGGACTTTGTGAGCCTGTGTCTTCTGATTACAATGCATTTTAAGTGCTTGATGGCTATATAGTTTCGAGACATCTCACAGATGGGTAGTCACTAGGTCCATGTAATGGTGGAGGTCCTAGCATGTTGTTTAGGCAACAAAAAGTCATAATACTTTCAGTGATTATCCCTCCCCCACCGCAAACATAAACGGTGAATTTGCTAGTAACAAGACCGTAACAAAATACCCACTTTAATAGACTTACTCAGACTGCTAAAGAGTTACATTAACCTAAATGTTGTAATCAATTTTTTATCAGGATTGTGAATTTTGTCCCCCATTTCTCACATTGAACTGGCAACATGGAGCTAATGTGTTATGACAAGTGTGAATAAGAGCATTACTGAGACAAAGAACATCTCCCAATATACATACATACAATGTCAGGTATTCTGCTTAAAAAAGACATTCCAACGCGGTATTTATAAACCACTTTTAAAGGATATTCCAGAAAAATTTGACTATATATCTATATTGCAATGTAAAATTTCGGCCTGAGATGATTAGTTGATTTGTCAATAGAATCAACAAATTTGTCAGACATTGTCAGATTAATCGATAATGAAAATGATTTTCAGTTGCAGCCGGCCTAGTAAAATACCACATTTTGTGAGACTCAATCCATATTGTCCATTCTTAGTAACTATTGTACTTTCTGGAAGCTGCTCTCCTGACTTACTGACTGTCTAAACCATGCAGTAACTTTTCTGTATTGTTTCACCATGAACACTTCACAGAAGGCAGAGTTGGTGTTGCTGTTTAATTACTCCAAACCACTGTAACAGCATTCTGCATGCTTAAGGCAGAAGTTGTTTTGTTGTTGCTACTGTCAAGTGTCATACTGTCATTTAATAGGCTAACTGATCATATAAGTTATTTTTAGGCGGCTGTCCAAAGTTAAGTCCTAAAGTGGCAAGTCATGACATCAAACTGACAGGAATGATAAACGATTGTTGAAGAGAGGGTAAGAGAAGAGTTACGTCAGTCGACGGCTAACTTATACGCTGATGAAAAAATGGCAGTGTCACAACTCTCCCTTGTACTTGTCGGATGCTCCAGCTGACTGTGTTGTATTATTTGTGTGTTGTTTTTTGTAACAATCATGTTAGCAGTGTGTCATTCTGCCATGCATGTGTTGTTTAGTGTGATACAGCGAGGCTGTAGGGGAAACGGCATTCTGCTCTCTGCAAGCCATTCTTTGTCATGCTTATTTCCCCTTACTCAGAAAAGAACTTTCAACAAATGCCTGTGTGTACATATGTTGCCTAAAGCTATTGAAAATGTACCAGTCAGTTTCACCTGCTTAGATGTTTGTTGAAGGCCTTTAAGAGGTGTAAAGTCCATTCAGTTAAAAGGGGAAAAACAGGCTAGTCCAGAGTCAGACAGTGGTGTTTATTTTGTTTTGTACACTCTCATAACTTTTACTTTAAAAATAAACTGCCACCCCGGTGCATTTCTGGCACTTTATTGCAAAGTTAGAGAAATGTGGCTCCCCTTTTCAGCAGGGTTTGCCTGTACTTCAGCGGAAGGATATGAAATTATGAAGCAACTAAAACTACTCTGACCCCCTGGGTGTTCACATGCACATTTTGTCAACTGTTAAATCTTACTTCTCCTTTTTACTTTTTTTTTTTTAGTTGCGTTTGTTTACATGTAGCCTACATGCATTTGTGCATGTACACGCATACAGACATGTCAGCACGTCAACCCTATTATTATTTCACAAATTCTGAGAGCTGTGACAGGAAGTTGTGCAAAAATAACGAACAGTATGCTTCCGTATTCGTCCCCATTATTGCTAACCCTTATCTCTTTCCTTCCCTCATTTACATCCATTGTGCAAGCAGGTACCAGTGGTCCACTAAATATGTTTACACATAGCCTGCTCTCAAATCTTTGGAGGCCTGGATGCTTTAGAGGCCTGGATGATGTTAAAATATAGAGCAGGGTTTTATCTTTGGAGCCTAACGGAAAAGGTTGAAACATTCCAGGCTGGAGGTGGATACATCAGAGTAACTACATTACCCTTAGTAAATCAGGACATTGTTTCTGCTGTTGAGTTTTTCAAATTACATTTTTTAACACTTTGAGCACCACAACTTATATTTCATTCACCTCTATTGCCCCCTCATAACCTCATACAATAGAAACCATGGTTGTGTCTGTTGGGAGAAGTAGGCTATGTGACCACACATCTTCTAGTGTAGTGACCTCAGCCCAGTTAGATAGTTCATCAAAACACTTCCTCTGATAATTATGTCGGTCAACAAAATGTAAAAAAAATAGTGATTGTCCATCACAAGTTAGGCTATATATGAAGAAAATCAGAAAATCCTCATATTTGAGAAATTGGGACTATGTGTAACTATTTTTTGCAGATCGTTAAAATAGATAACGATTACATTAAAGAAATACATTAAAAAGTGCGCTACTTTGGGTCTGATACAGTTGCCTCTCTCTGTCACTCTGTAGTCTCATTCAGTGTCCCGCCCACAGATAAAGTTAGATAAAATCCGGAATTTCTTTTTTTTTTTAATTTTTTTTATTTTTCTTTTTTTTATTTTATTTTTTTAGAAGCCATCTTCATTTTGATTTAGGAATTTAATTCTATCGGTTGGTAAATCATGAAAGAGAGATTTGCACTGCACCAAAATACCGTTCATATGTTCTCACCCCTATTAAGATACATCCCTTATCTCCAATTTCAGTTACTTTTATAATACATTTATGATATCACAAAAAATCTGTTTGTGAACACATTGTTTTGTACAATTATGCTAACACGTATTTTGGTCACCCCAATGGCTAGTTTGAACATAATGGCACACATTATTGTAAATGTAAATGCACAGATGTCCGCTTGTTTCAGGCCTGCTTTTTTCACCATGGCACAATGGCCATTTCTACTAAGAGTGTCAGAGAGTAAGAGTTAGGTATATAGCTAGGCCTGTCGCGATAGTCAATAAATTAATTAATCGCACGATAAAAAAAATGAGCTCGATAATTTTTCCAGCCGCGATCATTTCCATTTGCATGCTTGTTTGTTTTCCTTCTCTCTCTCTCTCTCTCTCTCTCTTTCTCTCTCTCTCTCTCTCTACCAAAGAGACTGGATGACCACTCTCGGTTCCCTAGCGTAAAAAGTATATGAGCGATATCCGCTGTGTTACTCGGCGTCCTGTTTTCTCCTTTTCATTCCAAAGCACACAGTTGACAACCTGCAGGTGGAGACAGGCTCGGACATACACGCCACTGTGGACCTGTCTTGCAAGCGGTTTCAGGAAAGTGGCTGCATGTGTCCGACAATGCACAGAGCATTAACTGGTACAAGCCTACAGCTGTCCGCGGATACGGAGTGCGGAAAGTGTGTCAGAGGCTCCCAGACGGTGAACTGAGACTCTGTTACCTGCTTGTCGGTCAACGGTTAATGATCGGTTATTTAATTTCATTGTGCTTTCTTTTGGAAGGCTGGCTGCCAAAAATCGCCTCTTACTAGCTAATAAATTAGCCTGAGATAAACGATAGCTATCAGTAAACAGAAGTGACGTGGTGGCTGGCGTCTGGTGTGTGCGCGCCATTGTTTGTGGGTGTGTGTGGGTGTGTGTGGGTGTCGGCCCGTCCCTGCGAAGCCCCAACCTGCAGACAGCAGAGGAGCAGAAGACAGTAGCTGTACCTTTGCCAAAATGAAGACTGAACTATTTTGATACAAACATTTACTCGCCATGTGGCAGATAGCCACATAGATATAGATATCATTTATTAATTATATATTATTTAAATTTAATATTTAGTGTTTAATAAATAATTGTTAAATGTAGTACAGTACAAATGTAGTAACACTCGACGAATGCTGCAAACATTTGACAGCCAGTACAAATTGCCTGGGAGAACACACAAACTGCCACAAACGGCAATTCCCCAACTGTACAACAGCGTGAAAGACGACATACTAAAGGAGATCAAAGACGTATTGTGGATATTTAAAATGTCTTCCAGTTCCAGTGTTAAATATTCTTTAGAAATACAAGTTTATTGATCTTTGAAAAGGTGTACCTGCATTATTATGCCATTATCATTATATTAGATGAAACGACAATATTATCGTTTATCGCAATCATTTCCGGGGCAATTTATCGTCCAGCAAAATGTGTTATCGTGACAGGCCTATATATAGCCAGTTAATACTCTAAAAGTGGTTAAGATGTGATGGGTGATAGTAAGACATTTACTTAGTTACACCAATGATCATTGTCTGACTTCTACCACAGTGTGCATGCACTTATCCATTATTGATTAAGCATACATGCTTAATCAATAATAAGCATGAATAATATATGAATATGCTTATTAATATGAATAATAATAATAAGCATAAATGAATAAGCTCATGCAGGGGTAATGCTCTCATTCTAGCATTCTTTCTCAGTCAGTCAGCTAGTCAGGGACAGAGGGCATTGTTGTGAAGGGGAGTTACTCAGTATACATGTGCACTAGTGCTCTCTCTGTCACTTGTAATCAGAAAGGTGGATAGACAGACCTGTAGACTGATCATCACAGATATGAATGCTCTTGACTGTGTTACCTATGTTGTGTATGGGGGATTTAGTTAAGACTACAGCGTCAGTCCTCCTCTGTGACTCTCGCCAGTCTCCCACTGAGAGATTACAGCTAATCTCAGACTGCTCTGTGTATCTCAACATCCCGACTGTCGACAGCATGGGCATACGTGTCGCTCTCACAAGTGTGTGTGAGTGTCTGGAGGACAGCTGTCTATTCCTGTAGGAATGGAGCAAGTCGTTAAGACATTAAAGACTGTGGAAGAAATTTAACTGCTGGACACACATGCACACCCTGCAGTGTCCTGGCAAGGAGTGTAGGAAAGTAAGCTTAACCTTTAAGCTGTCAATCACATTATAATCACTATGTGAGCTGATGTATAGCAGAGGCTTTAGTGCCCATATTGCAGTAACAAATAGATGGAGCTGTGTTAATTGCCTAGACATATCCAAGTAATAATAATTTACAGTATACTCTCATATCTCAATCAGCTGTGCTCACAAGCCTGTGATTCATGACATTCAGCTTCTGCCTGAGGTCTTACTGTTGCGGTACACCCAGTAGTGAACAGGGACACACCAAACCCATAAAGAGAGACAGACCTTCATCTGCTCTCCTTCCTTATCTTTGTGCAGTTTAGGCAGTTCTCATTATTTGCAGTGCATGCCTGTCTTAGGTCATAGGTATGTAATGAGCTAGTCGTCGTTGGGCTCTAAGCCACCATAGGAACAAACCCTGCCTCTGTCTCTGTTGATTCAGAAGGCTGCAGTCATCCAGACGAGCAGTCAGTGATGCACGCATATCAGCCAAGTCTCTGTGTGCTTACAGTGGATTGGGTATGTGAGGGAACGAGGGAGGTTGTGAGAATTTGTGTGTGTGGGAGACACTTACCAGTTCTTGTGGTAATGTGGAGGTCAAAGTTTGAGATTTGTGTACAGTATGTGAACTTGTGTTTGTGTGTGAAGGATGTTACTGCGAAGTACGCTGATGGATGCTCCGCTCTGCTTGTGAGCAGACGATGTGTGTAGGTGGAAGAGTTTAAATGGGCTGTGTGGCAGCTTTATCACTTATAAGACTTTGGGCTTCAGGATAGAGCCGTTATTTAAATGACTCTGAAAGGCCTAACGCCCCACTACCAGTTTTTTTTCAATCTGTATTGAAATGACTGTTACAAGTGCAAAGTAAGCTGAGGACTGTAAAGTGTGCAGTCATAAAACAAGTTTGAAGTGCATCTGACTGAAGCATGAAGGAATAGAATATAGTTTATTAACATATAAAATAAAAAACATGCCTTTACAATATTCAGCTAGGCCTGTAACAATTATTAAATACTTGTCTAACTGCATTTTTAACATAATCACGACTATTTTGTATAACCGCAATTAAAGCATTAGTGCATTTTTTAATGAGATTGGTCACACTATTGTTTGGATCCATCATACGCGTTTGCAATACTGGTGTAGCGTCTCCTAACAGTTACGTTAGCTAGCCTATGATACTATGGATTCCTACCAGAGGACGCCCCACCCGCAGTTGCAAGTCCAGTCGGTTTTCGAACGTTAAAAATCCACCAAAGCACCATTACATGTGTTTAAGTAATGTAGTTAGTCCGTCTGTGGTGTTTAATCTACTATGGTGCTTTGTTTAATTAGTAACGTTACCGTAAACCGTAACCGTTTGACGACGCTGTAGCGGCAATGGCCGTCATTCATTAACATTATACGTAGTTCCACGGGGATTTGTGCTTTTATTTTTCTAATCTGTACAACTTGTTTGCTAACTTTAGCCAAGGTCCTAAGGAGTATGACTGTTGATGGTAGTTGTTGATTTGGTTTAGACGTGCCAAATTATAATTTATGTAAGTGATTGTTGGTGGGACTGTTGGCAGCTGTCACTTGTTTCCATAGGCAACTCCAAACATCCTGGGCTGTAGCCGTCTAAAGCCAGAGAAATTAAACACAATCTGTTTTTTGTTTATGATTAGTGCTTTGTTTTTTTTATTGACGGGAATAAATGTTCTATTTTCAATTTTTTTGTTAATTTAAGCAAAAAATACAATGTTTTTTGATAAGGCGTGGTTGACATTGTAGGCTGTGAACCTGCATATCTGGGTAACATAACAGTGATATAACAAAATATGTATCCTAAACTTTAATTTGTGTGAAAAAGTAATAAATAAATAAAAAAATTATTATTTCACTGAAAGAGACAATTATATTGTTAATTGCAATTAATTGTCCAGCAAAATAGTTTTCAGTTCAGTCAGCTGTTTTCTGACGGGAAAATTGCTATTTTATTGCAGACACGACAACCAATTTTGGGACTTACGTTTATTAATTGAATGTTATTCATTTGACATTGAAATGTAAATATTAAAGTTTATTCAGTCAGTTTTAGAAGACAGACAGGGAGGGATGCAAAAAGAGAGTCTTGGCAACAGTGGCCTCCCTTGTTTTAAGTAGAGGTGGGTGGGGGTGGTTGGGGTTTGTGTCTCCATTAACAACAGTAGACCGAGGTCGAGGTGCAGTCATGCAGCAAACATGTCCCACTTGGACTGACATACAATCATAATGTCTCCCACACATAGGCTGGTAGTGCACTCAAATCCACCTTGAGTCAGTAGGTCAGTGAGGCGTGTAGGAGCATTTAAAAGTGCAGCATAAAGAAGTTCATATGTAAAAGAACTGGAAGATGTCCAATTCAGCATGGTGTAGTGAAGATGAGACACTGACCTCTGAGGGTTAGACCTCACAGCCTTGGCAAAATATTGTGTTACTCCTGGTCACAGGTTGCCTGGCAGTTGTAACTAACCTAGCTCGTGTCAACAAGCAGGGATCCTCTGTAAAAGTGACAACAACATCATACCCTGCTCGTTTAGTACAATGCTCAAATAAGCATCTCTAATAGATCAAAAATGGTCATCTCATTTTTTTCAGAGTGACCTCTTAAAAGTGGGAGGAAAGGTTTGTGTGTGTGCAATACGTCACGGTTGTTGGTCATTTCCTGCTGTGTTCATAGAAACTTTAGCTGTGTCTGGGTGTGCCTACTTGTGCTGCTTTCCCCGGTGCGATATCATAAGTACACTCTGTAGCCATGGCAACATTGTAAGCAGTATAATGACAAACACACACACACACACTGCTCTGTAACTCCACAACTTTGAATGTTCAATATGGGGGTTTTCATGTATATAATCTAGATATATATATATATATATATATACTTCCATTACCCTCCAACTCCACCCTATTTCCCTACCACTGCCAACTCATCTGTTCTCCACACATTCATGTTCCCATCATACCCCTCTCCTTCACCTACTCCCCTCTCCCTCACACGGTAATATTCAGATATGTTGCAACCCCAATACCACATGTTCCTTTTACAAATAACGGAACACAAACAGAAATATGAATGCAATAACACCACATCCATCTTAACAGACAGGTCATTTGTTTTCTCTTTATTTTTTCAAAACTTTGAGAAGTCACAAGACCAAAGTGATTTCTGAGATTAGGCTATTTCATGAGACAAAAGGTTTTAAGTTTTGTGAGAGCCTATATATAAAGTTGTAGCCTTTTATAACAAAGGTCCCTGGCCACTGGCCAGTCCCCGGCTGCTTCTCGGGATTTTTCAGTACTGGACAATGGATGTTTGTGTGTGAAGTTACATAGTAAAACTAAATTAAGACCAAGTAATACTGCAGGCAAGGCTGAGACAGAATCACAACCATTAAAATGTGGAACACTAATAGACAGGGCTTGACACTAATTCTTGCCTGGAGATCACTGATAACTTACTTACTCTGACAAAACAAAAATATATGTATATAAGTTTGATTTTAAGACCTCCAGTGCATTCATTTAATCACAGTTGATTGCAAAGGCCTTCTCCTGGTGCTTCCCTACTTCCAGGATAGTGTACCATCCAGTGGCTATAATCCTACTTTGATAAGGTAATGTGAATGCTCCCAACTCTACTGTGGTGTTTTACCATTGACACTTTTGGCCGCGCCGAGTCAAACTGTGCCGTGTTGATTTGCGTTTCCATTTTCAATTTTAAGCGCGGTTATGTCTCGTTGACTGCCGCCAACCTGTGATGACCCCTCTTCTCCCCCTCAAACTTATACGTGTGACGAGGAGGAGACCAGCGAGAGAGACGTTTTTTAAATGCCCCCACCTGCAAAAAATATAAACAGGTGGCAGGTGGCGGCAGGAGCTCTAGAGCCTCTAGGGCATGGCCTGTTGGAGGTCTCGGAAATGGGTTGATATTTACTTAATTTTTAAATGAGTCCTATGACAAATACAAAATGTGCCACATCCTTATCCCATTTGCAATATCTGTAAAAAATCATATTTTTTCCCTATTGTGCAGCCCAATCATTAACCTAACCATCAATCAAATCTAGAGATGTACCGATTGGTGACCGGAATTGGCCGATTTTCACGTGATTGGCCATGGCCAGCGATTGGCCGGTCAGTCTGACAAATGCCGATTTTATGCTGGTCAAATGCACTCGGGCGTCGCATGATTAACATCGTGCAACATCAGCTGTTTATGAAATGTCATAAAGTCTTAATTATACACGGCCCTACAGAGCAGTCTGCTCTACTGATCTCAGGTGAACGGTCAGCCGCTCTCTCTCCTCTGAGGCTGAACAACTGGAACATGAAAACCGCACTCACGCGGGTCCCGTGAAATATGACAGCTAGCTACAGTTTATCGGAAAATAGCGTTGGGCACACTGACTTTGATAAATTTACTGTTTATCAGACCCCAGATGAGACAAGAAGCTAACGTTAGCGAACCTCAGCCTCTGACGCTCCACTGCAGGAGACGCTGTATTAAAAAAAGAAAAAGAAAAAGAGACGCTGTATTCCTCCGACACGCTGTATTAACGTTACTGTTTAAAATGCTTTCCAGGTTAGTGGGGATGCATACCGCTCAAAACCAACATTAAAAACGTAGTAATCTTCCATCAGCGTTTAGTTTTGTTGCTAAACTGTGTGTAAAATGAGCGGTGACGTTAAATCACCTGTTTCAGATAACGGCACTCTAGGGTACCGTCTATTTGCTGGATTGTTCCGAGGTAACCGTCGGTAGCTAACGTTAGCAGATAAGCCCGTTGACAGCAACTGTATTGTATTGTTCATATTTATATAAAGCAAACTTGCTAAAAAAGGAACTACACGCTGTTTTCAGGTAACGTTACTGTTGACGTTCAGACAGGCCTGTGTGTGTGTTTTGAGAAATATCTTTATACTGCAAGGCTATATTTATTTTATTTGTGTGTTTTATTTATTTATATATATATATATATATATATATATATATATATATATATATATATATATATATATATATATATATATACATATACATACATACATACATACATACATACATACATACATGTTTTTTTTTTTTGTTTTTTTTTTGCGATATTGGATGTGAAAAGAAGGAAATGGTTCTTCCATAACATTGCACTTTAGATGTGTGTGAATTTCCCACACCAGGAGTAATTTATGTAGTTCTATTTTATAGTGATCGATTATCTATTCAAAAAATGTTCTATGTAAAATGTTCTTTTAAAGAAAAGATAGAAAATAAATATTTGTGTGTGCTGTAAAGTGGTTAGAAAATATGAAATCGGAATCGGCTAAAATTGGTATCGGCATGTCAAACTCAATGAAAAATCGGAAATTGTAATCGGCCTAGAAAATTGTAATCGGTGCATCTCTAATCAAATCATCATCTGACAGATCTCATTTGCCTGGACAACTTGCCACTCTGGTTTCTGCCAGTCTGCATTTACTTAGTTTTCATTTTTGCTCTGATTTACATAATCTCTCTCACCACTCTCAGGACCTTCTGCTTAAATATGTATGCACAGACAGGTGCAGGTGCGCACACACGCAGAGAAACATCAGCAACAGTGCGTGACTGTCTCATTATATCGCTGTCACAAGCCAAATGCATCTGCTGATTCTCTTTAAGCTTTCTGCTCGTAGAGACAGACACACACACCGACAGATCCCATTTCCTATCCTCATTTGTTCTTCTGCCTTCAAGGCTGTGTAATAACGCTTCCTTTGGAATGCCTATATGTACTGTATGTGGGGCTGTGTGTATGTGTAGGGCGTCGGTGGCACTGGAGGGGGTTTGTCCTGCACAGGAAATTACAAAGCAGCAATCAGTGCACCACTCTTGATTTCTTACTTTTGTAAATATGATGATATTACGTTAACAACTGTCCCGTGACCCATTTAACACAATTTTGAGTTTGATATTTGGTCAAGGTGAGCGATAAACCTGAGCCCAAATGCAGGGAGCTCTCCTTATACATTAATCTGTTAATTACTTTTACTAAACAAATGAACTAATCATTTGGGGTATTAGATGTCACATTATAAAAAATGACCATCACAATTTCACAGATCCCACAGAGTTGTCATTGAATCTTTTGTTTTGTCCAACCAACAGTCCCAAACCCAAAGGCATTACATTTTCGATGACATTAAACAGTCTAAGGAAGAAGCCAACTGTCAAATTTGAGAAGCTGGAAATAGGATGTTGTTGATTTTAAATTAGCTGGATCAATGGTGAATATAATTTGCTGTTACCAGTTTATCGCCATGTGTAACGTTACCTCGTTCACAGCAATCTTGCCAATCGGTCCCAAAACGTCCCAGTTAGAGAGTAATACCGTTAACATATTCCTTGTAAATCTTTACACTGAGTACGTTTACATGCACACCAATATTCCTCTGTTATTCCGAATATGACAAGATTCTGAATTTGATACAGGTCATGTAAACAGCATATTCTGATTGGATACTCAAAATAAGGCCTTTTTCCAAATATAGCATTTTCCGATTAAGACATGTGGGATATTCTGGTATTATTCAGGTTTTAGAGGCATGCTTTGGACATGTATACAGCGCATTCGGAATATGCGTCTCAATCTATGTTTTTACTGCAGTTTACGGCCTCTTGCCTGTTTACGGCTTATGTCAGCTCTGTGCGTTGCTATGGTTTCTGTACACAAACCAACCAGCCAACAGTTTGCAAGGCTGCAGACCCGATAAGAAGGAGAAACACAGCTACTTTTAAACATTATCAAAGACTTGGATATCAACAGGGCTTTGGATATGCGCACATCCCTACGCCGACCTTTTCAAGAAGCTAGTTGAAAGAATGAACGAGGGAGGCTGTGTTTGCACGGTCCAACAAGTCCACCACCGCTGGTAAACTAAAAATAAATTGTGTTTTGCATGGCTACACAACGGGAATATTAGGGCCCTATGAAATCCGTTTTTAGACCGTTTTTTTTTTTTCAAATTCTGTTTTTTTTTTTTTTTTTCAAATTCCGTTTTATTTTTTTTTCATATTCAAGTGTTTTTTTATATATTTTTAGCCCTTTCGGATTTTTCGGATTTGCTTGTTTTCTTTTCACTTCTAAGCAGTATTGACCTTTAAAAACTCAGTGACACAAACTCACAATTCAGCTGTTTTTATTTAAACTTAATATATTCAGCAAAGCACATTCAAAATTACCTAAATAAAAGGTAATTGGATGCTCACCTATAACCATGTTGAGGACACTGGGATCTCGGTTGTCAGAGGTTTCGTCGACAACAAGGAAGATTTTCTTTCCACAGATCTCTTGCAGCACTTTTTGCATGTGCTGGTCAAAGACCCGCGGCAGGGTGGTCTGCCTGAGGCTGCTGGCGTTTTCTGGGAGTTCGCCTCCCTGCTTGCAATGTTTAACAAGAAACGGACGTATCCTCTTCATTTTCTCTAGCGGTATGTCAGCTTCAGCAAACATTGCAAAATCAAAATCTTCCACAAACTCACGCCTTGCATCTATTGATTTTGTCGTTGCCTCAATGGTAACCTAGAGGGATTTGCCTGCTGTGGATTTAGCTTTGTTCTTGAGATGAACTTTTGATTTCAAATGGTCGTTACATGTGTCTTTGCGGGTCCAGTCAACAGTATGTTGACAAAACTTACAAAACAGTTGTTGTCTGACTAGTAGTCGTTGGGGTATTGTTCGGCCCGGTATTTAGCAGTCAATTGAGAGTTTCTTAATTTTTTCGCCACCGTTGGCTTATCAGGAGCCACTCGCTTCGACTTTTTTTTCCCTCCCCACGCAACAAACTCACAACGTGAACGTGAGGACGTATGGTTACTAGGCAACATGTTTAACAATGCCATTTGGCCACAGTTTAGGTAGAGACCTTTCTACGCTTGTTGTTTTAAACTGAAAAATGAGAAGGAAGTAAAAAAAAAAATTGTTTATTTAATATGTCAACAAAATATATGCAAATTCTGTGCGATTCCACGTGTATAAGATAATTCTGTTTTCCTGTGTAGATTCCGTGATTCCGTCCGCATTTTCCGCATCACGGAAATCATAGGGCCTTAGATTATTAGTGGAATATTCACTTTCATTAGCCATGTAAATGGCTTAGTCGGAATATCGTCTTTTTCGGAATAAGGGCAAAACCCGGAATATTATGTGCATATAAACATAGTCAATGATTCCCCGAAAGAACCAAGCAGGCATGCCTTGTTACATGATCCAAATATTCTTCAAAACTTGCCATTTTCAGCGTGTAGCTTGCTAGCTCAAAGTTTGTTGTGGTTTCCCGAAGGGAACAGAGTTTGAAAACGGCAACACAGAGAGGAAGGTGAGGGACATCCGGCGGCACCTAAATTGAAGCAATTATCCTGGAAATGTCGTTGAATTGGGCTGCATAAAATATGTTTTTTTTTTTGTTTTTTTTTTATCGCTATCACAATACCAACTGGAGCATTAAACACATCGCGACAGGCTGCGACATATCGCGAAAGACACTCGAAAGAGATTTTTTTGTGTTCGTTGAAAGAAAATATCAGTAGAAGACTGCACATTAGAATGTAACTGTCTATCTTGCATGTCATGTCTTTTATATTCAATTCAATGTTCAATTTGTTTAATAAAATAATTTTGGAAATTATTTCCTTTCATTTGTTTTAAATTCAACAAGCAATTTGTTGTATTTAAGCAGAATACTAAAAGTAGAAGAAATGCAGAACTGAGTTCACTTTAATATCTGTTTATTTAGTAATAGCGTTACCACGACCTTCAACAAAGTTACTGCATATCGCATATTTTCCTCATATCGTGCAGCCCTATCGTTGATCCAGACTACTATTCAATTAATCGACTATTCCTTTTAGGGTTAGGACAAAATTTAGTAAATGGCCAACCACTTCCACTCTGTGACAAAAATGGTGGTGTGTAGATTCGATGCCAAACATTAGTGATACTCAGGCTGCTATTTATTTATCTTAGAATGTGTACTTTTGTTCTACTTGTACGACTGGTTTTCCCCTCATCACTCACAAGTTTGCTGGCATGCTGCTACAAAGGCTTCTCAGATATTTTTGTCAATTTTAGTTACATCAGTTTGTTGAGGCATAATCTTTTGCATCACAGGCTCAGTGGATCATTTTTCAGTGTTATGTTAAAGATCAATGTAGAGGACACACATTCATGGAGATGTTTATGTTTGTATTATACTTCTGAGAGTAGCATAACTAACTAGGGCTGGGGAATAATTCAATATGTGTAAAGACTGTCAATGGATTATATGATCATATCTGATATGTTGATCGTTTAATGTAATGATTCCGAAATGATTGTAATTAAAAGCACTAACATTAAGTCAATGAAGCTTTTGTTTTATGTAATGCTTAACAGTGGAAAAACTGTTCATTGCACCGAACAACAATTAGATTATTTGATACATCATTTTGCAATATTATTATTGTGGTATAACATTCAGCTATATCGCCCAGCCGTATGAATAACCAAGTACTTGTATGATAGCTGGCATTGGTTCACATTCATTTAACGGAGACCTTGGTACTCAGCAGTTCTGAAAGTGGTTTTGAAGCGGTTCATTGTTACCTTTGTGGTTCCCCTGAGACAGAGAGACAGTACTTAGAGACCATTTGACATCCTCAAAGACAATTGTGGCTCAAACACTGTTTAAACATACGAGTACATATATTGTCAGCTGTATTTGTGGGTTGAAAAGCAGAACTTAACACTTAATTTTCACAGGTTTTTTTTGTCTCTTCCTCCCCATCTATCTCTATCACTGTCTTCCTGACTCACTCATATTCAGTTTCTCGTGCGATTACCCACAATCCACTGTGCCCAATGTCAGCTGTATATTTTCCTTCTGTGGGCTGAATAGCACCACAACGTGTGTGTGTGTGTGTGTGTGTGTGTGTTTCTGCCCCTGTCTGTGTGCATGGGTTGAGGGACTGTTATTTAAGGGCAGCTGTGTAAAGTAAACATCCTTCTCTTGACTATTCTCCCCATAATCAGTGCTTTTTTTCTCTCAGTCTTTCACCTGTGACAGGAAATGTCCAATTAACTTGACAAGGGCACAGGAAGTCTTGATAACTACATTAAGGTTGTTACAAAATCTATACAGTAGCCTAAATATTAATACTCCATATCTTTTTCAACAGGTGTTTGGTCAGTGAGGCTATTAGCAAGCCCAACTCTTACGTTGTACATCTGGAGACAGCTGTAGAACAATTAAACATAATGACAAACCACATTTGCTACATTTACCCCTAATTCAATGCCATGTGAAAGTAGTAGGTGATTAAAAGAAAACAAAATGCAAAATATTTGCAACAGACACACACACACAGACGTATGTGGACTAGGGGTGGAACGGTACACTGAAGTCACGGTTCGGTTCATACCTCGGTTCAGACATCACGGTTCGGTACAATGGAGGGAAAAGCATAACAAAAATGCAGAAGGCAATTGTTTTTATTGTGCACCTACCACCTAGTGTCATCCAGTCTCTCCCCTGAGCTAGCTGCAACAGCCTGAAGTGTTTAAAGTAAGATGTAAACAGTAAACAATAAGTAGGCTACCCCACATCATCTCCAGACTCCATCTGGAACTTGTAAACAAAATAAGACAATCAGCTAGTAGAAAGTGTAGTATGAAAGTGCAAGCATCAGTTGTAAAGCAAATATTAGAGAAAGATTGAAAACAACTAGGGCTGGGACGATATGACTTTGTCCCAATTTGATTCTTTCACGATTAAGGGTGCAGATTCGATTTGTATTGCGATTTTCATTCATTGCGATTCTAGAAGTACTGCGATTTAATAGTATTGAGTATTGCAATTTTCTTTTCCTTCTTTAACAAAAACAAAAGTTAAACAATTAACTTCTAGAGACAAAATATCATGAGACATTTCTAAAAACAAATTGTTTTCTTAGATGAATGCACATTACATGTCCAGACTGATCTCACCAAGTGGCGTATGTATGACACGCCAATTCATATGCCATTTTTGTGTGTTATGAAGACGCATAATCCTTTTTTAGCGTGTTTATCGACGCCGTTTAGCCTCCATTGACTTACATTACATGTGAATTTTCGCCATAGCGAGTAGTATGAAAGGACAGAGGTTGGTTGGGGTGGCGAATGTGTAAAACACATGACTTTCACCCAGGAGAGCCGGGATCGCGTCCTGCGTGTGGCGTTTAACAACAGTTTCTTTTTTTTTTTAAATAAATGTTCCTTTCCTAAACCCAAACGTTTATTGTTTTCCTAAGCGTGTGACGTTGGTCACCGTCGTGTTTTTGTCGTTTTTTTAGTGTTACTAAAGCCTTTCCCAATGTTCTTTCCCTAAGCCCAACCTTTTTTTTTTTTTTTTTTTTTTTTTTTAAACACGCGTGTGACGTTGTTCTCGCAATAGCACGGCATGTAAACATACACACGTGCCGTGTTTACATCTGCTGTATACAGCGTAGACATACGTGTGGATAGCTCAAAATGCGTACAGATAACACGCCATTTGGCTTTAGGAAAGTGCCGTGTATGTTTACGCAAAGTCATGATGCCATGTTGACATGTGAGTCAGTCAGTCTGACATTTATTTCATTTGTGAAGTAGTACATAACATGTATTTTCTGCTTTCCGTCTGTTTTGCTGGAAACGGATATGATGTAGTCGCTGTCAGCTGTACTATATAAACAGAAAATATTTAGGTGAATCATTGGTTAAAAAAAAGAGGAATATATCAATTCTAGGGAAAAGAATCGATTTTAAAAATCGTCACAAAAAACCTCACCCCTAATAACCACAGCATTGAGTATCTGCTGATACCAATACCCATCTGACAATAGTTTGTCACTCTTCAATATGTTCTAATCTAAGGTATTGTGTTGGTGTTGTTTTTGTGGCATTGTGTAAAATGCATGTAACATTTTGATTGCTGCCACAAAACTGTAAAGCATTAGGCAAAACATTCTGTAGTGCAAAACCTGAGTTGTTAATTGTCCTGTTAGACGTAATGACCTGGGAAACTTTAATTTTAAGTAAATATAGCTCTTACGGATAGAATTTGTTGAAATATGGAATAAATGAGTAATGTTTTAATTTTCAAAGGACCCCGAAAAAATGACTAATGTCGTTTGAAAACTACCTTTTGTTATTTTCTGTCAATAATATCATTTTTAATGCTACTTTCAAGTTTCTTTAAAGTTCTCCCCGGTCTTGCCAACTTTGTTTTAACCCTTAACACTGCACTGTACAACTTACCTCTCCCAAACTGTAAGTTCCCGTTGTCTTTAGGTTTGAAAAAGAAAAATGGACAGTAGAGAAAATGAAACGGATATTGTTCTGATGTAAGTCTTGTATTCTACACTGCTGTGCTGAAATAAAAAAAAAAAATAGAAACAAATAAATACTTTTTGAGTATGTGCTCCCTGTATAACTTTTTAGGGCATGTGTGAAGGTTCTTGAGGACAGTTGTTAGTATCTCTGCTGGGTTTCCCATTATTGGGTGTAGCCTGACACCTACTGTAGTAAGCAAGACGTGCATTCACACCCGCACAATCAACAAGAGACAAAGCAAATGTATCACAATGTATTGCAGTAAAATTGTATTTGTCCCACTGTTATTTTGTTCTTAGGATTTCACATGAATGGTAAATCACTCAAGACTTAATTTGATTTAGAGCTCAGCTTAGAGGCAATGTGCAACATCTGGAGGACAAAGATAAACAGATTGACTCTCACAGCCGAAAATAAGCTTTCACTAGAATTACAAATAACAGAAGGGAAAATCCAAGTACCGTATTGGTCCGAATATGAGACGTTTTTTTTCTCCCCTGGATATACGTCTGAAAAAGTGGGTTTGTCGTATATTTGGGGTCTAGACTTTTTTTAATGTTAACCCTCTAAAGTGCACGTGGTATAATGTAATATTGAATATCTCCAGATCAATACAGTGCAGAGACTTACTTTTTTTTGGTTTAGAAGCAGAGAAATGCGCCGTTTTAACGAGATCCTCTAACAATTGTAGGCCATCCAGAAGCTTTGTTAAATCATTGTGGAATTACAGTGTCTGTAATAAAGAATTATGAATTCAAAAATCAACTCACAAATCTCCGTTTTGCTCTGTGACCTTTCAACCCAGTGTCAAAAACCATTCTGAATTAAGTTTTGTGGTGCTGCAGATATGTCCTGGCCTACAAGTTGTATTCTACAGACTTAGGAAAAATTCTTTGTTTGGTACAAATGCTCGCAAAAATCACATCATGATCATTTTAATATATTTTTTAATGAAAATGAGAACAATAATAATGATTATCGTTCCCTCTAATATCGTGAATCATATTGCAGTTGCAATACCAGTCAAAATAATCACAATTCAATATTTGACTCATATGGTGCAGCCCTACATTGATTTATTCTAATCAAAATAGCTGACTATGTATTGTAATGTATATCTTTGAAGCACTGTTCACAATAGAGTAGCTTATAGATGAGATGAAGAAGCAGCAATGCAGGAACAACCTTTTTGTACTTTTTCTTGTTTTAACTTTTTAACTTGTGAAAAATCTTTTTACTACAATTACCCCATACCTTAACTGCTAAAATTGTTAAAGTTGCTTATATTTTGAAATATACAGTAGACAGCTGAATATCCTGAGACTTGTGAATTGTGCGAGTGTAGATTTTGTCTACAAGCTGAGCCAAACATAGAGAGGCATGTGCACCTCTCTACTTAGGCTTTAGCTGACAGAAGAAGGGAAACATATGTCAGTAGCATGGCACTGCATTTAGTCTGTTTGTGTGTGTTCCTTAAATGAGAAAACTTTAAGAAGACACTGTTCTGTGTGTGATCTTGTGAACCTTAGACTCCTGCAGCCCCCAAGGTTGCCTGCTATTTGATTTCTTGTGGGTTGTTTACAAAGTGTAGCACTTGGAGGTTCATTGTGACTTTTGCTTTTCTCTGTCAAAATACATGGAAAACAGCTTGCCTCTATGTTAGTATTTTTCATTTTGGATTTCTGCCCTTCCACTTTGTGATACTAATATTATTTCTGATTATTCTATTTAGAGTCATTTTGATGTTTGCTCTGCATGGACTTTGTCAGGGCATGTGCTTTTCCAGTTTGAAAGTGATACTGCCAGCAATAGGTATCCTACAGCGACATTATTGGATGTAGCCTGACACCTAGTGGCCAAGATACGCAAGTGTATATTTTATATATATATGTCCCACTTCCCCCTCTTAAAAAATGTCTCTCTGCCTTTGACTGTTTGAATGTTGACTGCTAATCTGCTACTAATAGGCCAGTCATGTAATTATCTCTTCTCTTGACTACCTCAACTTAGACTCTAATGTAAATATATTAGTTCTCTAGAGATGTGTATCAATGACTGCATTGAGTTATACAACAGTGATTTAGTTAGTGTTTCCCTCTGTCCTGCTGCGAATCATTTATGACCTCTGTAGACTGTTTCCTAGATCTGTTTCCTGTCAGATGATTTTTGTCTAATTGATTCTTTCTCTTTCTCTTCCTCCATCCGCTTACTCTCGTCACTGCTCTCCCCTGCCGTCTGTTTGATTTTTCCTACCCTTCCATTAAATTTTTCTCCCTTTCATCCATTCATCCTTTACAGACCCTCAAACGCCTGATTCCTGACGAGGTAGGTTTGTTAACTGTCACCTGTGTGTTTGATTCGTCCATCTGTCATTGATCTCTGATCTTTAATAAACCAACTCACCATTATTCATTGGATGTCATGTCACAGTCTGCCACACTAACACAGTCCACCATAACACAGTGCCTGTGTTTTGTCCTGTGCTGTACTCCCATTGGATGTGCATGCTTTAAGATGCACACTGACGGCATGAAATGCTTGGCACATAGACAAGTGATGCCCTCATGTGCCTGTCACAGGAGGATGCCAGAATCATACATACTGACAGATTATTGTTCATGAATCATTATGGACGGTCACTATGTCAATGCGATAAGTTTACATGTATCCAAAAGTTGATGTTCGTCAGTGTTTTTTCATTTGGCAATAAATGATATCAACACAAGTTTTGGCAATTTACCACACAATCTTTAAAACCAGAGGGAAAGAAATCCCCCATTGTTTGTTCAAATTTAACCTTATATTCTGCGCCTGCCAGTGTTGACTGCATGTTGACTTTGTGTGGCACCGTTTGTTGGCAAAAACCTCTAAAAGTCTCTAATCCCTAATCACCATCTCACATTGTTGAAAGGTTTCTACTGTTGTAGAAAATATAATATCCCACAACTAAGGGAAGATTCCCCTTATGTATTGTATTATTATTTAATTATTTAACACACAACACAACAGAGAGCAGGCCTGTCTTCAATCTGTGAGTTGATTTGGGATTGTTACCTTGTTCTGTGGCCTTACAGTGATGGTTACACTTTGCAGTTTTTCTCCCTGACCTCTTTCCTCTAACCTGTGTGTCATGTTGTCTACTAATCCAGTTGGAGCGTTTCACCAGCATGAGGAAAAAGGACAAGGAGAAGCCCGTCCAGGTTCCGAGTCAGCGACACTCTTCAGCTGCCAGCTATGAGCTCGGCGCTCCGAGTGCTATGCTGCATGATCATTCTGATGAATACGTCCTGGAACTCTTCGAACAGATGCTGGTGAGAAAGATCGTTAAAGTGTGTGTGTGTGTGTGTGTGTTGTGTATGAAAGATTCAGCTTTTGGTTAATTACCTATTCATTATCCCCCCTGAACAGCCATGGAAACTTCTACTTGGTATATTCCACTTACAAATACATAATCACTCCCTGATTAAAGACCCTTCATGTAGATTTACTAACACCTTTAAAAGAAAAACTAAAATTGTGAAAGGGTTGATTTTAAGAGGAAGTACATTTCTCTGTTACTCAATAGGTATGCTTTGACATACTGCTCGCACTTGTCAGCTGAGCATCTGTTAGCATCTCACTGGGGGCCTTCCAATTGCTTCCAATTCAGCAGAGACTAGTTGAAATATGTTAATGCAATTTGTCACATTTATAAATACAATATGATTTCCATTTGTATTGTGCGTTTTCTGTTTATTAATTGCTTGAGTCTACAGATTTTTCCTTATGCCATCGCCTTGTCTCAGAATACCTTGTTGATCCCTCTGTCCTACTTCTTTCTTTTTACTTTCCTCCTCCTGTCTTTCTTTAGGTGGATATGAACCTGAATGGGGAGAAGCAGCAGCCTCTAAGGGCAAAAGACATTATGATCAAACGAGAGATGGTCTCCCAGTACCTCCACACGTCTAAAGCTGTCAGTACCAAAATAAATGTTGCTAATGCAGTGTGCTGTAGGGAATTTGCAGACAGCTTCATGCACGTTTTTTTTTTTTTTATTTATTTATTTTAGCATTGGCTAAAATCAGTACAAGTTACAGAGTTTGGTCCTTTATATGCCATATTGTCCTATGCTAAACACACAGTGCTACATATTGGTTTTTGTCATATTCACTTTCAAAACTATTTGAATGACGTGAGGTGAAATAACCAAATAAAAAAGAGATCAGATTATACTTTTATACACTATTATCTTGGACTAATTGTTCAGATAAATGTACAGTCAAAGGCCTTTCCTTGACTGTGTGTTCAGGGATTGACTGTGTCTCCAAGACTGGATTGTAATAGACATTATACACATGTATTCACTGGTGAAATGTAGATTCAATGAAATATCACAACCATCATTGGAAGGACCAGCTACACTTTTAGTCGTTGGGTGAATAAAAATAGCAGGTGTAATATAATCAAACATGGTGAAAGCGAGTGACTCAAAGGACCTACATAACCAAGCACAGATGGTTGCTGCGCAGTTCATATAACTGTGAAATAAGCCTATTAAGAGAAAATCCTACACACAGTACCCTTTAATTCTGCAAATCAAAAATTCAAATTAGGCTTCCATGTGGAAATAACACCAATTACAACCTGTAAGAAGATGAACATAAATGCAATAAACAATGTGATTTTGTGTTGGTTGATTAGGGTCAAAACCAGAAAGAGAGCGCCAAATCAGCCATGATGTACATCCAGGAGTTAAAGTCAGACTACCGAGACACACAGCTGCTGAGCTGTCTGGAATCTCTGCGAGTCTCTCTCAATAACAACCCTGTCAGGTAATACACACACATACTTCCATACAGATACATACAGTGAGTAAAAAAATCAAACATTGAACCAGATACATTTAGTTTTAACCTTCCAGTGTGGAGTCCAGACCTCAGTCCAATTGAGACTTGACTGATCTTTCATGATACCCATGTAACTTGACAGAGCTTAAATAAAATCTCAAATATTGCAGTGTATTGATGTGCAAAGGTGATACAGGCCTATTCACATATGCTTCAATTGCTGCTGAAGAAGCTTCAATGGAATACCTCACACAGGTGATCTCCATTTGACTTCTTTCTAAAAACTCTGCATCCATACTTGACCACTGACCATTTTGCCGTTTAAAGGCCCAGTGAGTACTGTAATTATTTGACCATATGCATTACAGAGTTTGACCTTCAGATAAAAAAGGTGTTTTTCAATGATCATAATTGATAAGATAGGCCTGTTACGTCTTTATTTCAAACATTACAGCACCAGAAAACATTAATAACTACGTTTAAGTCATCTGGTGTTCGTCTATTTTTTCAAAATACCTCTAAATCAACTTGGGGATGATTATGATGAATTTTTGGACACAGAATCATGCATTGTCCCTGTATATGAGGGTGGGGAGCCTATAGGCTACAGCATCAGCTATGTACACAAAATAACAAGTGATGGTTGTGCTGTTGTACCCACATTTTTCAACATTATGAAATTTACATTAACACCAGAAATAGAGGTAGGTCATGCTAGTCCTTTTAAAATAAAACATGGCTATCATGTCCAACTGTATGCAGTATGTCCTTGAACCATCCGGTCATTATCAACAATTAAGTGCACATCTTTTTTGAAATAAGTTTAAAGGCGTACCAAGAAGACACAGCAAAAGCTTTAAACTGAAGTGGGAAAATTACATTAAAAATAAATAAATATATTTCAATTGAATGGCAATGGGAGAAGCCAAGGGGGGGGGGGAAGCTATAAAATGTGAAAATGTCAAAAGCACGGTATACTAATCATGTGGTCTTGTCACTTCCAGTTGGGTGCAGAACTTTGGAGATGAAGGGCTGGCCCTGCTGCTGAATCTGCTTAAAAGACTACAGGAGGACAAAGACGAGTACCCGTGAGACACCTTAACCTCAGAAAAAGAAATTGTACTCATTAGCAATGTGTTTGTAATGTCTTTCTGAATGTCTTTTCTCTCATCCACCAACTAGAATGATGGGAGTGAAATGTCAGCACGAGATCATTCGTTGTCTAAAAGCCTTTATGAACAACAAGGTAAGAAAATTGACTGTTTCTTTACTCACGTCAAGATACCTAATCTTTTTTTGGCATAGCTGCACATAGTTGTTGCATGTAGTTGTAAGTAATATAACTAGTAATGGAATCATTTTTTATCCCATTTTGTGTCCTTGTTGTAGTGTAGCAGTTCTTCCTCTAGAGGGCATTATGAAGTCAATGTGACCAACTTCTGTCAGTTCATTATAATGAATACTATTAACCTTAGAGTGATTTGAGTTATCAGTGTGGTGATGGGCCAACCCTAGGTAATTAGTGTAAATGTCTTTGAAATATATCACATTTATTAATAATTACACACCGGTAATTGAGTATCAGCAATGTGGTACCTGCAGGAGACAAATTGATTCCTATTCTTCAGATGTAAACACTATAATTTGAACCATGAAAGCCTGGTATTTGCCTTGCTGCAGAAAATAAACCTTAAGTGACTTCACCTCATTCTGCTTTCTCTCTTCCTACTTCATTTCTCTCCCCTTTAGTATGGTCTAAAATCCATGCTGGAGTCAGTTGAGGGAATTCCTCTGTTGGTCAAAGCCATCAACCCTCAGGTGCCACATATGATGGTGGATGCTGTCAAGCTACTTTCTGCCATCTCAATATTGGAACATCCTGAGAACCTGTAAGCATTAGTGGAATTCTGACACCATGTCATTTAATAAGTACAGAACAGAAAGTATGGCACTGCACAACCAATTCCTTCCTACAGTTAAAGTCTGGAGTCTAATATGCAGTGTTATGCAAAATTACAGTCTTGAACTGCTCTATTGGCAACAGTTAGCAACCTAGCATTGACATCAATAATTGAGTAATTGCCTATCATATTTCTTTTCTCTTTTACCTGTATGTCAGGTTTCAATAAAAAACTGTTGAATAAAGCAACATAATGTACATTTTAATTCTGCATACATTTGTTTAATGGCAAATTTTGTATTTATGTATTGATATTTGATTTAACAACATGTAGCAACATTTTATATGATGTGCATAAATGTCTGTTTTGCAGTCATGAGCGTGTTTTGGAGGCCATTACAGAGGAGGCAGAGAGACGGGACATCGAGAGGTTCCAGCCTCTCCTTGCTGGCATGAACAATCACAACATTGCTCTTAAGGTGCACATGCACACACATACTTTAAGAATTATAAATCCCCATATGTGTTTTTGTTGACAAATGACACCAACCCAGCTGCATTTGATAGACAGCACTACTCAGTGCAATCTGCAGTGGAAAAGACTTGCTGTGTTTTTGTATTATAGTTATCATCTATCCAGTTACTCGGAATTGTGAAGCTGACTTTTCGATATGTTGTTGGCAGGGTGGCTGCATGCAGCTAATCAACGCCTTAATAAGCCGGGGAGAAGAGTTGGACTTCAGGATCCATATTCGCTCTGAACTGCTAAGATTGGGACTCAGAGACCTGCTGACGGTACAGAAAACCTTCCCTATTGATGTTCTCTCAGAGTGACTCTAACAACACACACATTTGCAAATCCTTACTCCTCATGTCTCTCTCACTCTTGATGCCTCTGTCTTGCTGACTGGCTGACACACTTATATGCTTTGAAAATTTTGTCTCAACTGTCCAAACCCAATGTTTGCCAAACACATCTGTCATTCTCCCCCTTGCCTTTTCATCCCTCCGTCTACATCCCATCGCTGTCCCTGCAGGAGGTGCGACTGATAGAAAACGAAGAGCTGAGGGTGCAACTCATGGTGTTTGATGAGCAGGCTGAAGATGACTCTGAGGACCTCAAAGCACGTCTTGAAGACATCCGCATTGAGATGGAATATCCTTCCACTGGGCAAAATTGTTCCTCTGTAGAAATTGTCAGGGTCAACTTTATGACCTTGAACATCTATATAGGCTACCTGGTAACATAACTTTGCATGCTCGTGGTTTTGTGTTTGTTACTTTGCTAGTTTGAAGAGTGAAATGAATAACCTTCATAATGTATTTTTTATAATGAAAGAATATGTATGATTCACACAGATAGGATAAAGAAGTATATGCATGTATTCCCTTCATTATAAACATGAGTCTACAAGGAGCAATCTACACCAAATCAGATTGCCCCTTTCTTCCCAGTTATCGGCCTGACCACTTACTTTCTTCCAGGACGGATGCAAACTTAATATTTTCCTACGTGATGAGCATAATCTTTCAGGCTCTAGGGACATTGACCCTGTGTGGACTTTTTTACATTCAGAATCCGTCTTTGCCAATTAGCGTCTTACAGACGTGCTACTCATCTGCAGTGCAGTTAAAAGCAGCCACACATCCGGACACTGGTGGACTTTTACCATGAATTATTGTTATTATTATTATTATTACTACCTGTTTTTGTTAAACAGAGTCAGTCCAATTACTACTTAGTAGTACTTATTACTTATCTTTTGTTCATTCTACTAAACTTTGATATCACTGTGAACACATGCATATCTGACCACTTTGTGGTGAGAAAACGGGACCTGAAATGACCCCCTTAATAGCTATATTCTAAGCAAATATGGTCTATTCATATAAAACCTGAATGTCTATAATGAGTTTGTCCTGATGTGACAAAGACACATATTTGCAGGGAAGGATGTATCTTTATCGTAATCACACAACGCGTACTGTTTTAGGCTCTTTGACTTAGTGTGACATCCAGGATGGACAGGATTTTGATAAAAAGAAAGTCACCCTTACTGTAACAGTGTAGTTTTAAAAACGGCTCAAAAAGGAATTTCACCGACTGCTGTAATTATCCTTTCTGCTTTTGACGTGCAGTTATAATCTTCAACACCAGATGTCCTCCAGGGATAGCCAGTACAGTGTAAACCAGTCGCCCAGGAAGTGTGCCAGGCTTTGAAGCAAATTGAACATAGCAGCCAAACGGTAGAAACGTTACGTGATGCCCTCTGGCGCAAAAATACTTTTCCCCATAGACTTACATGGCGAAAGAGATGTCTGTAAATCAGTGGATACATTTTTTTTAGCTTCAGAACCCCTGCAAAATGACAGAATCAGAATTTGATCCATTCTGTTCGATTTACATTTGGAAAGTCTAGAAGAGCCACTCGATTAAATCATATAATCCCCATTCAAGTTAAACCGGAATCAGCCGGCTCGGCCGGTGGAGGTCTCTAGTGCGCCTGCTCTATGGGCCGGACAGTGCGAAAGAAGAACACAAGATCAGGGTATTTTTAGGTGCCATGAAGGCTTCATGCGCCACTGAGCAACTCTCATAGGAATGAACGGGGCTCCGCTTTGAGCGATGTACACAGGTCTTATAATACATCCATGGTGTAAACACAGTCTGCCTTCGTCACTGCAACACTGAACGAACACTGAGGTCAAATAGATTTTGATAACAAACATATTTGTGTGATAGAACTGATTGTGGTAGTTGTGCAGAAATGTCATCACACTATACTATACGTCCCTATGCAACAAAGATTATCAGATGGCCTACAAGTCTGGTCTGTGTTAGACTTTTATTTGACTGTAATTCTGATGTGTTTAGTTGTGTTGCTCCAAGCCTTAGTAATATTATGCACCAACAGTTGGTGCAAGACTATTCCGTTGTCACTGATTATTGAAGATGTTGTGTATGGAGATTTATATATTTGTGTTAATCTCTTTTATAAATTGTTAATTAAGCCTTAACTGCTTTTGCTTCACTGATGTGAGGGAAGTGTTTGAGATCCTATTCAACACTGTGAAGGACTCCAAGGGCGAAACCCACTTCCTGTCCGTGATGCAGCACCTGCTGCTGATCCGTAATGACTATTTGGCCAGGTAGCACATGAACATACACACACTCATACATGTCGATACACTCTCACATATGTGCCTGCTCACACATTCACATATCAGAGCTGATATATTGTTTTGTGACAAGAGACTAGATATTGTATCATCTGGGATTTACTTATCAATGCTGTTCTACCATTGTGATACATACATTGGCATTTATACTAGAATAAGGCTAATTGTTGCTAAATGTTCTGAATGATTGGGCATGCAGAGAAAAGCTGCTCTAAAATTCTAGAACTCTAGGTGTACAATAACAATTAGGAGGCAGAATTCCGAGTCCTGATTGCAGCATAATACATGTATTTCATATACATACAGGAAAGTAGTTATGGAACTGTCACCAGCAATTTATTTTGCAGTACCAATGCAGTCTGCCAAAATAACCATGACAAAAGGAAAACTTAAGAAGGAGTTTCTTCCCTTTCTTCATCCACCTCTTCCTCCTCTCAGCCCTGTCCTCCATTTGCTGTTTGTTTTCTAGAGCACCGTTCAAAGGCTAAGAAATTAATACATGCAAAGAACTCCAATTCCATTTTAATAGAAATGAACGCCATCACCTCTTATCACCAGAAATATGCTAATGTCTCTCCCTGTGTCTTCCAAAGCCCTTGGGGGTTTAGCTATGGAAAAAGAGGAGGAAGGAAGAGTGAATAATTGAATGACAAGAAGGGGATAGAATAAAGTTAAGGGCAAGTCAAAATTTGTACGGCATAGTGTATGCACATTTACACATCTATGTCTACTTTTACATGAAGCTACACAAAAGGGAGGAATGTGTTGCCTTACTTAATGTCACAGAAAACAGGCAAAACACAACATGTGCAGGCATGCAGATATTTGATTTGAGTTAGTTGTGTTGTTGGTCGGTGTTGCCTTGACGGTATCAGACAGGCAGGAAATTGTAGTTTATTTTTAACACAGTTTGGGGAATCTATTGTGAGGATGGAAAAGGTAGGTTGGCCCAAATAAATGGTCCCAGCTGAGGTCTTTTAAACTTCCCTCTCTTCCATCCCTCCCTCTTTCCTATCCGGCTTTCCGTCCAGGTGATCCAGTGGAACACAATAGAGGTTGTCTGTAATGCACTGCACAGAGAGACAGGAAGCGAGGGTGGGAGTGAGAGCTGTAGAGTGGCAGAAAATACAGCTTGATAATTACAGAGATGAAGAGAGAAGGGAGGTGGAAGGCGAGACAATAATAAAGAAGAAATTGAGAGTTGAGGTAAATTGCTAGGCAGATGTTGAGAGAATGAGGGAGGGACGCACAGGGAATAGAAGGGTTAGCATTTGTGTGGGAATGAATGCAGGAGTACCTGCTACTTTGCTATTTTTTTCAATTCCGAGTGGAGATGGAGGCCTGAGAATTTACCAGAATACACAAATGCACTCATATGAATGGTTATACCTCTAGTCATACACATACTTTGCATGTACGCAGACTGTACAGGGCTTAATAGATGTAGTTTAAAAATGCAATGACGTGTATTTATTTTATGATTTAGCATCATTTATATAGCCTTAGGCCTACCAACCAGCTTTTTCCTAATGTACCTAATATTTAAATTGAATGTGTTTAGGCTGGTGAAGAATGCCATATTTAGGATGTAGACTAATCTATTTCACTTTGACTCAGTTTTCAAGAATGACACTAGATGTCTCTATCGCTCCACGGATAAATCTAAGCTTAGGAGAAAAAAAACAAAAAAAACTTGAAGTATATTGAAGGAGTGGAACAAGTGTTAGACAAAGGCAGAGTGACTAAGAGAGACAGGGGAGGGCGGGAGACAGAATAAATAAAGTATTGAGTTTGTGACTCTGGCAGCACCTAATGGGGTCAGGGAATTAGACAGCTCCAAAATTGAGTGTCTGTGTGAAGCTGGCTTGATCAGACACGCACACAAAAGCGCTGGACATACACCAACACACTCTCATGAATGCAGTTGCACACAATCAATCTTTGTGACAAGAAACTCAAACTGTCATGCTTACACAGACAGCCAATCTCAGTTGCAGACAAAGACGAAGTGACGAAGCATGTGTGTTCAGTGTTCACACATTTGTCGGAACAAATGAACCAACTTGATCTTTGTCAGTCCCATCCTCTGTTCACATAATGTGCCAAATTTCTTATTAATGCGGACTCCTCTGGTATTGTACAACACATACATACACATCATTGTGGAGACAACATGCACAGTATGTTGTAGAGAGTGAGACAGTCTCGTCTTTCCCCAGCATATTAACTCTCTTTTGTCTTTGTTACCCTCCTTCCATCCTTCACATCTTATCTTCCCCCTGTCTTTCTACACTTCTTTCTCTCTGTCTCCCAATCCATCTATCTGTAAATCTGTCACTCCCTTCCTCTTGCAGGCCTCAGTACTACAAGTTAATAGACGAGTGTATCGCTCAGATCGTGCTTCACAGGAATGGAGCGGACCCTGACTTCAAGTGCCGTAAACTCAGCCTCAACATTGAAGGCTTGATAGGTGAGTTGTTAGACCAGAGCACACATATGATCAAGTCTTTCCTTTTCTCTCCCTAAGAGTACATGGGGCCATCTTGCCCATCAACCAACACCCTTAAAATGTAGAGCTATATGCATGCTTTTTCACAGGCATTAAGGACCACATCAACACAAAATTCACATAGACCAGAAAAATCCAACATTGTGGCATAGTGCTGTGAGTTGAAACTTTCAACCATATTTCACTTTTAGCCTACCCCACTCCAATCACTGACACAATTGCTTTTGTGCTGTCAAGGTTATTATACCTGCTTTATGTAATTTAACCATAATTTGGTCATTATACAATAATGCAATGTATATGCCATGGTTGACAAATGTGTAGTGGCCCAGAAACACCACAGGGTGGACCCAGAGAGGGAGTGTGTGTTAGTGTGGGCTGAATTGTGCGACAGGTTTTACAGTCATAGGTTGGTGGTATAAAATGCACTTTATCAAGAGGACAAAAGCTTTATCTCAAACTAAGCCACCCCAGAGTCTGATGTCACAATATAGTAGGTGAGATTTATTTGTCCTCGTCCAATGATTCTTGACACACAATGATAGATTGGTGAGATGGTAACTCTCAGGCACTGGTGGTGAATGTATTAATATAATAAAAGTCGGCAGTGGCCAGGTATGTGTGTCTGCAAGCATCACCTCTGTTTAAAGCATAGGTTCACAATTTTTCAATTTTCAAGTCTATCTTAAAATAATTGTCAGGTGCCCAAATGAACATTGAAATTGGTTTTGCTTGCTGTAATCATTACTCTTTTTTTCAAACCAGCCAAGATCCTTTCCTAATGCGTTTCCAATGGGAGTGATGAGGAACTAATACTACAGTCCTCGTTCTGTGCAAAAAT
Organism: Sander lucioperca; assembly: GCF_008315115.2. NCBI lineage: Eukaryota > Metazoa > Chordata > Actinopteri > Perciformes > Percidae > Sander > Sander lucioperca. The sequence continues at coordinate 33,164,036 of NC_050173.1, forward strand.
ACATCCCAAAGTTTATCTGAAGCTAATATGAGGCTTCAACAGTCTAAGTTAATCATATCAAGTCTTTTTCAGTACAAAGTTCCCTCTTTGTGTTACTATGCCTCCACTGCAGCTCTGCAAGAAAACAGTGTCCGGGGGGAAACAGAGAAAGGGAATTCTAAAAAGACTTTGAAGGATACTCACTTAATAAACTCAGACTGGTGTAAGCCTCATATTGGCTTTAGATAAACTTTGGAATACACTTTTTCACAGAACGAGGATGAGTAGATTTTTAAAAAATTGGAAGCACATAAAAAAAAAAAGATCTTTTATTGGCCAGTATGAAAAAGAGGAATTATTACAGCAAGCTAAAACTGTTTTGACTCATATATGGGCACCTGACTATAGTTTTAAGACAGACTTGACAAATTGTGAACCTATTGTCTAAGTGCCCATGAGCAAACACATAATCCTACAGGGTAACACAGAAAGTATTATGATGGCCACTGATCCATGTCATTTCCTGTCACTCTATTATATACACGCATGAAATGCTGAATTTTGGTGAAAAGTGGTGCATACTGATATATGTGCATGTGGTATTGTGGACGTGAGTGACAGCACTAAATGTTGACGAGGAAACACCTGCTGACTATAGTAAACCAAAGCAGAGCATAATGGAGGTGCAGGCCATGTCTCAAGAGTTCAAAACTCCTTTATGGCAGTTCTCCGTTGCTCACCGCAGGAGGCTCTAATTGCACTGCTTCTAAATGCGTCCTGACACACACAGGCTGGCTGGCCTCCTTTAAGGCTGCCAGAGTTATTATCGGTGGAAAGCAGCCCAATTCTGCCCTGCATGCATTATTTAGTGTTTTTCTTTGAACTCTGAAATTCAGCACAGTTTTTCCCCCTACATTCTGGCTCCCTTAGTGCTCTCTATTCGAAGTTTGTCCCATTTCCCATTTAGCCTAGCCACCATGACAGAAGTCCCCCCCCCCCTCCCCTCCATTACACATCCAATAACCATGTAAACTCGTACACAAAAGCACACTCTGAAAATGTACGTGGGTTGGCATATTATTGTCAAGTTCCTTCATCCGGGAAAATCTTCTCTTTCACAAAATAGATTTCTCATTTTGCTCTGCCTTGCTTACCAGCTTATCTAGATATAAGGCATCTTGCATAGTTTCCACTCCTTTTTCCACTAGCCATATTTTCATGTAACTGATGAAGACTCACACTTTGTCTCTTCACAATCTGTATAATTCACTTTTTATAAGTTTATGCAATTTCTTCATTTTTTATTTTAGCTTTTCACAGCTCTTTATTTCTGCTATCTATCTGTTTGATCCCTCTTCTGGGCATCATGATTAGCTGTCTTTGATCCAGTGACTTTGTGGCATTCATCTTCAAGCTAATTAGTTCTTTTACTGCACATGCTCGGTAAGCCCTTGGGCACTGAACCACCTGTAGGCCCTGCAATTATTCTGGAAAATAACCCTGTTGGTCAGCCTGTGTTCTCTCACCTTGTCCTTTGCCAACAAAACCTCTGATAATGGATTACTTCCAGACTGTTACATGGTCTTTCTATTTTCAAAAAAATAATTTGATATTGGTGTGAGATGTCTTTCCCATCGAGGGAAATTAGGGTGCTCCCATCTCTCACACATACACACAGTCAGACAAAGGTGAATGTATTGGAGGCTTAAAAGGTAATGATGTGTAGAAGCAGCATGCAACATATGGCATCCTGTTGTAATGAGATGCCAGCACAATCTTCTCATGGATCTTGACTTTGAGTAGTGTGATAAGGGAAAATAGGGAGACAGATAGGATGCTTGCTCTGTGTGTATTCATCTGTTTGTACTGTAAATGTATGTGGGCGCACAGCATGTGTCAGACGGAAGGGTGCGATGTCTTCGCTCCCAGACGTGTGCAGGTGCGTTGTCTGAAACCCTTATCTTATCCACCACCTTTTTTCCTCTTTCTCGTTTCCTTTCTTCTGTCCTCTCTGTTTGTCCACAGACAACATGGTCGACCAGACCAAGGTGGAAACTAGTGAGGCCAAGGCAGCTGAGCTGGAAAAGAAGGTGAAAAACGCACAATATAATTTACATTGAAAATCATTAATACACACACACACACACACACACACACACACACACACATAACAACAGCATGCCATAGACACAGACATACTGTATTTACATATCATCCCAGAAACACACAAGCTATTACAATAATTTTAGTCTGGATCAACTGAAGTACATTTCCAGGATAAAGCCTTCCAGATGTCAGGTTTTGCCTCTCACCTTCCGCTCTCTGTGGGCCAGATGTACTAACGCTTTTGCGCCCACTTCAGGTGTATTTGTTTCGCAACGTGCACATAAAAGCATGGCAAGGTATATACAAACAGGCTGCACTGAGGTAAAAGCGCAGACTGCCTGTCGCGGGAACTGAAAATGGCAAATTGCGCTTTTCCGTGTCATACATATGCATTCACGGGAGGGTCAAGGGGAAAGTGGGAGTTTCCCATAAAGAGATGGGAGGGAAAGCGTAAAGTGCGCCTAATTATGTATTCCACGGTATATACAAAAACCTCCCGTGACAGCGCACCTCTATTTTGTGGTGAAAATTCTCCACCTCTTAAAAGCAGGTGTAAACCAACCGCAAGCAGGTTTCCTTGCATATGCCTCCTGGTGAAATGGCAGCAGTAATCCGAGCAAGACGAAGCCATAGGCCAAGGAGATTAGCTGAAAAGATTTTTGCCACAAGCATCACACTTTTTCAGTTGAGTGAACACGAAATCATTAAGCATTACAGATTAAGCAGCCATGCAATATTACAGTTACTGGAAGAAATCAAAGATGACATAGAATCTCCGACTCAGCGTTCACATTCCATTCCAGCAGTTGTTAAACTCCTCGATACATTACAAATATTGGCATCAGGATCATTTCAAACAGTCATAGCATCAGCAGTGGGAATATCGCAGTCTGCACTCAGCTGTATCATAGCACAAGTACTTAATGCTTTGCTACAGCGCAGTTTACGGTATAGTGGGCGGAGAAAGGCGCTGATTACCCGATGAGCTGCAGGTTTGGTAAATACGACGTAAGCTGAAGTATCACAGCGTGCGCTTTCTGCGGGTTGGCCATGGCTCTTAATGCTATATTCAAAATGTATGTACGTACATCTGGCCCTGTGTGTTGCTGTTCTCAAAACCCCTGCAATACCGGAAACAACAACAAACTTCGAGCTAGCAAGCCACACGCTGAATATGGCAACTTTTGAAGAGAATTTGGACTGTGCAATAAGGCAGGCCTGCTTGGCTCTTTAGAGGAATGATTGTAAAGATTTACAAGGAATTTGTTTATGGCGTTTACTATCTAATTGGGACATATTGGGACCGATTAATGGGGATTGCTGTGGACGAAGTACACACGACGATACACTGGTAAGAGCAAATTACTTTTAACCATGTATCCAGTTCATTTAAATGGCTCACATTACTGTATTGTGTGAAACTTCATTTAATATTGTATGTGACGTTTTCTTTTGCGGGTTGCAAATGTTTCACCAAAACAAGTTCCTTCCAAAAACTATTTTGCAGAGCCACCGTCGCTGTGTCATGAGAGAGACAATTGTGATTCGTTTAAAGAAATACACACACACACACACACACACACACACACACACACACACACACACACACACACACATTGGGATTGTAATGAAATTCTATGCGTCAAGTGTTTGTCTGACATGGGATGACAAATGAGAAAAAGGGAGGGACAGCGGGTGACTAAGAGAATGAGCATACACGTGTCTGACAGACAAATACTCTTACAGGCTGCAAAAATAACACACGCAACACACACACACACACATTCACACAAGGTGGTAAATGCCTTGATTGCGGTGTGCTGGTGCCCTGATATTTCTGTCCCAGTGACAGGATAATTGCATAGAGGGAGCTGAAACTAGCCTTCATTCACGCAGACATAAAGACACACTCCCACATGGGATCATATCCATTGACCACACGCACATCCACACAAGCACACATTACATGGGCACACTTGGATTCATTTTCGTTAACACACACACACACATACACCATAGTGCTAGTTGTCTATGATGGGGTAATTGCTGGCAGTCTCTTTGGCAGGAATTAGGGATGAGGCTGTCGGGATGCTGACAGCGAGAGTAACAGATCTGCTGTCTGCAAATTAAACAGCCATGTGTGTCTGTGTGTTCGTGTAGGCATCTATTTAAATACACTTATCCTGTTGTCAAGTGTTCTAAAAGAAAAAAAAATCCTTGAAACTCTACGAAAGTGACAAAATTTTAAAATGGAAGTGAGAAGTGAGCTCATGCAAGTGCACTGAAGCATCCTAACTCAATAATTGTCGCTAATTTGCAGTGTAAATTGTACAATGAAACAAAAAGCATTAGACTGCAGGAAATGGCTTCTAAAGGTCTTTGAAATACAGAAACTGATGCAGCTTCAAGAGGGAGGCGGGTGCCTGGGTAGCTAGATAGTAGATAGAGGTTTACTCCTCGACGCCGCGGGTTCGACTCCGACCTGTGGCCCTTTGCTGCATGTCATTCCCCCTCTCTCTCCCCTTTCATGTCTTCATCTGTCCTATGAAAATAAAGGCCTAAAATGCCCAAAATTAAAATTATCTTTAAAAAAAAAAAAAAAATAAAAAAAATAAAGTGGGAGGCTAAAAGCTTGTGCATGCAAACACACTTTTCTCACGTATTTCATTGGAGAATCCTGGTGTTTTTGTAGCTTCAGGTTTGATATTTATTTGGTGTATTTAATTTTTTTTTTTTTTTACTGTTCTTCAATCATCCTTTTAAATGAAATTGTTTATAAAATGATTTGGCCTTTGAAGACTTCTCGTTCAACGTTAAATCCTGTGGTAGTGCCCCTTCTTAATTGCAGCAACACTTTATCCATTCTTTGTTCAAGAAAAATGCTTGAGAATATTTTAAGATATTCATATAGTAATTGAATTAATTTAATTAAATAAGGACATTAATATTATTCATTTCATTTTTTTAATTATATGATTATGATACTCAGAAATTAACGTTTTGTTTTGCCGACTGAGTCTCATATCCAGAGGGAGAGATTTGTTTTCCAGGTAGATGTGGGGGTCACTGGCGGTACTTTCACATGATTAGCTGAATATTCATTACACAAACATATCAGGAACACCATTTCCACAACAATGGCACAGTGTCTGTGCAGTCCTAGTGCCAGTGGGACCTTTTTAGTGCCTAATGGAAGTCTGAGAAAACATCGTTTACTGCCATCAAGATAATGCTTCTTGAAGTTGACCGCTACACACAATTTGTAAAGTCACCAACAAAGTCTACCTAGCACTTTTACAATACTGCAGCTGTATCTGTCTCTCTATCTATGACCCTTTACATGTGTGTTAGCTGGATGCAGAGTTGACAGCACGTCACGAGTTGCAGGTGGAGCTGAAGAAACTGGAGGGTGACTATGAGCAGAAGCTGCAGGATTTGAGCCAAGACAAGGAACAGCTGGCCACTGCTAAGCTAGAGAGAGAGAAGCAGAACCAGGAACTACAACAACAGCTAAGCACTCTGCAACAGCAGGTACACACAAACTCATACACCCACCCAACCACCCACCTGTCTATGTGGGGCTCAATACCTTTTTTCATTTCAAATATCTCAAAATGTAATAATACGTGTTGTTGTTTTTTTTTTTTTACTGTGGAGTATTGAGTCGAGGAGCTAAATGTGAAAACTCAATATGTTTTTGATGTGTGAATTAATCTTAAACGCCTGAATTCACTGAAATAAAAGTGATTTGAACCAAGTATGACACTTCCAGAAATCTTGGTGGTTGAAGTTGACCAGCTCAAACAGACTTGATGCAGTACTTCCATCATTGCTTGATGCCATTACCAATATAAAAGAACCAGAACATTAGGACAGATTCAATAAAGATTAAGTTAGGTCATTGAGTCTTGTTAAATGTCCCGGAAACGCACAAAACAGAAACTTCTGCTAAAGCGGCAAGAAGTCAAATATTTTGAAGCTTAGAGAAATCCAACATTGCAGAAGTCTAAGCACCAAAAAAGTTGTCCAACATCTATGCACACCCACACAAACACAGAAGCCCCTGGCCTTAAATGATTTAGCCAACTGCTAGCATGGCATGAAAAGAGGAAAAAAACTAAAAGAATATCATGAGTAGAAGCCAAATCCTTTAGAGATTAAGAAACTGAGTAAAAACGTGGAAAGTGGGGGAATGGGAGTCTAAAGAGTGAATAAAGGGAGAAGAAAGAAGAAGAAGAAAGGGAAATGATGGAGATGAGAAACTGAATTTCTAAGGCCAAGATACACACTGTGTGTGTGTGTGTACACACTCATACAGTAGGGAGGCAAAGATGAGGATTGTTTAGCTGTCAGTGTCCTGCTGCCACACCAGCTGGACTCTGCCTCACAGTGACACCCAAACTCACAAACACACCAAGTGACCCAGAACAATCTGCCTCGGTGCATGTGTGCTCATAACCACATGAAGATGTTCCTCTGTGTGTTTGTTTGTGTGCGTCTGTCAGTAAGAGAACTACCGAGCTTCCAAAATGAGCTTCATCCAAAGTGGCTGATGCCAGCAGAGTCATCGTCTCGCCATGCGAAAGCCCAAACACACGCATATGCACACACAGTTGTCCAACGCATCAACAGCATCACCAGCCAGGCATCAGACAAGCTTCTCATACTAAGATGGCTCACTTTCTCTGTGTTTGAGGCGCTGCCCATCGAAGATTTCTTCACATGTAGAGATCTCTCACTGTCCCTCCATGTGATGCCGTGCCCAACTCTTCATCTGCTGCCTCACTAAGAAAGCTTGCCTCTAAGGCCCTTGATGTCTGTTACTGTCTTCTTTTCAAAGTCTAAGGATACGACACAAACAATTTGTTACGCTGCATACAGACACTCTTTGACATGCACACTGTTTACACTTTACACACCTAAGAACACATTACAGTAAATAAACTTCTCTATACTTTAATTCTTTAAATCGCATGAAGTATATTCTCATTTAAAGCCCAGTCCTCTCATAGGCCAGTATTAGCTGGCTGACTTTAATGACTTGGGACAGTTTTCTCAAGAATTGTCGCCTCACTGATGTAAATATTGAGATTAGTATTTCACTGTTGAAATTAAAAATTGATTTCACCCTCGCTTCTAATATAGAAGTTTGTTCTCCTCTTTAAAACTTTTTCTTTCAAATTCCTCTGTGGACTTAATTCCCCTCTCTTATGTTTTTCTCACTGAGCCTTGTCCTCCATTCTCTCCCAAAACTCAATCCTGCCCAGGCTTTAATCCTTTTCTATGTCGCTCTTTCCCCTCTTTTGTTCTGCTTTTTTTTCTTCCTCAAATCTAATCACTCTGTTGGCATGGCTATTCATTGGAAATGGTGGAAATTGCCAATGCTATACAAATGTAAGAAATAAACAACAAACAATATACAGTCAAGTCATGCTTATGTGATAAATTACTGTTTATGTTGTCAAGATTTACAGTAGTATGTCAAGTAGTATTTTAATCAATATTTATGTTAACATACTGTATCCTTACTTCCCTGCAGATTGAAAAGCTGTCTAAAGATCTGGAAGAGGCCAAGACCAAAGTAGTCACAGTTACTGTTCCCGTGCCAACACCTGGTTTCTCTCTTCCACCACCTGCCCCTCCTCTCCCTGGCCAGAATGCAGGTATGCCCCCTCCACCTCCGCCCCCTCCCTTACCAGGCCATGTAGGCATGCCTGTTGCCCCAGCCCCTCCTCCTTTACCGGGTCATGCCGGTATTCCTCCCCCACCACCTTTACCAGGCATGCCAGGACCTCCACCACCCCCGCCTCTCCCTGGCATGCCTGGACCTCCACCACCCCCGCCTCTACCTGGCATGCCAGGGCCGCCACCCCCTCCACCCTTCCCTGGGATGGGACCTCCACCTCCACCACCACCTGGGTTTCCTGGTATGCCCCCTCCACCACCAGGCCCAGGCATGCCTCCACCTCCACCATTTGGCATGGGGGGCTGGGGTCCTGCTGCACCACCCTCACTGCCTTATGGGCTCCAGCCTAAGAAGGAGTACAAGCCTGAGGTCCAGCTGAAGAGAGCCAATTGGAGCAAGGTCAGTCCTAAGATAGATGGTTCAATATATTATCAATTTTCAAAAAGTGATAGAAAAATTGTCAGTTAGTTATTTATCTGGTGATGTAAAATATTATTGATAAAAGAAATGTGCAATTTTCTTGCTTCTTATTGCCCTACATTCTTTGATTCATCATATGATTTAACTAACCCTTCATAGATTACACCTATGGAGATACCTGGCTTGAATATTAAGCTTGAATGTTTTAATTCCCATATAATATTAAGTCATTTTTGTTGGATACCTCCTGCAACAGATGTTTTTTTAGATGGCATCTCTAGAAATGTCAACTTTTAGATAAAGTTGCGATTGCTTGTTATTGTGATAATCTGTCTTGATGCCCAAAAGTATGCCAGTGTTGATGAGTTGGTGGTCAGCTAATATAACATGCTGTATTCCAGCTCCTTCTTAGCTCCTTATTATATGCATATGCTAATGTAAAAACAAGGAGGGATTTTATTGTAAATCATTTTAATGTAATTAATAAATCTAATGAGGTTTGTATGTATTTTACTGTACTACGTTTTACAATGCAGTTTGAAATAGCTCAGGTTGTTCTTTAGTGTGTGCAATGGTGTGAGAGAAATGTGAGGTGGAGACTGTGACCAAAAGTGACTTGCATGTACACATTATCTCATGACTATGTGCATCATGTTCTCCTCCACCCTCTCATCTGTGATGGTTAAAACATCAAACCGGCCCTCTGTCTTTCTTTAGCCTAAAGCTACTGTTTAATGGCTTCAGCAGACTTCATCAGCATTTAGCTTCTCTCTCTCTCTCTCTCTCTCTCTCTCTCTCTCTCTCTCTCTCTCTCTCTCTCTCTTTCTTTCTTTCTTTCTCTCTTTCTTTCTTTCTTTCTTTCTTTCTTTCTTTCTCTCTCTCTCTCTCTTTCTTTCTTTCTTTCTTTCTCTCTCTCTCTCTCTCTCTCTCTCTCTCTCTGGCTGGTGAGAGTGTTTGACGCGGATTTCACAGAAATTGCTTTTTAATAAGCCTTCTTCTTTTAACTGCGCCACTGAAAGATAATTAAATTGCTGCTAGAAAGGACAGTATTCTTTTGTAATTTAAATTAGCTTTTTTTTTTTTTTTTTTTTTTTTTTGGCTTGGTCTCATTCTCCTTTTTGCGCGCTCTCTTGCTTTTCTTTCTTGCTCCTTCAGCTCATCCCCATATCACATTTCCTTTCCCTACTCTCTGTCTTCTCTGTCCTACGCCCCCATCCCTGAGGCTTTGTCCATAATGAAAGGACTGATATCTGTAAATTTACTACCACTGCTTTTTTTCTCGCTCTCTCACTTCCTCTATTTCTCTTTTCTTTTAATGAGAACACTCAGAAAGTGAAGGAAAAACATACAAAGTTAATTGTGAATTGTGACCAGAATAAAGAGAGAGAGAGAGCGCAACAACAAGACAGATACAGAGAGAGCACCCGAGTAAGGGTGAAGAAAGAAAGAATAAGGGGAGGAAAAAAAGCAGAACCCTCTGTATTTCTTTGCATTTCTGTGTGTGAGGTTCTGATGCTCAAGATGCTTTGTGGTAGAGACAGTGTGCAAAGATTAGAGAAGATAACTACCTGTTTCCTCCTCTTTCTTTCTTCTTTCTGCCTTCCTTCCTTCACCCTTCTCTACACCCTCTACTATCATAACCCTGCCTCTTCCTTTTATGGCTGTTTCTTTTGTTCTGCCAACTTCTTTATCTGCTCATCTCATTGTTTGCCAGGTGCACAGATGACCATTTTGGGAAAATTGAGTCAATTTGATGATATGGTTATCTAACGGATACAATATATCTCTCTTCTTCATTGTATCTCCCTCTGTCTCCCTTTTTCTCTGTACACATCTCTCTCTTAGATCGGACCTGAGGACCTCTCTGAGAAGAGTTTCTGGACCAAGGCGAAAGAGGGGAAATTTGAAAACAATGAGCTCTTTGCCAAACTCACCTTGGCCTTCTCCTCACAGACAAAGAGTGAGTGTGGCTTGTGTGCTTTTACTACTGCTGGTATTATCATGTTGTGTTTCACAGTAATGAGCAATGTCTTTCTCTGTTTCTCACCTCTCCCACATCCCTCCCCTCTGTCTATTCCAATCCTCCTGCTCTGCTTCCATCAGCCACTAAAGGTAAGAATATCACGCACATACTTCCATTTAGTTCTTTTTTTCACACCTCCTCTCCAGTTTTTTCACCCTTCTCTTCCTGTGCTTGGAGGACACACTGCACATTTACATTATTCAGCAACACTGTGTCAAAACAACATCTCACACAAGTTCATGAATAAACCACCCACACCTGTGTTTGTGTATGTGTTCATCTTCTAAAAGTACCTGTGACTTGTTGTGCAGACCCTGGGTGAGATGGTGAGATTTGGGACTTGGGGACAGAGGGAGAGATGGACAAAGAGAGGAGTGTAGAGGGAGGGATAAGGAGAAGGTCACTGATGTCCTTTGACTAGCCACCTGCTGTCCTGGCACAAAGCGCTGACACACAGACGTACATTCACACACGCGCACCTGTCCACTCCTATCACCTTGTCCTAGTGTCACTGAGCCTTCTGCTCCAACTCCTCCATATTCATATAACCAGGACACCAGGAAATCACAGACAGACAGTGTGTGTGTGTGTGTGTGTGTGTGTGTGTGTGTGTGGGGTGTATATGATTCTATGTGACCTTCAGATTCAATCTTAGTACACATACACACACTGACTCTGGCTCATGTCATATACATAAACAGATGTGCGCACGCACACATGGCTGATGCTAGCTGTTGCTGTCAGTTAAATGTCAGTGTTGGCAGCTGCCCCATCTGCATTCACCTGTATGGCAAGTCCTTACGTCTGCCTGTCACTCCTTGATTTGACCCCTCCACCCCCCCTGGCCCGTGCACCCACGCATCCACTTTTTATTGGCTGAGGCAGACGCCTGTTCCGGTTGATGTCTAATAACCTTTTCTGAGAGCTGACTATAAAGACACTGTGGCCTTTTCATAGCCAGCCCCACACCGGTCTGTACGTCTGTCTGGATGCACTGTGAGTGTGTGTGTGTGTGTGTGTGTGTGTGTGTGTGTGTGTGTGTGTGAGGGACCAGGTCCTGTGTGTTTAGTGTTGTTGATTTTCCTGTGCTTCTTGAATCTGTTGAAGTTTGGTAGTTAGTAGGGCTGAACAATTTTTGAAAATAATCTAATTGCGATTTTTTTCCCAAATATTGCGATTGCGATTCGATATTCGATTATTTTTTTAAGCTCTTTGTCTTCTGTATTATTCAACAAAGACAAACAATAAATCATTTTATAGTATGAACAACACACAATTACACACTAGACAGTTAAATAAGTAAACAAATAAATATATATATATATATATATATATATATATATATATACACAACAGTGTATTTTTTTACAGTGCACAGAGAGGAGCTGCCTCCAGCCCCTCCCCCTCGTGAAGTTGCGTGCCGTGTGCATGACACCGAACATTGCACTTGCTCAGAGAGGCTATCGTTACGTTAGCATGTTGCTGGTGTTCTTGCCGTGGGATTAACAGTACTAATAAAACCGTTGAAACACCGCGGCCCCGCTGCTGTGAAAGCTCCCCGAACGTCATTTATCAGAGTCTGGTTGTTACCCCTCTCAGTGGCAGCTCCTCCACTCATATCTTTATAACGGAGCTAACCGCTAACCGGAGCTAACCGCTAATCAGAGCTAATCGTTGCCAACCGAGCCTTCAGTTCTGCGTGTCTGTATCCATTAACTGCATGTATGGACTCGAGCCCGAATAAAACCCTTCATTTTATTAAAATGACTGTAAAAGTTTTAAACTACAACTCAGAGTTGTTTGAATGACAGAAATCAGCTCAAGGTACGGCGTAGCATTAGCGTGCTAAGTTGTGCTTTTTCTGCGGAGTGCAGACTGATTAGCTCTCGCGAGTCATGTGACCAAATCGCAGCCTTTGCGATTAGGAAATTGCGTTTTAACATATCGCGATATCATCGCAAATGCAATTAATCGTTCAGCCCTAGGAATAACACATTCTTCAAAACAGAACTGGTATTTTATTGAGCTGTTGTGTAAGCATCTTATGTTTTTGTGAGTGTGTGGTTTAACCCACACTGTGTCCGTGTTGTGTATACATGTTTGTGTGTCTGTGGCAGCGCATGCATACATGCCCAATAAGCAACAAGCCCTGGTTATGCAGATTGACTCTTCACCCCTTGTCCTTCCTTCTCTTGCTTAAACACACCGCTCAAAGCGTAATACATTCCTCCTGACCTCCCTATCCTTCTCCTAATCCCTCACCTCTGGAAGTCCGGCTTCACTCTTTCTCATCCTCCTGTTCCTCCTCCTCTGCGCCTCCCATTACTTGTTACCCAGCAAACACACAGACACCACAGAGAGTCACCGCTGACCATTCCTGACCTTTCTTCCTCCTCTCCATCAGCTGCCCAGCAGCGCTGCTGGGGTTGCACGCACCTCAGAAAAGAGACATGTGGGGGGGTAGTGTGCTCAGGGCAGGGTCAGGGGTGTTGCCCTCTGAGCCTTGGTGGAAGAGCAGAGAGCTGATGGTGGGAGACACGCCCTCTGGCTGCACATGGCTCTCATAGACACAATTCCACACTTTGACACACACACACACACACACACACACACACACACACACACACACACACACGCGCAAGCGTAAATATATGTTGTTATATATATTATTATTATTATTATCTGTATATACCTAGTTATGTATCTCTCTCTCTCTCTCTCTCTCTCTCTCTCTCTCTCTCTCTCTCTCTCTCTCTTTTTTTCTCTCTCTCATTGAAAACAGGGTCAAGTTCACTAGTTTAGCTAAGGCAAGTTACAGTATCTGTCATGCTTCTGTCTTTCTCTAGCTGCTGAGTGCTGAGCGTACCATAATTTAACTAAACACATTCTGGAACAATCCTGGACAAACTGCAGAGATGATAATTAAAACCTTTATTGTTTTTAATAGTTGAATTGATATGACTTTTATGTTAAGGTGGATTTCGCTTTAACAAGAGCAGATCGTGTGAAATCCTACTTACAAGAGACATCCCCATAAGCCACTGAAGCTGTTATCATAAACTGAGCATCAATTATCAGCGGTTTGTTTAATACAGTCTGTTTGTTTACATATGTGTACTGAATCTATTAGCATCTACTGCAAATTTATCATAGAGCATGTTTCCTAACTTATGTGGTGTTAGGTTGTTTTTTTATGTAGTAATACATCTGATCTAATTTAGATGCTTTTAACTTAGACTCACCAACCTCCTTCAGCCTGATAAAATTATATTTCAGTATTGAGCCTACTTGGCTACATGTTTTCAACAGTGGTTCTGAGGTCAGGCAAGAGAATAGCATGTCAAAAAAGCTTCACCTTACTCAAACTACTGAACTTGCCTTGCGATCAACCATTGCAACCAAGGCCATCGTTAGTAGTACTGTGCTGCGCACCATCTTATTCACCAGGATGGAAATACAAAATGAAGCTGTCAACATTGGAAATGAGAAGTATGCATTACATAATCCATAAATGGATTTCGGTTTGGCTTATTGAAGATGCAAACTGTCAAACGTTTTCAGACAGTGAACAACCTCTGGGACCTGTTTGGGCATATTCTCTCAGACTTGTTACACTGTACATTTGTACAGTTTGATGACGATGATACAGCTTGGTATTAAGAAGAATTTATTATGACGTAACTAGCCAAATTCCACTGCAATATTTGTAGTGGAGAAACCATGCTAGTATATTGCCATCTTCTTTCTGCAGGCGTGTGGAAAAGACTGCCATTATTTCTCCCATTGTTGTGCTTTGCGAGTGTAAGGGCTTAAAATCAGAGACCCGATGTGACTATCTGCAATTGTAAATAAATACCCAAGTTGTTTAGATGAGCAAGTATGTGTGGCTGTAAATCTGTTAGTGTAGTGTATAAGGTTTCAGATGGCAAGCTTATTCCCACATTCTCCTTTAAGCTACTGGTTCTCAATTCTTGTGTGTGTTTTCTTCTATTTTAGTATTTATTTGTGTCCCTATTTCTTTTAATAATAATAACAATAGAAGTAATAAGGGTAAACAGAATCTTAACACAGGTCCTTTTTATGTGGTAATTTCTTGGAGAGTGCAGGACAGTGTCAAGGCTAGAATTGATGCACTGTTCATCTAATATGGGTATAGAAATCCTGAACTCTCCTTTTCTCACTTTTTCAGACTGTGTTTGATAGCAGGTGCCCTTTGAAGTCGGCACCTCAGATAGCCCAATTAGCAAAAGAATGAGAGAGCGAGGGGTGGGGGTGGGGTGGGTGAAAAAAAAGAAGAGAGCAGAGGGAGAGGCTGGGCTAGGGGGAATGTTGGTGATTAATTTGATTTGGGAGCGAAAAGGAGACAGAAGGGCCAGGAGCATATATGATTATTAATCCTCATAATGTGAGGATCATTTTCATATCCCAATTCTCCAGCGTTTACACCGTTCCCTCATCTGTGTCTCAGTCTCTTTTGCTGTGTTTCCGTGGTCTGTTGTAGTACGGCGACCTCATTTTTCTTTTCTGGTGGAGATCCCCCCCACCCCAAGGAGTCACTTTGTGATGCCATCCACTGTATATCGCTGCATAACACATCTACACATGCAACAGCACCCTTTCGCATCACATTCGCTTTCTAAAAAATACAGACGAAGTTTATTGCAAATGAATGCGTGTTTGTCACTGCAAGGGTGCCTGTATGCTGGTGTATGTGCTCGAGAGAGAGTGGGTGGTGAGCTCAACCACATTTACAAACCAATTATAATAAGCCGTTTGATCTCCCTGTGTTCTGAAGAAATCAATTTCCTTCTCTGTAGGTATGTGTGCAGTGCATGGACGTGTGTTTGTGTTGCTGAGTTTCCTCTTAGGTCTGTTCCATTCACTTTTCACCTTTAATGAGCCACCAATCAGCTAGAAAGTGCTGTATGTGCTCATGCTTGCCTGAGGCTTCTCCCAGGTTGAAGCCTAATCAGTTAAAGGAATGAGATGTGTCATATATTAGCAATAAAAGACCAGGAGGCATGAAGGGTTATGGTACAGTGTTGTTGATTAGGTTATCACATCTTCTGCTTAACAGAGTTCACAACATTTGGTGACTTGTTTTTGTTACAGTACACTGGCTCAAGGTCATTGTCAGCCAAAGGAAAATGTCCATGCTAATAAAATAACTTAAGCCAACGCGTGTTTTCATTTTTACATTACAGCAGATTGATTGCAGAGTTGTTAAAAAAATGTCAGCTGTGTGATATAATTATGCTGTAGATTTGCCCTTTGGTCATTCATAAGGCACAGCTTGTAGACAACAAATCACATGAAAAACTTATGCAGTTGAGTGTCTCTTCTGATTCTATACCTGATGGTCGCGCAGTCGCTGCTCCGCATTTGAAACGCCTGATGAATTACTTGCAAGTTTTAGTTGAAAGTGATCACAGGTGAGAAAGGGGAAGACCCTGCTTTTTACTTCAGTAGTCTCCTTTCTTGCCTCCCTCCATCTAATCCTCTTCCATCCCCATCCCATCGTTTAATAATCCCCACACAACCCACTTCTAGAAGATGTTTGTTTTTCACTGTTGGATCCCCTCTAGATCACAGCCAAGAAACATTTGTGAGTTGTGTGTGTATTTGTGCATACATTTGTGTGCATGATTGTGTATAATTAGGGAGAGTTTTAGATAACAGTTTGTGGGATGTGTAGACTGAGAGCTGCACTCTCCTGAGACTGTTTAAAATATTTACTAATAAAGCACTAAATGAGGAATGGGCAATGGGCACACTTTATTAAGCTGTAAGAGTGTTTGTGCGATTGTGCTAAATTAGTATTGGCTTTGAAAAGCCTGTGTGTATTAGTTTTAAGTTCTCTGTGTGAGTGTGTGTATATGTCTGTGTATGTGTTTGTACTCGTGTAGTGCACAGAAGCAGGCCTTGTTAATAAATCATGCAGTGTTCAGGCTTGGGCTGCAGAAAGAGAAGCAGGTTAATGCAAGGGTCACTAATGCTGTAGAAAGAGCTGGGGAAAATATTACACTATTCTTAACCTTCTATTCTATCTTATTCATGCCATTTCTGGATGTAGCCATTTCTCCACTTGTATATGTAATTCCTATTTTCTCTCCACCTCACCTTTTTGCAAACAACGAATGACCTCTCGTCTGTGAAAGACAATGGAAACAGCACCTATAGCCAACATATAGACTAGCTTTTCAATATGCAGGTATAACCTGTAAATGAAAGATTTGATGTTTATAGGTTGTGTTGTGTGTATGTTTATTTGTACCATTGCTTAAGTTCAAATCCTAACTATACCTCTTAAGCCCTCAACAGTAGTGGTGCATTAGGTTGGCTCTGCTCGCTCTCTAAGCCTCGGTGTGTTTTCTCAGCGCGGCAATAGCAAGCGTTCCCTCATTCACCATCTCTTTATGGTTGAGGAACAGGCGCAAAACGCCGCTCATTCATCAGGCCTTATCAGGTTCAAACACATCTGTGTGTGCTCACATTGGCTCTCACTGCCAAATGCAACAGCTCACTCACATGCACAAGCAGAAGCATACACATGGAAGCGTGCTCAAACACACTCACACATGCTTTTGTTCCACTCATTCTCCTTCATTCCATCCCTCGCTCTATCCCTCCCTCGTTATATCTCTCTCCTCTGTTTTACATGCAAATGAGCTAAGTGTACTCATGCCGGAGCATTACCGCTGTGTGTGCCTAATCTCCTTGCTGCCTTTTCTCTTTCCTAGAGATTATCCTGTTTTTAAACGGAATAGGCTTTCTTCGCTTCACTCGGCTCCTCTCCCAACCAGCCAGCCAGTCGGTCAGCCAACGTTCCAATGTCTCATCCCAAAACCATTACCATTTAAATGTTCCCAGTGATATGACAGCTGTGCAGGGACTGAGATAACCTCTGTGTGTGTGTGTGTGTGCGTGTGTGCATGCGTGTGCACGCGCTTGTGAGTAGGTTTGTAATCTTTGCGAGTGTATGTCTTTAATTGAGGGTTTGGCTGATAAACTCAAAAGCTTGTTACAGATGCAAAGTATCCCCAGTGTTCGTGATTCGGTCTCTTTTCACCCAGGCCAAGAGGGAAAAAAACATGAACAGAGATGGAAGGATGTGGGGATGAAGGGATATATGTATGCACACCTACACTCCTTCCACCCACTCTTCCGTCCTGTTTTGCTCCTCTTGGTAACAGCAGCTTTTTCCTCCCCCTCCTGTATTTCGTGTGTGTGTGTGTGTGTGTGTGTGTGTGTGTGTGCGTGCGCGTGCGCGTGTGTGTGTGAGCGCGCCTGCGTCTCTGAGGTGTCAAAGTGTTCGTGAAGGTAGAGGTACATTCATTTTCCTATTGTTGGATTGAGGATCAAGGGAAGTGATACTGAGGCTGCATCTATGATTAGAAAGTATGTTAATCATGAGAAAGGGGAGAGATAAAGAGAGGAGAAGAAAGAGTCAAAGTGCGTTGCAGCTAAAAGTGCAGATTGACTGTGGATGGCTGCGATTCCCCGCCTTAGCTACTCCCTCTCTGTTTATTTTTTGTAATATTAGCTACCTATCCCTGAGGGCAGTGGTGCATGCACGAACACACACACGCACGCACGCACGCACACACACACACAGGAGACTTAGCCCACTTTGATGTCGCTGATAACATACATAAAAAAATGGAGCGGTAAAGAGCAACAACTTCAAAGATGGAGTTGACAAGATAGGAGCATTAACCCCCATCTCCCTTCCTCCTTTTTCTCTTCCTCTTCTGTCTCCTGATTTCCTCATCTCTCTCCTCTTATCTCTGCCTGATAAAGGGGTTCTTATGAAAAGAGACAATGAACGAGGGATGGCACTAGAAAAATGACGGAAGACTGGTGGGGGGTGAAGATAAAGCAAGCTGTAAAATGAGAAAAGGCAAGATAGATGGCAGCAACAGAGGCATTTGAAAGTGTCCTTTAAAGTCCAAAGCCCCTATCTCAGTCGAATTGTTTAACAGTAGCCTTGAGCTGCTACTGATGCGGCGTTAGCTAGCTAGTGAGTTATTAGGGTGGTATTAGACTATCTTTCCCATTATGCTGATGGCTCAGACCATGTCTTCGGGGTTCTCTCACAATCACACATATTAAAACTATCAATTTCACCCAAACTTTGCACACACTTGTACCAACTTTTTTAACAAACACATTATCTTGTTTATTTCCATGGGTGTGCACACTCACTTTGTGCTTGGCTAGGGTGTATATGAGCTCTGTTTTGTAACCTGCCCAGCTTTTATTGCCACTGGTGTACCGTGGCCCCCTGGCCTCTAGCTGTGGAGGCTGTGTATATTATGTATAACCCAGTGGCATTTAAGTCCGACACCGATGGTATTTACAAGGCTTGGTGGACCAAGCCATGCTCCACTTTCTGACCTTAATTTGTGTGTGTGTGTGTGTGTGTGTGTGTGTGTGTGTGTGTGTGTGTGTGGAAATACATGTGTTTTATCTGTCATGGATGGTAGGCAAAAGAACTTAGACGTGCATGCATAGTTAATCTGACTACAATAATGCTGTGTGTGTGTGTGTGTGTGTGTGTGTGTGTGTGTAAATGCTACTTGGTCATTTTGCTGCTATGTCAGTGCTCCTAGGTGCCTGTTTGTTTGTGTGTGTGTGTGTGTGTGTGTGTGTGCATGCTGAAGCCCTTGCTCCATTACTCAGTATCTGCATGTGTCGTGTTCTGTGAGACGTGGGTTCTGCTTCGCCCTGCAGGCACCTTAATTTTTCACCGTGCTACACTACACTGCACTGCATGAAAGTGTGCGTCTACACTCTCTCCTGCTCTCTCTTCCTCTCTCTCTCTCTCTCTCTCCCTATTCATCTACCTCCCCCGTCCTCATACTCTCCTACCACAACCACCACCCACCCCTCACCACACACACGCCTAATCAAAGCAGGGAGCTCTCTAGATTAGCACTTGAGAAAACTCCCTAAATATATTCCTTAATTTTGACCATTTTCAGGTACTCTCTTTCCTCTCCGCGCCTTCTTCCTCTTTGCTTTGAATTTTTAACCTCCCAACTGAATAAGAGATGTGGCCAACCTCGTGGGGAAGGGAAAGTTGGAGGGAGGGCAAGGAAGGGAGGAGGCAGGGGAAGCAGAAGGGAAAAGGTTGTCCCTAAACATGCTTTCACATTTATCCCCTAAAAACCCCACTCTGTATGCTCAATAATGCATGGCCATCGCTCACGCCTCATCCCCTTCCCCCTCCTCTCATTCCCCTCTTCCTTCATCTCCTTCATCTTCCTCTCATTGGTTTCCCAAGCGCTCATCACTCCACCCAGCAGATTAACTGCAGGGTGAAACTGACACTGGCAAAGCAGGGTGAGGGTAGCAGGGCACCAAGGACTAACAGTAAAAGAAAGAGAGAGTGAAAGCAGATGAGTAATTTGTCATTGTGTGAATGGAGTTACTACTTTAAGTATTGATCTGAGTGAGTGGGCTTTGAAGTTGTACCATTTCAGAGGGGCCTTAGAGCTTGACTGGGCCTGAAAATTGGAGTCAGACGTCACCCAAAATTCTAAACCCACATTGGATTCTTTAATCATTTCTCTGCTTGTTTTTGACCACTTTCAGAGACCGAACCATCCCTGCCTAACCCCAATTCTGCCTGTTCCTGTTTCATTGGGGCAAGAATATGAAATATCAGCGTAGGCACAGTACAACCTTGATGTGCAGTGATGGCAGAAAGTAGTCAGAAGGAGCACTTGGAGCTGTGCTATTTCAACTGAGATTAAATTACACCATCCATAACAAGCTACAGGACCTGAGACATACATTACCTATAACTAATGCGAGTCACATGTTTTTTCTCTGTCTTTTGTATGCATTGTACTTAGAAGTGCTTTGTCTGCTAGAACTGTTGAACTGTAGATGTGCAGCGAGCAGAGCGAACCTTTCAGGACTTATTGTGCATGCACATGGCATCAGCAGCAACTCCTGTCTGTTTGGGTGAATGGAGTGGTTCGCCAAAGACTTCTAAAGATCTCTTCAAGAATGTTTTTTAAGTCTGTTCTGCAAAGTTTTTGAAGAACCCAGAGATGTTTTTGCTTTAAAAATTTCATGTTGATTTTTGCTCTTAAGCTTTACCTTTTCACTGGTTTCTTTGTTTCTAGCCTCAAAGAATATAGCAGTATAACACTGCAAGAGCAACAGACCCCAACAGCATTGCAAATAATACCAGTAATAAATTCCATACATTCCAACAAATTCCATTTTAATAAAAATCTAAAATTACACAGTGTTATTGGCAGTTAAGTTTTAAGGATATTCAGGGATGTAAAGCTGTCTGCGTAGAACTACAAACGTGCTGCTTTCCCTTTCTTCCAGACAGAAAATTTGGGTTGCACTTGATGCAGTACTGCAGATTTTATGGGAGAAAGTTACTAAAAATGTTGTTTGTTGGCTCACAAGGTAGTTGGCTAACCCAAGAAAGATAAAAGCTTGCCGCCACTTTGGGAAAGTGCAAATTTCTGGGAGCTGGATTGATGATAACAAGCATTCTGCTCGATTGAAGCCAGTTGAAGGAAACAAACATGAAGGCTACTGCGTTGTTTGCCAGAGAAAAATAAAATGTAACATACAGTGGTGGATGAGAGTAGCAGGTTTAAACTTGCATTCTGAAACTTAAGACTGCCATAAGAACCCAATAGATCAGTATTTGTCAATAGTATGGTTCAATTATAAGGTTGTCAGCTTTTTCTTTCTTTCAGTTTATTCTACATAGCATTAATATGACTTTTGAAACCTGAAGGTACTATTTGGAAAAAGTAAGGGGGATTACTGTCAAAGATACAGATGGATGGTTGGTTCAGTAGACGAAAAAGACTGATGGCGTTATTGAGGGTAGAGTGAAGGAGAGAGGCACAGAATGAATGAGGCTCATACAGTGGAAGGACGAATGGAGGCAGGAGTGATCTGTGTACGACTGAACAGAGCACTGAGAGGGAATGACTAATGATCAAAAGGTGGAGAGACATGAAACGACAAGAGTGATTGAGGAGATGGGGATTGAGGTGAGGTAAAATGAGGAAACCGAGTTAAGTTAGCTGTGCAAGCGTGTGAGTAGGAAAAGGTAGAATGAGAGAGCTGGGCAGAGAGTTAAGCGGTTCAGGTTGGTCATAGTGACGTGCTGCATTGCTGGCTGCTGTGATAGCTGCAGGAGAGATGACACTGCTCCCCTTAGCAAAAGGTGACTTGATCAACATGTGTGCCCTGCATGCCTTTCTCTCTCAGTATACACTATTGAGAGAACAGATGGCATGGACCGAGAACTCTCTCTGCCTTCAAATCTCTGTGCCTTTTTTTTCTCCATGCCTTTCCTCTCTGAGGAGTGGAACATGTCACAGCACGCATTTTAATGCCGCACTCTTTTGACAATGTTTGGCTCTCCACTTCCCTTCCCTCTTTCTGTTCTCCAAATAGGTTATTTAGGGCTTAGCTGTACACAGTAAGCGGTCAGTCGACATACTCTCACACACACACACACACACACACACACACACACACACACACACACACACACACGTACTATACCACCAGGCTTCCTTAGAGATTGTCTGCTTAATACTGCATAGCACTTAGAGGCATCAACAAGCCCTGTGGTGCTCCACTGAGGTGTAGAATGCATGAAAGCATGCTAATTTGCCCCCCCCCCCATATCCATCCATCACACTACTTCCCCTCTCTCCCCCCCCCCTTCTCCGCAGCCAGCATGGTTTGATGAGCACAGAGAAAACAACAGTGTACACACAACAACATGCAATACAATATGTTACACATTATTAATTTATACTGTGGTCCAAATGTCACTAGTTTTTCTTGAGAGTTGGCCAAAATCAACTTGCACTTCCGGAGGCTATTAATTGGGTCTACTGTGCTCAACGTTACATTTGTTTCTTTTTTGCATGATGAAATTTCATCATTGACCACATAAAGATAAATGTAGTTACCTGCTGGGTGCAAAGGAAAGTCCATTTGAGTTAAAGAAATTAGCAGCTTGGTCATTCTGTGCATTTTACAACTGTTAGTCAAGCCTCATCATGGTTACCTCCGCTAATGTGAAATTCCTATAAAAGTTGCCCTCCACTACTTAAACAGCTGACTCTTACTGTATGAACAACACAGTTACAGTAACATCAAACGGTTGGACCATTATAGTAGCTTGTTTACAACAGGCTATTGATTATACAACGTTACAGCAAAACACTATTTGGTAAAGGGTATAGTTTAGGTTCATGACATTATCAAATAAATACAGTTCACCAGTGGGTTATAGCCTATTCAAATATGAAACACGTATTCTTGGTTATTTAAGAGCCCCTTCTGTCATATTCGGTTCAGAAAGCAATGGAATTAGATTTTTTTATTTTATTTTTCTACCAAAAGTGATAGTCCAACGTTTGAGAGAGAGAGAGAGAGAGAGAGAGAGCGAGAGAGAGAGAGAGAGAGAGAGAGAGAGAGAGAGATTACAAAACTGTGTACTTTCCCTTTTTTCCTATTACTTTTTCCTATAAATTAACAACATAGAGTCTACTCTTGGTGGTTTATAGATCAAGTCTTTCCCCCAAAAAAGACAGTAGTGAACAGAAATTGAATTTTATTTTCTATAAAAAAAACACACTTCTCAGCTCATCTACAAAGTACAAAAGAACATGCAATGAATTAATTGGTATTGGTGTATGTAAAGCCCTCTGGTTTTATTTCAGACTGCAGTGTAATGCAGAATACATCACACGGGACAATTTGTGTGGCAGCTAGAACAAGTGTCTGTTTCAAGGGACCTGTGTCTGTTATGTGAGTAAGCACATATCTCCCATGAGTCTTCACTTAAAATGTGTAAAGTAATGCTACGAGTTCTTCAGCACAATAATTCATAGGCGTTTCAAGACCTGTAGTCTAGGGACTCCTTGCGCGTTTTGTATATGTGTGTACGAGAGGCATTGGATGTGTGTGAGAGAGTGTAAGTGAATGTGTTTGTGTCATAGGGGACCACAGACACTGTCAGCCTCATTTCCCAACATCATGAAACCGTGGACAGGCTGGCCTTATGAGACCAAGCTGAAAAAACATAAACTGGCATCACAGACACACACACACTCATAAGAGCGAAGGGTGGAATCCTGGGCTTGTCATGCTCTGCGCCATAATCCACTTTAGAAGGAAGGATTAATTAGGAATTAAGGAGTGTAATGTTATCGGTGCGTGATCCGTTCACATGCATGCACATACACTTATCTCACTCGTGTTGAGTGTGTATGTAGGGCAAGGATCATTCAGAGCTAAGAAAGAAATGTAAAATAAGTTTAGATTTTTCTGATTTTATTATTTTCTCCTTCAGTTTCTCTCATTTCACGTTCTCTTTGACCTCTCTCCCTCCTTCTCTCAATGCCTTTCTTATTACCCTCTCACAATCTTCACCCATCCTCTCACTCTTTTCCCTTTAACTTCCTTCCAATCGTATGTTATGAGAACGTCCATAAAATTACTTCTTCAGTCTTCTCCCCCTTGTTTTCTGCTACTCCTTTCTGCTTCTGTGCCACCATTATCCTGCCCCTTAAGGTCCTGTGTAGGCTTTTATTCAATGCTTTTATCCCTCCAGGCTAGCTTTGTCAAAGAGAGAAAGTGTGTTTGAGAGGGATTTCTATAGCTCTGCTACTCTTTCAAGACGGCTACGACATTTAGGTGTGCCTCTCTTGATGTCCATTTTGTGTTTGGCTTCCCATTTTTCATAGTTTGTCTTTATTCTGTAGTGAATAGTGCGACTTGGAAGCTGCGCTACTTACAATTGCTTGATTCAAGTCTCAGCCCCTTTGCTGTATGAAGCAGCTCTGCTTTCAGACAAGAGTTGAGTGGCTTACCTTTGTCCTTGAGATGATGCTTTCAGTCTTCCTGCTTTTTTGCTCCTCCACCCATCTAGCTGCTCATTTGTAGATGTGTGTGCTCTCTGTGTATGCCCATACTACGTTTGTGCTTTATCATACACAATGATTCTAAAGTTAGATTGATAGATGAAAGGCAATAAAAAAGCAGGAGGATGAAGAGGAGAGGAATGGAGATGGAGTAGAAACCGGTAAAAATGCGATGCGTGATAAGGTTGTTTATGTCTGGATGTTTCCTGGACTGTAATTTTGTGTGTGCCTGCCCGCCAGATTTAGTGAGGTGTGTGTTGATACTTCCTCAGGCAGACAGTAATGATATTGTTTTTATTAATGCCTGATTAAAGTTTTAGCGTGTGGCTGCTGGAGCTCTTAGTGCTTTTATAACACTGTGCCTCTATCAGTCGTCAGCCCTCTTAACACACAAATACAAAATGCTGCCTCACTTTCCTTCTGTCAGTTTTTCTCATAATGAGCAACAAGCATTCAAAACAAGCAATACTCCTCCTCTGACCACCACCACCATTATGTATCCATCTCTCTTTTCATGCCTCTGGTTTATGCTCTTTTTTTGTCTCCTTTATTTAGCTCTCTTCTGCTCCCTCTTTCTCGTTTTCTTTCTCACTGTCTGCCGCCCTCCCTCTCTCTTGTTCCCTCTGGCACTATTGGCAGCACTCTGTCTCTGTCAGGTGTGTGTGAGATAGCCTTCACGCCATTGACTTGGAGGAGATGGGCTTTTGGATGCCTCAGCCCCTGTTCGACTGGTTCCTTAACTCTTCCCTTTCCAACCGATATGAAGAAATCACTTGTTCGTCACTCTCTGTAGACTAGGTTATTAGACATTTAATAGATTCGACTGGGTGCACTGCGTGCTTTAGCCCATTGCAAAGCACGTACCATAAATTGCCACCATCCATTTTAAATGTTTTTTTAATGCTTGATTGCTTTTTTCTTACCCTCCAGGCATGTATTTGTTTCTGCTCATTTCAGCATAGCATAGAAATCAACATGTAAAGATTTTAAACTTGGTTTAGATGAGTCATCCATCAGTAAACTTCATGAACTTTTTTATTGTTGCCAGAGTTGTCTTTGCATAGTAATGCTAGTAAAGGATGGTTTGAGAGTAGGCTGCTACACATTTAATATATTACTGACATAGAGGCTGTCAGAAAATCAAAACTTAGAGACAACAATAGGATAAGCATAATGTAAGGATCATTTGAATGAATGTGTGTTAGATAACTTCTCTCCAGGTCATAAACACATTACACTTTCGCTTGCATGGCAGTTTCACTGATGACAATTACGTAACTTTGTCAAAGAGAAAAAAAAGCAGCTGTGATGGATTATGTACCTCAAGCAAGTTTCAAGTTTTTAGCAAGTTGAGTTACATCATGTACTGAATGAATCAAAAAAGTTTCCAAAACCAACTCTGCAACAAACAGCTATACTGTCAGCTTATCAGATTCTGATTGGTTAACGTGTTTGCTGCATGCTTTTATATATGCAGCAAACGCAGAGAAACATGAGAAATGTTTAAGTCACATTGCTGGCCACCTGATGTGCATATGTTCAACATGCACTCACCTTTTACCCCCCCCCCCCCCCAATATTCTGTGATGGTCTTGAGTTTGTATATAAGATAGCTGCCTGTAGTTTTAAACCAAGAGCTGTTAGGATACAACGGAACAACTCGGTGAAGCACAACAATGAGCTGAAAGCTGCACATAGCTCTAGAATGGGGTGTTAATTCTCAGTTGGATCAGCAATGCTAGAAATGCTTTTACATTATAGCGATCGCGTGATTCAATATTAATGTCAAAAATATCATGCAATGGAGCTTTAACAGGCTAAAACATGCAAACCCATGTACAGTATATGGGACTTTAAGTATTGATTGGTACATGTTTTGCTTGTGGGATATCAAGATATATTTAACTAAAATGCAGTTAACAGTTATTCATAAAACAAGTGGATATTCATTGTAAATATTGAAACATCTGTTGCCTGATGTATTGCTGAGGTTCAGTGTTCAAAAGGCTCGGTTTGTTACAGTGGCCGTAGCTGTTCAATTTGAGATTGTTCGTTTGTGTGAAAGCGAGAAAAGGAGAGGGAGCGAGAGAGTAACAAGGCCAGCTCTGCCTCCAGGCTGTTTGGCCCCAAACTCTCATCAGCCTGCTGGTGCTGAAACGGAGAATCTTCTGCCCCTTGCCACTGTATAACCACCCCCACCCCCACGTACGCACTACAAACACATGCACACATAAAGAAACACACATGCATTCACACAGACAATCAAAGTTTATGACTAAATCATCTTCCCCATCTCTCGCCGTCATCCTTACTTGTTTTATCAGTGCATCCCATCTTCTTTTATCCACCTCCCTAATCTGTCTGTGCCTCTATCAGACACTTTCTATTCCCATATCTTGCCTCTGAGACATGCTCTCTTTTCTTACTCCCCCACTCCCTTCATCCTTATCTTGTTTCCTAGCACCCCCATACATCCACCAGCTTTAGATTACTTTGAGAATGTTTCTTGTCCCCTCTCCCCTCTTTTCCATTTCTCTCACTGTGTCTCCATCCCTCTCTACCCCCCTCCTCATCTTTCTCCTCTCCTTTCCATGTCTCCCTCTCTTCTTCTTAGTGGTGGTTTTAATGCATTATGAAAATGGACTGGGGCTATGAAAGCGAAACAGGACAAGTTTGGCTGTTTAATGTCACTCCTTTCACTCCTCATCTGCCTCATTGGCACCCTGAGTTTGTGTGTGTTCATGCTGCTGTGTGAAGTTGTGCTTTTTGTGTGCATGTTGGTATGCATGTGCGCGCACACACGCACATTCTTTGGCTGCTTTTTTGCTGCTAACATTGAAAGCTCAATGTGACCAACACATGAGCTGGTCTTAAGACATGTAGCGACACGTTCCTCTTTAACGTGAACTTCCAGCATGCACACACTTTGGGTAAGCATTAAACTGCATGAATAATAGAATAGACAGGCAGACCGACAGCGTGTAACTTGTTTCTCCGAGACGTGTCTTAATGGAAAAGAGTGTTAGGGCATGGATAGAAGCATGAAGGATGCTGGGAAGGGGTGTTTATGAGACGGAGGATAAGTTCTACCCAACAGGGTGGTGTGACCTGGATGTAAGTCTCCCAATTTCCACCTTTCTTACTCTTTCTTTCTCACATGCATACCAACCTGGCCTTCACTACCTCCACTATTCTAGCTTTGTTAATTTGTGTGAAGTTGAGGCTTTTCACTTCGGAAGAGAAGCAGATCATCCTGTGGAGAGAGAGAGCCAGATGAGCTGATTATTCAGACTGATCTCATGAAGTGGCGTATGTATGACACGCCAATTCGTATGCCATTATTGGCGTCTTATCAAGATGCATACTCGCTTTTTAGCCTGTTTATCAATGCTGTTTGGCCTCCATTGACTTACATTACCTTGCGATTGCGTGTGAATTTACGCCGTAGCAAGTAGTATGAAAGGGTGAAAATCCGCGTAGGGAGGTTGGTTGGGGGTGGAGGATGGGTCAAACAACACAGGACTTTCACCCAGGAGACCGGGGATCGTGTCCCGCGTGTCACGTTTCCTAAAGTCAACCGTCGCTTTCTTCTTTTACTAAAGCCAACCCCGTTATTCTTTCCCTAAACCCAACCGTCGCTTTCTTCTCGCGATAACACGCCAAATGGCGTGTATGTTTACGTCCACTGTGTACAGCGTAGACTTGGCTTCAGAAAGTGGGAGTGTATGTTTAAGCAAAGTCATGATATCACGTTGGATTATTTGATGGTAGATGCAGAGTTGGAGAAATGCAACTAATAAAAGAGAGGGGGAGAATTAATATAAGTATTGGAACTCAGGTAAGGCAACTGTTGGTTACCTGGTTTGTGGTGATTGACTATTAGATAGATAGATAATGTGTGGGTGTGAAGAGGTCACTTAGCCACCGCATACCTTAATGTCAACTTAAAGTATTTATGCATTTGATGAAGCTGATGGTGTTTGAGCTAGAAGTTTAATGAACTTTTACTGTGCTACTTGAGAGAACCGTAGCATTGATTTAAAATAGCCTCAGTCTTTTCTTGTCATGTCTTTTCTTTCCCAGACTCCCCCTTTCTGCCTCTCTGCCACTTCCTCTTTTGCCTGCTCTTTCTCTCTGATGTGTGTGTGTGTGTGTGGGTGTGTGGGTGTGTGTGTGTGTGTGTGTGTGTGTGTGTCTGGCGATGGATATTCTGAGCGCGGGCGGCGTGTGTGTGTGTGCATCAGGGTTTAATTGCGGTGTGCATAGAAACGAGTGTAATTAGCCAGCGCTCGCTTCCCTGCCGCCCGGCTAACAACCAGCATCCCCTCTGCGCTTGCTCTTTCTCTCTCTGCCTTTCTTCTTTGTCTCCCTCCCTCTCTCTCTCTTGTCTCATGCCTGTTGCCACAACGACAAGCCCCACACCGCCATTGTTCCCCGCTGTTCTCCAAGAACAAAGGAGGAGGCTATTAGCTCCCTGAGAGAGGAGTGGTGGAAATGGAGAAGAGGGATAGAGAAAGGATTGCTGTGAGGGTGAGATGATGAGATGAGAGTGTGAGAGTGAATTGGCGAACAAGTGAGAGAAGGAGAGAGACAGGCATGGAAGAAGTGAAGGAGACAAAGCAATGGAGTTAGAACGACAAGAGTTTGGGAGATTTACACCGAGGAGGAGAAAGAAGGGAAGGAAAAGCTAGAGAAGAACAAGACTTTGTGAGCAAGACTTTGAGAGAATTAGAGGAGGAGAGACAGATTAGAGGAGGAGAAAGGCTTGTGAGGCAGCAGAGAGAGCTCTTTTTTCCCTCCTTTAGGAGCAAAAAGTGAGCTTGAACAAGTTATTTAATTTTAATTCAGAGAAACATACTTAGCCTCTCTACACAGAGTTTCATCCCACCTTTTCTTTATAATCCTTTCCCTTCTCCCTCTCATTTGTGCCCTTTCTCAGTCCATTACAACCAGCATTGGAGTCTTTGTGTGTTGGCATGTGCACATGCAAGTGTACACGTATACACTTTGTACTTTTTATACACATGTGTGTGTGTTTGTGTGTGTGTGTGTGTGTGTGTGTGTGTCATTAGTAGCGAGTGTAGGCGGCTAATGTGTTGTCTGCAATGCTGGCCATCTGAATGTTAACAGATTGTAACACAGGACAGAAAGTGAATTTGGTTTCCCAAGGAAAATGGAGCAAATTACACTTTTATAGCTCTCTGCCACTATCCTTTGCTACCGCCATTACTCACGGGGTGTAGCGGGAGAGAGATGAGGGGAGGGAGAGAACGGGAGAACAAGTGATTGGGAAGATGTCCTTACTGAGGAGGTTGGTTTAGGTGTGATGGTGAAACCGTGGTTTATGGGGAAATGCAGGGGAAGCTTTTTAAGTAGTTGATAAGCTCTATCTCTTTTTGACCTTCTTATAGTGATATAGCTCAGAAATGAATGCCTGCTATTACCCCAGGGGAAGTTGAGATAATTGCCAAGATATCCTTCCCTAGTTGAAATTTGCAATACCCATACACATTTAATCCTTAAAGTATAATCCAAATATGAACATGTGCTGTATACAGTTATTCTTTTTGGATTAAGATAGCTAGGTGTTCCTCATATTTACACTTCTTAATTTTAAATGTTAAAGGAAAATGTGAGTGCTTCTAATGGGAATGTAATGTCATGCCATGCCACATGAGTGTCATTTGAATTTGTCAACTTTGTGATCGTTTACATTGATGTGTGAAATAGCAGATGCATCTTAATGTAGATATCGGTGACCTTAGTAAAAGCTTCAATATTAAACGGAGATCATTCCACCTAGCTAGAGTTAACCAACTCAAACTTTCCACACAAACTTGTGTTTTCTGAGCATGTTTATGTAGAGCCCTCAAATATCATTTCCTCCCAGATTCCCCAACAAAAGCATTTACAGTTATTTGTATAATTACTGATTTTCGTTTTCTCTATGCAACGTGTGAAAAGCTCCAAAATGTGTTCATTCATTTTTAGTACCAGCATTTAACGTTAAGTTTATGTGGCCCACTGAAACACTGATAACACAATGGGATCAGCTGTCAGCGTACAAAACAGTGAAAACTGCAGAAGTTAATAATGAAAGAGGAAATTATCAAGCCAGTAGAAACCAGTTGTATAATTGAACTCGACTTCACAGTGAAAATATCATCATGACATTAAAAGTTTATTTGTGACAACTACATATGTTCTCCCCCTATAGTGACAAATTACCAGTAAGTAATGCTAATGATGACTAACAGCCAGTATCCAATGATATTGACAGATCTAAATTGTAACAAATTGAGATATTAGCTTCATAATCTGACAGGACAAGCTGCTTCACAGCTCTGAATCCTGGAGACAATCCTGACCATTACCTTAATAGCTGCTATCAACCCTAATCTAAAAATAACCTTTCTTTAGAAGAGTTGGCATAGCATCTGATTAATACACGGCCAGTTCTGCTTTATGGGAATTCTAACAACGGATAAAACTCATTTTTGACAAATAAGACTGCTATGCCGAAACTCCATGTTGTGCAATATCTGTTTCTGCTCTATGATTCTGTGATTTTTGCTTTTAAATGAACCTGGCTCGACCCCATTGACCTGAAGTTAAATTAAAAGAACTGTTTAGCTCATTAAAGTTTGATTTCCTTTTAAGATTCACATTGCTCATGTTCACCCTAACATAATGCATATATTATCTAATTCACTACTGACCTGACATTTTAACACTGTTGAGTGTTTAAATTTTAAAGACTGTGGTCAAAGTGCAATACTTTAATAATAGAATTGTAGATTAGAAACGTACATATTATATTTCTGTTTTTTTTTTTTTTTCCTTCCAGCATTCATGGTTGGTAATATCCTGGTTCTTAAAACATATTAAAATTCTCCCATATATATTATCACTTTTCCATTGCTGTCATGCGTGTACTCCTGGCAATAACTGTTGTTATATGCAATTAGTGTTCTTTCGGTTCCCTTCAATTGGTGATATTAGATGCACCAGTGGGTTTGCTATGCCACTCTATGGGAAACAGACTGAAGCACTAGTACTGAACAGCTAAAGTGGAAAGCTACAAGAGCATTGTGAGAGACCGTGGATCCTGTCTCACCATCGAGTCATGATGAAGTAACATGGGTTAGAGAAAGATATGACTTTTGATTCAGGAATTAAAGGAAAGCTTAGCTAGAGTGAAACAGCAGTCAAGGTTGGCCCAAGGGTAACATTTCCCAGCCAGGCAGTGAATGTGTTAGTGTACACGCACACACACACACATACACACATATACACCATCATATGAGGGTTCACCCGCCTGACCTGGCGGCTCTGTTTCCATCCAGGGGGAGAAGGGGAATATCTTTCCTGGTGAAGTGTTGCTTCTTAGCGCAGAAAGATTGTATTCCTTCCTCCTGTAGGGAGTGATGATGGGGAAGTGTCTCCATCAGTCTAACCCCACCTGTCTCTGTCTGAATGTTTCAATTCTCCTCTTTTCCTCTCCTCCCTCTTCCCTTCTTCCTGTAGCTCTCTCTCTCTCTCTCTCTCTCTCTCTCTCTCTCTCTCTCTCTCTCTCTCTCTCTCTCTCTCTCTCTCTCTCTCTCTCTCCATCTGCTACCCTCCCTGAGCTGACATTTGCTGTCAGCCGGCCTTATTATTTTGTTCTTCAGGTTTCTGATTAGGATTCTCTCGCTTTCTCTCTGTCTTGGTCCCTCTCCCTCTCTTTGTCTGTCTCTTCTTCCTCTGGCCCTCCCCTACAAACAACTCAGTCCAATGATGTTTCCTTTCCTGCTCCTTCTCCCACTTTTTGTCTTTCTTTGCCGCATTCAATTCGGCATAATGTAATTCGGTCCATCTCCCTCTATCCTATCTTCCACTGCACCTCTTATCTCTCACCGCTTCTCTCCATCTCACTCTGTTTTTAAAGGTCAGTTTTCCTTTTCTGTTTTTTTTTTTTCTGTTTCTCCCTCCCTCTTTTTCCCTTCTCCCCATGAAGTTATTGCTGCAGTCACTCCCAAGGACTCTGTGTCTCTGGATTTTAATTATACTCTGTGGGCCCTCTACCCTGTCCCTGTAGAAACATGCACACATGCAGGTTTATGCACCCTTCCAGCACGGACGTGGAGCAGACTTGCGCAGAGTAAACAAAGTAAGCTCAACCACGATTGTCCAGCTGTTGGTGTTTTTCCTTCATACACACCTAGTTTTAAATTTGTTATTAAAAGTATGTTGGAACTTATTACCGCTAATTAATTCACCACAGGTTGATTGTCGGGCTGCGAGAGTAAGTGGATATTGTGTCCATGCTGAGGTCCACAAATGTAGCAGGAGTTCATCATGCAACTGGACAGCAAAGGAGACAGGAGAGGGTTGTCATGGTGATAAGAATCCCTTGAGGGTATATTTCCCCCCTCATTCTCTCCACAAGTCTGCATCCTGTCAATTTGCTTGTATTTTTCTTTTTCTCTCTTGCTCTCTTTCATTGCAGCTTGCTGTCTTTGTTTGACTATCCCTTGTCTTGCTCTGCCTGTCACACTCTGCTCTCTGTTTGTTTCTTTGTCTTCACGCCTCTCAGGCTTTTTTCCTCTTTCTCTTAATGTCATCTTTCTTCTTGTTTCTCTTTCTCTTTCCTTTCTTCCGTCCCTGTGGTCCTCACCTCTTGTCCAGCCGTCGAGGGAGGGAGAAGCAGAGGAGGGATAGGAATGCTAATTTTATCACCACGGCGTCGGAGTGCAGAAGGAGAGATAGAAAAAGAGAGAGAACGAGAAAATGTCACTCGTCTGAGGAAATGAGATGGCCATTGCTCTGTGTGTGTGTGTGTGTGTGTGTGTGTGTGTGTGTGTGTGTCTCAACAGAAAAGATCAGGATGACAGTCTGAGTGACATTTAGTGTATTTTTCCTCCGCTTTGCCTTGCTCCCCTGCCGAGTAAATGATCTATAGGTATACTGTATATAGGTGTGCGTTTTTGTGTACAGGGGGCAAATGATAATGCATGTACATGTTTGCATTTGTTTTAGTTTTTTTTTTTTTTCATCCAGTGCAAGAGCTGTTTTCTACCCTCTTAGTTTTTCTAAGTCAATCATCGGTCTCTCACTTTTTCTTCATTCCACTGCTCTCTCTCTCTTTTCACCCCTCACTCATGTCGGAAATGTAATCACGTTCGGGGGCTGTGGTGAGGGAAAGGGCGGGGGGGATACTTTGAAGCAAACGTGGGGAAGAGAAAGAAAAAGGCATTTGTATGTGTACCCAATTACCACTCCAGCCAGCCCAAAGTCACCTTCGCAGAGAACGAACGCACGCACTCTCAAAATAGCTACTTCCATCCCGCCTCCTCTGTGTGCGCATGTGTGTTGGTTACAGTGGTGATGAAGTAGACTGAATAATGTAATGGCCTTCCTCTCCGTGTTTCGCGTGGGTGTCGTCCCTGTGTAATTGTAGGTGTGTGTGTGTGTGTGTGTGTGTGTGTGTGTGTGTGTGTGTGTGTGTGTGTGTGGGGTCCTGTGTCTGATTGCAGTAGCTGATTGAGTCCTAGCCCTGCAGATTTCAACCCAGGTCCTCAGCCTCTGATTAGGGGTGTGTGTGGGTGTGTGTGTGTGTGTGTGTGTGTGTGTGTGTGTGTGTGTGTGTGTGTGTGTGTGATCTGAGCACAATGGTCTTTAACAGTGTCTGTTGCTCTTCTTTGTGAGCATGTACTGAGTGCTTGTTCATGTGTGTGTCTATTCTTGTGCTTCTATCTTTGTGAGGCGGACATTTTGTCTCTTTCTCAGGTTTTTCAAGGCGCAAATTCAGGGTTAGGACTTGGATTAATATTAAGATTTGAGTCAGGTCTAGATCAGTGTTAAAGCATACGGGCTCAGGTCAGGCATGTGGTGCTGATGGTTAACTTCAGCGCTGGGGCCTGCAGACAATGTGGGTCCTTACAAGTAAAGCAATGCAAACGTCTGTGTGTGTGTCCTTGTTAACTGTGGCCTCGTTCCGCCTTGCTTCTTAATTAAGAGACCGTAGGCCTCCCAGCACTGCCTGCTATCCCACACTCCACTGAGGCAGAAAAGGACAGGAACAGAAAGAGAGAGGGGGGGAGAGAGAGAGAGAGTGGTACACAAACTGGAGACGGAGAGCGTGTCAAAAAATATTTAACAGAAAGAGTGATAGATTTAGAAAGGAGAATGAGGGAAACTAAAAGAGGGATTGCCTGTGAAGGAGGGAGAAACCATGGCTGATGAGGGAGAAAGTAATAGAAAATGTGGCAATGTGGATTTAGAGAGTGATAGGGTAGACCAATAGGACGCAAGGCCCACAGACATTCTCCATTTCCCCTGCTGAATTGATGTCGCTCATTTCCACAGCCGTCTATGCATCAGATGTGTGTGTATGTGTACGTGTGTGGTTTTCAAGCGGTAATCTGTTTCATCTTATTCTTTATTTTCCATCTGTATGGGATCTTTCGCTCCGTCGCTCCCCATCTCTTGCTATCACATCTCACACACTCCTTGGTGTGTGTGTGTGTGTGTGTGGTTAGATACTTGCTTGTATATCCTTGTATGCCTGCCTGGCTATCTCTGCCATTCACTGCCCCTCTCTTGTCAGTGTGTGTTGAGTGGTGAGATAGTGGGTTAAATTTTAATGGTGCTGCCATCTCTCAGTAGCTTCTGAAAAAGGGCCAATGCAGTCTGACACACTCACTGAGCCGTGAGAAAAGACAAGACAGAGAGGAGCAATATCTTGCTAGACATGCGCACACATGCTAGCTAACAAGTGCACAGCACAAACAACAGGTAGGCTTGTGTTACAGCATTTTGTGGAGCATTCTGTTGACTGTCAAAACCATAAAGGAATTCTAGTATTTTACAACTTGTGTGTTATCGTCATACTACTACTACTTTATTTAAAGCATTACGTTGCACTCACTACGGCCATTGTAGAGATTGTGGATACAAGTGCTCTACTGTCTTATGTTTAAATAATAAAAGAAAAAACAAATCACATCCAGGCCAGCCTGCAGGTTGAACATGGAAGTAGCACTGCAGTGCAGAGATAATCCTTACTTTACGTTCATTTTGCAGATGCTTTCGTCCAAAGATGTGCAGTGCACAGCAGCAGTAAATCCTTAAGCATCTTTTCCTGAGTATGCCACTCTTACCATCAATCATTTTTTAGTTACAGAAGACCCAGAAAATCACTCCACACACAGTCCCTCTATGAATGCATTGGGTGAGCAGTACAGAAGCTTGTCTCTGGCATTGTGTGTGCATGAATCTGAACTCAATCACACAAACACGCATACACATATACACACCCTGTCATTCGCACAAGCACGTGCCAGTCTCTTAGCCATGTTGTGTGTTGTTGCTTGATTGTTTTCATTCGCCCAGCATCACATAGCTGTCTGATTGGCAACACGTCCCCTGGTGGCTCACTAAGCACATGGTGGGATTAGGTGTGTACTTTTGTGGACGTGTGTTTTTTGTTTGTGTATTTGTGTGCATGCATGTGTTTCTTTTTGTCCAGGCCCAACTACAGCCAATTCCTGAGAGAGGCCAGCAGACAGATGTTCTAGGAGAGGATTTGTACATATGGCTCTCTGTTTAAATATCTGTTTCTCTAGTTTATTTAGGACCGGGGTTGTTGTTTGGGTTCTCTTTTGTGGATGGGGTAAAACTGATTTCACACAACCCTGCAGCACCCCAATGGATCTTTGATGAGAGAGACTTTTCCCCAGGTTCCCACGCAGATGTAGAGGTTGCCAGTTCATGGTTGTCATTCCCCTCCAGCTACTTAGTTTGACTATGATCCAGCGTTATTGATGTATTTCAAACACCTGCAGTAGTTTTCCCAAAGCTTTTGCAACAAAGAGAAAGGTTCACATACACAAATGCAAAGAAGTGTTCTCAGCAGTGTGAATTGCAGGATCTATATATACTTTCTGGTTTTCCAATGAGTCAAACCTGTAAATAAAATACACTAAATTATAGTTCAAAGGAGGAGCTTTGGGTTTGCATGTATATGGAAACGACTAGTGTGTTGATCATCATAACTGAGGCAAACTCTTTCTGAAACTGCTCTCATACCCTCTTTCTTCTTAATCCGTTGACCATCTCACACTGTCTTTCTTGTCATCCTTGTCTCTCATCCTTTTTTTGCTCCACGGCCTCTCCCTCACAATACTGCCTCCCCTCAAAATGTCTTCACTTTGCTATTCATCTCCTTTATCTCTCCTCCAGCATTGCTCTTCACATATCTTTTCCCCTCTTTCTTTTTATTTTTTCCTCTCCTCTCTCTAGTTTCTTTGGCTTGGTCATAATAACATGTTGGCTGAGAAAACCCATAGTGACAAGCACCAGAAAACAGCCCAATCTTTATGCCTCCAGCCAGATGCACTTTCTCAAGTGTCTGTGAGTATGTATGTCCTGCGAGCGATGGCTGACATTAGAAAAGGCAAAACTCCCTCCTCCTCTCTAGCCATCTTATTGTCTCTGGGCCTTGCCTTTGGGTTAATTAGACCTAGCAACACTGGCCCTTGTCCTCCTCTTTGCCACATATGTGTGTCTGTTTGTACATATGTGTTTGTACATGCCTCTGTGTGTTTGTGCATGCGTGCCAATCTTTCCACCATGCGGTCAAGTCGCAATTGCTAATCAGGTCTGCGAGCGTTGCCTGAAGAGACCAAGAAAAGGAGAAAGGAGGGGAACTCTGGAGAGAGGGTGCAAATGAGTGAGTGCTTTCCTTTGTCCTCATCACTGAAGCAGAGATAAAGATGAGTGAAGGGATGGATGGTTGGTTAGAGACGAGAGGACAGAAACTGAGGGATTAACAGAGGATGAGTGTGTGCTCCAGCCCCGCAACAAGCTTTTAACTGTCCTCCATGGCGTGACACCGTGTAGACCTCCATTTTTCTCTGGCCTCCTTTCATCTATTTTGCTTTACATAAGTCAGAACTGCTTGTATTCATAAAGTGCCTCTCTATCACTTACTCTTGCTCTTTTTATTTTTTTATTTTTTGCACTCTCCCTTTTTCTTTTCTGGCTCCCACTCGCTCTCTCTGCTATCTTTCCATAAGGTAATAATGAATATTTGAGGGCTGACAGGAGCACAGCACCTAATCCCTTTTGCCCAGGGCAAAATGGGCCTCATGGGGTGCATGTGTGTTACAGTTCATCTAACTTTTTAATTGAGATAGAAACCCAATTTATAAGTTTTCATTTCCACCTCTGTGCTCATGTAAATGAGACCTTCTGCATGGTTGTGCATATGCCATAGAAGCGGTAAAGTTGGACGATATACTTGACAAGCAGGGAAATGTCAGTACATTTGGTAGGCTGGCACTGTACATTTTCCTGCATCTGACAGGATGAAGTGTCCATGAACAAGAGCTTGTGAACCCCTTCCTCCCTCCCTGGTTAGTGAAGGTTATGTTGGGGTGATCTTTCCCTAATATAAATGATAAAGTATCAAGTTATTAGCTGTTCTTAATTGCTTCTCTCCAAGGCTATATTCAAATATGAGAGATTGTCAGACCTTCACAGATAGCTGTCTGTAAGGACACTAATCTCATCAGTCAGTCACTCTTACACACACACACACACACACACACACACACACACAAACACACATAAAGTATGCAAGTGTCTGCAAATGTCACTGCATGTCGTCCACAGCACCAGGCACAAGGATTAGGGTTGATTGATACCCAGCGTAACAGTGAGCGGCTTGATGATGTAATTCATTCTCTTCCCCGTAGAGGGAGCACTGTGTTGTGAAGGCCAGTGCAGTGTCAAGGACATTCACACTGTGAATAACAAACACCAAAGCGCCACACAGACTACCAGAGTACCACAGAAAAACTACTTACATACTCAGTGAGTCAATCAGTTAGCAGTCAGACACACACACACAGCTGGTTTGAGAGTTTTAAACATTGAACCTTGGTGTTTTTGTGTTGAAAATGTTGAATGTACCCCATTCAAGGCTCAGGTGTTGTGGCTGGCTCCTTATCGTTTCTGTCCTTTAAACTTCTCTCTATCTCTCTCCACTTTATTTGCTCTCTCATCGTCTCAGTTTTCACACCTTTATTTGCTCTTGCTCCTTTTGATTTGATTTCCTTCTCTCCTTTATACTCTCTCTAGCTCTCACTGGCTCCCTCTTCCTCTCCTTGTAATTAGCCAGTGTAATTGCTGTAGTAAATCTTTTCTGCTGTCCCAAGGAGACTGGCTGATATAGGACTGATTTAATAAGCACACCAGCGGCTCTGTCTGTGTCCTCTGTTATTTGCTATGGGGATTTATGGGCTGTTTGTGTGGTTTCAGCAAGTGCGAATTCGAGTTCAAGGTAGTGGTGTGTCGACTATAGTGCACCTTATCAGCAATGCAGGCAACGTACTCTGTGTGTGTGTGTGTGTGTGTGTGTGTGTGTGTGTGTGTGTGTGTGTGTGTGTGTGTGTGTGTCTCATCAGTGATGCCGTTACGTGCCGTGTATGCGTCATCGCTGAAGACCTTCATGGCCAGAAGAGCATAGAGAGGTCAGAATGGCCCTGAGAGAACAACACTGACACACACACACACACACACACACACACAGACCCACTGTTTCAAACCTCTGTCCCCTCTCCCACTTCCACACACTATCCTCCTCTGTCTCCCTATTTGTACTCCCTAAACCATCACATATATACAGTACAAACACAATCAGTATGTTCTTTCTTTTAGCTTTTTCTCTCTCTTTCACTCACACACACACACACACACACACACACACACACACACACACACACACCTTGGATGGTGAGTGAGATGGAGTGTGAAGGTAATAAACAGTGGATCCAGGTATAGGGGTTTGCCAGCCATCTAGCAGCAGTACACCACTTTCTCCAGTCGAGGGCACTGTGACTCCACACATAAACAGCAACCTCACTGAAGGACCCACACTTTGTGCCCCCTGTAGTCAATACATTTAGATTATAAACCATGTCACTCTATATTACACTACACTAAAATACTTTTTATTAGGAAGCAGAGGAAAATATCAGAAATTGTGGTTTTTATGTTTTGGCTAATATAGAAAATTAATTGTCAAGCAGTTAACAAGTCTGTGTTGGATTGTTGTAAGTATACAATAATAGAGTTCTTCCAGTTTAAAGTATGTCTGTCATACAAATGTAAACAAAGTAATCAAAATTCACATCACCAGTTTGCAACCTCCTGTCACTGTGAAATGAATTGACAAACCATTTAACACTGACTAACAATTGAATAGTCAAAATTCTCAAATATACCTATAATTTATATGTTAAAACATTGTGATACAACATACCATATTGCCAACATTTAATGACACAGACTCAGAGCTTTTTGATGTTAATTTAGAATTTAATCAAATAGAATATATGTATAAGTTACTATACTTGTAATTGTACATTATGTAAGACCATTAAATAAGCAAATTATGTTTTATACATTCTAACAAGCTTATTCTATAGGCATGAGATTAAAAATCATTTATTGGAAAACTCCTTTTGTGTGGTGCCCTTATTATTCTTATTATTTATTCTATTATTTACTCTAGATATTTTTAGCTATAAATATTGGCTATTTTTAATGCTTTTAAAGCAAATGTAGTGTCTAATTTAGTTAATTGCAAAAAAATCTAAGCTGCAGTTACACTGTTCATGCACCAGGGGTGCGCAAGGGAGCACAGTCTTAGCCCCTCCCACAATCCCTCCCCCTACATCCTGGCCCTCCCACATCCTGCCCCCGTCCCCCCTCCTCACTGCCCCACCCTGCCATCTGGTTCTTTTCACACAATCACACACACACACACACACACGTACACGCAGTCAGGAATTTTTTTTCTCCTCGTTTCCTTTCACAGTGAAAAACAGGATGAAGGGGCTCTTTCAGACCCAAGGTTACCGTGGAAACCCCCTTATTCTTCTTCTGTCAAACTTGCTTACATTGTAACACACACACACACACACACACACACACACACACACTCACTCTTATATAGAGAGTGACAGAATGTTGGACATTTAAAGTTTAAAGGGACCAAGGCTACAGCTGTCCCTCTGTCTGCCTTCTGTTTAGTTTGGACAAAGAACTTTATGCCATCCTCCCTTTCTTTTTTCCTTTGTCTCATTCCCCTTCTAGTACTAATACTTCTTTTTCTGAAAGCAAACCTTTTAAAACCAAAAACATAAGATGTTCTTATTAAGCTTCCCTGAAAAGTGTTTGGTCTATGTTGATGTTACAAGTTGGCAAACGATTTGTTTGTGTCTCTGTATGGTTCTTTCAGTTGGGCAACCTCAGCTACTTTTTCCAAAGAACTGCTTACCCCGAGATATTGATGTTGAAACTATAAACCCTCTCATCTGTTCCACTTTAGACAATCTCCAATGCTGGAATGCTGAATGGAAAAAGTTAGTTTGAAGTTATATAAAGTTAATGTTGTGCTTTTCTTCAATCTTGCCACCAGAGGGCCCATGTAAAACACATTTGGCGCCACAGATAATAATACAATAGAGCACATCATCTGAAAGCTTTTAGTGGGTTAAAAATAAACTGCAGCGCTCCATAAGCAGGGAGTGGTGATGAGCGGATGAATAGACCACATGAAAAGAGTAAAAGCGATTGAAAAGAGCTTTCTGGGAGAGGACTGAAACTATTCTTTGAGTTGAGGCTATAGTTCAGAGTGGTCAGGAATGAAAGTGTACTATACATTTTTTTCTTCTTTTGTTTGTCTCTCTCTTTGTGTTCCTTACTATCTTGTTATCTTGTTTTTTTTTTTTTCTTTCTATCTGTCTTTTTCTATTTTTCTTTTCTTTCTCCAAGCCTGGCTACCCATCACCTTCTCCACCACATATTCTCTCCTTTTAAGGAGTGAGGGAACGAGAGAGGAAGGGAATAGGAGGGAGGGGGGTTGAAGGACACACTCAGGTCTGCTGACTGATAAACAGACTCCTCTTTGTGCAGATAGAGACATGCACACACACACACACACACTTAGTTATATATTGACAGAGACCTCTGCATGACTTGGCTCCTCATGATTCTGTACACCCCTCCTTCTCCTCTCCCCCCTCCATCTCTCTGCTTTTTTTCTCTCTTTCCACTTAATTAAAAACAGAAGTCAGGAATAGAAGAATTTAGTTTTTCTTTCATGGCGCACACATGTCTGCGTGCACAGGCACACACACACACACACACAGACCTACCCCACACACACACACACACACACACACACACACACACACACACACACACAATCATCTCTCAGTGCCAAGCAGCTGTTGGGGAGACGAGGGGGAAGTGTTCCAGGAAAGAAGAGCGAGTGTGTGGTAGTAGGGGTGGTAGTGATTTGTTTCCACAAAGGGGCCTTCTTTGTGTGACGGTATAACAAAAAAGGCAGCTGGGACGATAAAACGTGGATGTTAAGATGTCAGAACTCCACTAGTGTGTTCGTATGTACTTGTGTATGTTTGTGTGTGTGTGTGTGTGTGTGTGTGTGTGTGTGTCTACTAGTCACACATGTGTTCTGCCTCTGTCATCTCCTCTCCTCCCCCACAATGACCAAGTAGAACATGGTGCAGTGCTTCATAGCCACCACTAGAGGTGCCATCGGCTCATAAATGAAATGAGCCGACGGTGCATGTGGAAACCACAGAGCAGCCATTTTACAATCTGCACACCAGACCCCATTTTATGAATCAGCCATGATGTCAACATAGCTACGCAGTGCAGCTGGCACTGTAGCTATTATCGCACGGATGTACACACACACACACACACACACACACACACACACACACACACACACACACACACACACAAACTCCCTCACCGGCTCTCCTTCTCTCTGAGATACACACACAGGCACACACTGACCTAGTGACATGATGCCGTCACTAGGTCACTAGTCTTGTCCCAGACTAACTGGATTGCCAGTCCTTGAGATTATATACTATCTAGATTAAACGTTCATCTGTGCTGTAGCATGTTTACTGGTCTGTCTTTGTACATGTCATTTATATGTGTACACAGTGTTAACAGGTTTAAGCTTTTATTGATATTTTGATCTCTTTAGTTCTCTCACTATCATCTTTAGATGTATTATTTACCTAATTTTCTAGATGCCCGTGTCTTGAAAAAGGGGATTTTTTTTTTCAGGTCATTATCCATCTCCCTGTTTGTGTCTCTGTCCTAAGACGTTTATTTGTAGATGCTTGTCACTTCCTTTGAGTTTCTTCCTAACCTGTCAGCTGTGACCTGCTGTGTTTATATGTTTGTGCGAAGATATTTATGTTGTTTCCTCTCAGATGTCCTGGTGGATTTTCCTACCCCGTGTGTGTGTGTGTGTGTGTGTGTGTGTGTGTGTGTAATGGT
Source organism: Sander lucioperca (assembly GCF_008315115.2). Lineage (NCBI taxonomy): Eukaryota > Metazoa > Chordata > Actinopteri > Perciformes > Percidae > Sander > Sander lucioperca. Next base: position 33,206,556 of record NC_050173.1, read on the forward strand.
TGATTTCCTGCTCTGCTTCCTGCTCTCAGCAGGGAATATGGCTGGAGTGTTAGACACACAATAGTATTATTGATTCACGGTAGTGATACACACAGCTGATTATACGGATATACTGTAACACAAATGATATGCAAACGGTAGAAGAACAGAGTTCAAACAGATCAGGTTGCCCTAAGGTTTGAGTCAAACTTTAGAAACAAGTGATTGTAAATTCTGAGAGAAGGGTTTCATAAAGCTGTTGCTGAGTAAAACAATGGGACTTATTGAGGCGACAGTCCACTGACTGACTGACTGACTGTTTTGTGTGGAAGTGTGTGTTCTAAATGGAGAGATGAAGAGCTCATTAAGAGGCCTGGACTCGTTAACAGACTATCCGACTGATTGGCCTCTCACAGAGACAAAGCACTGTTTGACTGGACAAATGGGAGGATGGACAGATGGATGAATGAGTTGTTATGCTGTAGTGGCTATCGTGTCTTATGTGGAGAATACCTACAGTGTTGCTGTTTGAATGAGACTATTTTCCACTTATCTAACAAACTGCAGTTGAATGTGGACAGATTGTGGGGAAAGATGGTGGAATGAGTGTGACATGGAGTACAGAGAGCTGGTTAGGTAAAACTAAATTACATTTGATAATGAATTTTAGTAACACTGTAGTAATTAAGCAGCGGTAAGAAGGTCTGTCTCTACAGCATCTAGTCATTGTTTTACAGTGGTTACAGTAGTTTCAGTCCAGATAGCCTTGTCTGTTGTAGTGAAACACTTCATTTTAGCTTCTGATGTCATTACATGAGGTCATCACCGGGCAGTGGAAACAGGTGGGCTGCTCAGCGCACAAGGTCTAATTTTGATATTTATTGTTTATCTGTGTGTCTCAGACAGAAAGTGACAAAGAGAGACAGCATACTCATACTGTACATCCTGTACCAGCACTCATGCTGTCTGTTTTTCAGACAGTGATTGTTGTTTCCTGTTTGGTCTTTACAAAGACAAGACACAGACAAGGCCACATAAAAAGAAGACAAAGTCTAAAGAGTGACTGGAAATAACGTGTGCAGAATAGCTCATCAAGTGTTTATCAACTATTAGCTATACAGAAAGAACTAAGGCATGAGAAATGGTTGAGGTCATTGTTTCTTATAGGATTTTTTTTTATATACTTGTTGAACAGGAATATTTGTGGTACTGAGACATACTCATAGGCATTTTCCATTATCTGTCCCATTGCTATTTATATTACAGCTAAGGCCCCCACCAACAATTGTTTTAATTATGAATTAATATTGAGATGTTGTCTATGAAATGTCCAAAAACATGTAAAATGCCCTTCTCAAGTTACCTCAGCCCAAGCAGTCTCTCAAAATTATATATTTTGACCAACAGTTAATAAGGCATTTCCTTTCTAATATAAATTGAATACAAAAAACTCCTGAAAATCTCTAACCAGAACATGTTTGTTAAATGACCAAACAGTTGTCAGATTTGTCAGTTTATTTGTCGATCAACTAATGATTTTAGCAGTTTGCACTAATCATGACAAACAATAATTGTTACTGTACTTTCACATGAATTCAAATTGAGTATGAGTAGTATATAATATTGACAGCTGTGACATCCAGTGCTCTGCTGACCTCAGATCTGATGTGGCTGTGTACAGTGGGCTAGCATGTGGTCAAACCCATGTGCTTGTTCATCTTTCACTCCTAATTCTCATCCAGTGCACATTAACCCCCACACACTGACACATCCTTACAGTTTCAATCCTGACCTTGTCAGGACGACTTAATGTGAAGTGTTTCTGTCAATTGTGTGCATGTGATAGAATGTACTGTATATGCATGTGTGTAAGCGGATTGCAAACTCTAAATGCCTTACAGCTGACAAACGTCCAACCGTATTTACCAGGCCCACACACACCAGGGATGTTTTTCCCCCAGTGTTACAGCCATTTCATAGCAGTTCCGTCATACCCAAGGCTACTGATACAATAATCCTAACGCCTCCATGACACCATACAGTTGGGATGGAATGGAAAAAGTGAAGGCCATGCCAAGTCTGTCAGTCTTTATAGCCATCACAGCCCTCTATCCATCCCTCTTATCCACTTCTCTTTCTATTACAGAACCCACTGCATTTACTACTGTCCTTCTCTCCAACATACTTTCTGTTCATATCCAGCTGTACTACTCATCTCATGTTAAGAAAGTTACCAAGAAATGCAATTTCTAACAAAGTCATCTCGTTCTTCTGTCCTCTGAATACTTCCACCACCCTCCCCATTTCTCTCTCCACCTCTCCAGCCAAAAAGGAGCAGAACGGCGGAGATGAAAATAAGCCGGCACAGAAAAAGAAAGTGAAGGAACTAAAGATCCTCGACTCCAAGTGTTCACAGAACCTTTGTAAGTCTGTTACAATCTGTTTAAAAGCCTGATACCCACACACCAATGACACTGCTCTTTAAATGCATTACACCTTTATTGAAATGCCAACGATAAAGTGTGTTTAACTAAATTCTTAATGGATTTTAATAAGTGCTGTTCATTGTGTTTGCTCATACAGCCATTTTCCTGGGATCGTTCCGTCTCCCGTATGAGGAGATCAAGATTGCTATCCTGGAGGTTAATGAGAAGGTCATCACAGAGTCCATGGTTCAGGTACAAAGCTCAGATTTGCCCCTGTCTTAGTAGATATGTGTCTGTAAGAGCAACCATTTATTACCATTCTAACAGTATGGTGTAGGTCATGAAAAATTTGTTTTCCTCGTATTTATCTCTAGGGTCCTTTTCAGACTAGATCAGTTTAATGTGTCTTTCTTAAGAAGTAGTTTTGGACACATGTAAGTAGCACAAACAAGTGTCTCCAGATTTTGCTCTCATTGTCATATAGAACCTGATCAAACTACTGCCAGCAACAGAGCAGCTGAGTGTCCTGGGTGAGATGAAGGATGAATATGATGACTTGGCTGAGTCCGAGCAGTTTGGAGTAGTGGTAAGAAAACTTACGCACACACAAATGCAAAACAGACAATTTTGTATTTGTAAAATCTGTATAGTTTGAATTCCTAGCTAAGCTAGACTAAACATAGCAGGGAAATTTGTGTAATGGCAAATGAGGCATAGAAAGTGTTGAATTACTGAGATAGTCATACCGTTGTCAATATATTAGACACATGGAAAATCCTAATGCTGTTAAACACAGACCACTTTGTTCAACTGTGGAAGATGTGAGTAATAAATGAAATTCCCTTTACTCACACATAACTACACACACACAAACACACACACAATCTATGTGGCAACAAACATATCGGCAATGGGTCCCTCTTTTCTCTCTCCAGATGTCCGGCGTGAAGCGGCTGATGCCACGGCTTCAGGCCATCCTGTTCAAGCTGCAGTTTGAGGAGCAGCTGAACAACATCAAGCCAGATGTAGTGTCTGTGACAGCAGCCTGTGAGGAGCTTTGTAAAAGCCAGAATTTCACCAAGCTGCTCGAGATCATCCTCCTTGTCGGGAACTATATGAATGCTGGCTCGCGCAATGGAAATGCATTTGGCTTCTCCATATCATACCTGTGCAAGGTAAAATGAGTTGTAGGCATAGTGTATACACACACACACACACACACACACACTAAAAAAGGCCTTTAGTCTTACCTTTGTGTACTTCTTGGAGGTCAAGTGTGAAAATGCTGACGTGTAGTAAATTACATAAGACTGGTTCCCATAAGAGTAAAGCGTTCACCTAAACAGTGCCCTACCTGCAGTGTAATCACAGTAACAGAAAACTCTAAATCAATTCACTCTCCAGGTCTTTGCTATGCTAGGCTTCAGCTATTTTCAACATTGAATTGTAGTCTCATACTAAACAAAAACAATAGCATAATCTCTTCCCCTATATCTTTTTAATATTAGCTTTAGGTATGTAGGATATATACCATAGATATAAACATGTACAGATGGCCCCATAACGTTTTCATCAGTACAATGATGCTACACCAAGTTAGTGTAACACCAGTGGTCTTTACTATTCATTTTATTGTATTTCTATCTTTCATAATGTAAAATAGGCAACATGGGCACAAGTGCATAAATGCTGGAATTTTGGAAACCCATATCTTATTTCTATATCCATTTACACATATCTGTAAACAGAAAAGCGTGCAACACCGACAGCACATGCAGACATTAAATACTTTTGATTGGTTGCTTTTTCAGTGTGCCATTTTTAAATCAATCCTTCTCCCAATCAGCTGCGTGACACCAAATCAGCTGATCTGAAGCAGACGCTGCTCCATTTCCTCGCTGATGTGTGCAAGGAGCAGTATCCGGAGGTCATGGGCTTTACAGACGAGCTCATCCATGTGGAAAAGGCCAGCAGAGGTACATGAGCCCACCTGACGTCTATACGTCTCCATCCCTACATAGTATCATGCATGTACAGTGCGCTCTCATTTTTGTGGTCATATGAAAACAACTAAGCTACGTGTTCTGCATCATTAATGTTTTTCCTGCAGTTTCTGCAGAGACACTTCAGAAGAACCTTGAGCTGATGGGCCGTCAGATCAAGAGCCTGGAAAAAGATCTGGAAACCTTCCCTCCTCCACAAAATGACAAGGACCTGTTTGTGGAGAAGATGACAATATCCTCTTTATTCAGTTACATATGTCATATAATTATTTAGGCAACAGTCTGTTTATATAAAAATTCAAGCCATAGATCTTTATGACCTGTCATCTTGAGGTCTTGATGTATGTTCTTTATTCCTTAACACCATGTTTCTACGTTTTTGTGGGTACTGCCAATGAGCAGTTTGAGAAGCTGGATCTACTGCACAAGAATATGGAGAAGCAATATACCGACCTGGGAGAGTACTTTGTCTTTGACCCGAGAAAAATGTCCGTAGAGGAATTCTTTGGGGACCTCAACACCTTTAAAAACATGTTCCAGGTGTGTTTTTTATGCATGTGAATGAACTAACTCTAAGTCTGATCTGCAGATGTGGTTTTCAGTCTGTACCCACCATCCGCAAATTAAACTCTTACACATAGAGTGCAAAGATCTACACACAAGTGGAGTCGGAAAAACATTAAGTAGATGTAAGAGGGAAAGATGAACGTGTCACACCAGGAAGAGAAAAAGGGCTGCACACCTGTTTGTATTGACATAATAATGAAAGAGAGCGACTCCATTATATTGTCAGTTTACACATCAACTGTAAATGTGCCTGTTCGTGAGGGCTCCCACAGGAGGTAACTTGTTTTGCCAATTGCTGTGGATAACTGCCATCCAATGGGTTTGAAGTTATGTTTACATATACAAATATCAATCATTTCCATCATACATCTGTCTTCTTGAATTTTGTTTTCAGAATCACGTTCGTACTTTTCACACTGAGTTATCCACACCAAACACTTGATCTTAATTTGCATACATACACTGTGTGATATCCTTTTCACTTTGTTCCCTCACCAGCAAGCAGTAAAGGAGAATCAGAAGAGGAAGGAGGCCGAAGAGAAGCTCAAGAGGGCCAAGCTGGCCAGGGAAAAGGCAGAGAAGGAGAAGGAGGAGAAACTCAAGAAGAGCCAGCTCCTTGACATCAACGCAGGTCACAATTGCTGGATCATATCTGTTTACCTGTGTGTGACTGCGTGAGAGAGAAATACTCCACTACTCTGTTTGTATTTCCCTCAGATTCCAGTTGGGGGCAGTCAGAGTCCACGCTTCTGTGGAATATTTGTATGTGTGTCTTTGTCTGTGTGTAGAAGAACAACCCACCAGTATTTATGGACCAGAGTTAATCTAATGTTGATGACCTGTGTTTTGATGTAAGGAAGTAACAATAAGCTCCACAGAAAGTGAGCACAAGGAGGATGTATGTAAGGAGCCTCCTGACCTCTTTCACTCCTCTGGTGAATGAGGGATTTGCCTCCATAAAAGAGAACTGAAATGATGCCTAAATCTCTTTATCACCAAAAACATATTTACACTCTTCTATGAGATGCTGTTACACTTCGAAAACATGCTAGCAGCATATTGTCCTGTGTGTAACACACACACACATTCTCGCTCGCTCACCCTCGTATACACACAGTTAACACTCAAATCCTGCCTTGCAGACACACATTTATGCACAGGCACTTTTCCCCACTACTCTCAGACAGTGACCTAGTTTCAGTACATTCCTTCTCACTCTGGCTCCAGTCATGTTCTCCTGGGACTCAACAGTCAAAATATTCTACTGCCTTTGTCTATGTGCATGAATGTGTGTTACAAAATGCTTTTTGATTTTCTTTGCCTATGTGTTGGAAAACCCTTGTTTTGGCCAAAAAGTGTTTTGTGTGTGTCTTTCTGGCCTTTCTCCTAGTGCTACATGTTCCAGCTGGCTTCTCCTCTCTTTCTTGCTTTTGTTCCATCACTCCCTCTTCTTTTTTCCTTACCCTCGCCTGCCGTTCATTTAAAGGGCACTTAAAGACACAGCGAGCATCGAGGTTCCACTTGGAATATGTTGTCTCTGTGTTTAAAGTATGGAACAGACATTTTGTGGTGGAAAGTAAGCTAGTCAAATGTCATGCCTCTAGAGGCATGCACCAATGGAACATAATAGTGCATCAAAGGTGTGTGTGTGTGTGTGTGTGTGTGTGTGTGTGTGTGTGTGTGTGTGTGTGTGTACACTAGAGATCATTTACATACAGGTGGCATATTTGACTGCCCATGTAGCCGGGAGTCATTCAACACCCTCCCTATTTAAATTCAACCACACACAAATCTGACATTCACACACCTGGTCTTTGTTCTGTATTTGTTTATAACCATCATCAAGATTGTTTTCAGCAGCTACACTTTCACACGCTCACATCTTCGTTGTTCCATTTTTTCTTTCAACTCACACAATCTCACTTTCTCATGAATTCTCTGAATGTTCCTCTTTCTCACTTTCTGTCTCTTTGTAAACATTATATCCCAGTTGTTGGTTAAACCCCGGAAGGTCAGTGTGTGTTTGCACTTTGTGGCCTTGTCATTCCTGTGTGAGTCAGAGTCAGACAGACAGACGCTCACTCACTGGGGCTTTACTTTGGACATGTGTTAAGCATGTGATGGTAATTATTGTGACTAAGTGATCCTTCTAAATTCTTTGTAGATTATTACTTATTTCATCTTTTGATCATCTAAACATTAAGTCCTATTACGTTGCTTTATTTGGCTTTAATGAAACATAGAAGTTCAGTAATCAGAGTAACAGACTGCCACACCCAAAGTCCACATTCACCATCTGTGCTTTAAGTAAGATCTTTACTCTGATTTATATGATAATATTGTCTACTACTGTAATGAAAAATCCATCCCTGGCTGTCATACAATCATCTTTGGAAACATGCCAGACTACTTAGCAACTGTCTTTTTCCTCATTTCTACAGCTAGGTGTCAGTACTGTCTGTAAAAGATTGTGTGACGCTGTGTGATTTTATGTATGTGGCAAAGGGTGTGCGCATGTGTGGTTAACACACCCACACAGATGCTGGTATGGGAACTGCCACTAGGAGTGCTCGTGCTCTACACAGAGAGCAAGTGAGGGAGTAGTGTGGGGGAGGGGAAGGAGGAGAGTAGGGCAGCAGATGCTCTCTTGAGGATTAGACTGTGTTCTTGTCTCTGTTAAGATGAGGATAGGAGAAAAGCACATGGTGAGAGGGGGGATGAAATGGGATAAGCCTTGGTAGCCTGCCTCACTCCAGGCCACTGTGAGAGAGGGACACGATCATGGCACATTAGGAACATAGAAATCCAGTCACCAACCCACTTGAATACTGTTTTTCTTTCTCATACTCTTTTCTCTGTTATCTTTCTGCGTGTGTTGTTACTCCTCTCTTCTCTCTAAATCTTTCCATTCATGTCCTGTCATCTGTTATTGTGTGAGCGTCCATTAGGGGTGCTACTGCTCCACGCAAGATACTGTCCTCCCTCTGTGTGTGTGTGTGTGTGTGTGTGCGTGCCATATAGAACCTGTCAATGTGTGTGTGCATCCAATGTAGATCAGATCCAAAGAGACATCTTTAAGAGCTCATGATCTAATGCTGTTACACTAATTAATCCGTCTTATGTTCTTACTTGCTCCAGGCAATACCTTGCAGTTTGTTTCGTGCACTATAGTTGTATGTGTGTAAAGGGTGTGCATGTTTGTGCTGCTCCCAATCCATGCCATTGTTGTACTGAGTCTGATATTGCTACCACAGTTTCGATATTGATGATATATTGATTCTCAATAATAACACCATTAACCAGATATGTGTTCCACACCAAAATCATGTGAATTAACAAGAGCACATGATTATCAACAAGTGATTGAACCCACTAGTGGGTTTCCCCCCATTATTAGCTCCATTACTAATCACTAACAAACACAACATTGTAAAGCTTCCCTTTGATAAAGAAGATTTTAATACTTGGCTTTATGAAATATTGTTTCCCAAGGCCACCCTCACACAAAAACACTATAGAGCTGTATCTATAATGCTATACAGTGCACTGGCCGTAGGACATTCTAGTTTTAGTTGGGAGTTCACTCTGTCATCAGTATGTCTCTTTCAGGTCATTGTTTGGTCCCTGTATTGCCTCCAGTACATATTCACACATAGATGTGTGTATCTGTGTGCTTCCACCAACCATGTGATTAGTGTGAGTGGATATGGGCCAGATGTGTTTCCCCGGAAGGAGAAAAACGTGGCCTATATCATTCTAGTCTATCTGTGCAGTTCCAGGACATGGACATTGAGGGGTGTATGTGAGCTGTGGAAGGCCTGTGGAGTGTGTGTGTGTGTGTGTGTGGAGACTTTCTCTGACGTGACAGGCGAGACCACAGGCCATCTGCTTCATCGCTTACTGCAGGATTTGTGTGTGTGTGCGTGTGTGCGTGCGTGCGTGTGTGTTCATGTGTTCGGGGGTTGGGTAGGTGACGACATAAAACCTTTAACCCCCAACCTCACTGCCCCCTTTTCCAGAGCCCTCTGTCTCTTTTTAGATTCAAGTAAAACTAATTAAAACCATCTGCCTGAGTGCTGAGCTGTGCCACTAAATCCTGCCCACAAAACAATCATGACAACACTCACACACTTGTACACACAGCAACATTGCCATGGAGTACCCCCCCCCTTATTTGCCCCTCCCCTGATCCTTCATTTAAGACTACCAGACAAACACTGTGGATGTAAACAAACACAAACAACAAGACCACCAATACAAACTGTACCTGTACACAGATACAAGGTTCCTTTCCAGTCAGCATACTAGGCTTTAATGGTGTGTGTGTGTGTGTGTGTGTGTGTGTGTGTGTGTGTGTGTGTGTGTGTGTGTGTGTGTGTGTGTGTGTGTGTGTGTTAGTGTTATAGAGGTTACCGCCCTGAAAGTGTAGTGTGTAGCCCTTAGCAGAGACAGTAGCTGAACTAGGTCACTGCCTATCTGGGTTAATGTAGCAAATTTGCCCACATGGCCACGTGGCTGGTAAATAACCTCCCTGCCCACATGTGTGTTGGCGTATCTGAGAGAAATAGAGATAGGTAGAGGGTATAGAAAAACCACCAATCCCTCTACTGTTGTTGTGAAAGAAAATAAGTGTATATGTCAGGGTTGTATTGATTGAAAATAACATGGTTGCGATAATAGAGTTGCGTGTGTATGACATGATTAAAAGTTAAGACTCCAAATGTTGATTTAATCCAGCGCTTGTTGATGTGTTGCTGATGTTTTGCTGTTATGTTTACAGAGGATGATGAAACTGGTATCATGGATGGCCTGTTGGAGGCGCTGCAGTCCGGCGCTGCTTTCAGGAGAAAGAGAGGACCACGGCAAGCAGGTACTTGTACACAAGCACAGCCATATATCTTCACAAAACAAATGCAGATGTATCAAAGTTTCACGTCTTACTTGATTTACAAATTTCTGTTTCCTTTCACACACATTAGTGGTATGCATACTATACTGAATGAGACAAATTAGTTCCATTTCTCTTCCTCTCTGTCTCTATGCTTCTGTCACCACACAACAACAGACTTGTTTGTGTTCCCCATGTCTCTGTTCCATCTGTTGCACGGCTCAGAGACTGTGGGTTGTGGTTGTATTCTCTGGCCATGGCTACATGGGGGCAAAGCCAATTCCACCAATGGCTGGCACAACAACAAAAGAAGAGGGAGGGTGTGGGCATCAGGACACTTTAGAGAGGAACAACTGGTGAGGGTGTGGTTGTGGAATAGGAAAATATAAGACAAATATGAATGTAGAGCTAAGGAGGATAAACCATACTGTGGGTATAAAGTTTAAGGAAGTGGCATCAGTGAAAGGGCAATAGGGGAAAAAACAACTGGCTAAAATATGAAGAAAATATGAATCATTAAAGTATTGTTACTTCACATACAATCATGCCTGTGCAGAGTTTGACACCAGAATTAATCTTCTGAAGAGGGAAAGTTCCTGTGCTCACCTTTGAATGAGACATGGTCCAAAATGCAATTTACACAGTAGACACCTTTTTCAAATGGTTTTCAAAAGGTTTTATGGTAGGGTTTGAAACCCCAACTCACTGCAAATGTGTAAATGAAAATATATCATAACATCTACAGTGTCAAACTCATTTAACTCAAAGTATTTTATTTTATCTTGGAACAAAGAAATATGAACGTTTTTGTCATTACTGGGCCAGCCAGAAGTCCATGTCCTGTATATGAGGACTTACTCCTCAGCCCAAATCCAGTCTGTATTGATTTTCATTCAGGTCATGTTGTTCAGTCGGTAAGCTCATAGAGACCGGCTCGTAATCTGGTTAGCTACTTATTCTGCTGTGTATCCCACTGCCCAATCCAGTTACATTCACTTTTTGTCCCTCCTTTTTGTTTTCTTGTGGAAAATGTGTCCTGGTAAGACCATACAAATGAAAATGAGGCAGTGTGAGCTGTTAGGATAGTAACTTTGTAATACGATACCTTGTGTTAGGAAACTTGTGTGTAACCATGTGAGCGGGAAAGTGTCCGGTGCCCATTAACTGAGAGAGAGAGCCTGTATGTGTGTTTGTTCACATGCATTCATGTGTGGTTTGAGTATTCACACATAAGAGAGGCTGGGGACGAGCGTGTGCAACCCAATACCTCCCTCAATAGAAGCCAGATGTGAAGCACTGCTCCAGAGTGGAATAGCACAGAGCCAGAGGGTAGACTGCACTCTTATTTTCTTTCTTTTTTACGTCTTTCATCTTCCATTCTTTCTTTTTTTTTCTTTCAATCACTAAATGCATTTATGTAGCCAGTTAACAGTAATCGTCCAACGCAATTAAACTGGCGTTGTAACAAGTGGTCCTCAGTGGTCCACTAAGTCACACTGAGAAAATTGCAGCAAACTTTCTTTAATCACAAACAGCTCAGGCTCATCACCACTAAACTGAGACTGAGACAACAGTGAAAAGAGGAAATGGAGGGAGAAGCAGGAGTACTGTAAGAGAGAAAATGGGGCCCACTTGAGGGCTCAGTCAGTCACCCATAATACTGTTTGGCCACCTCAGACTCCTAACAGGAAATACCTTAACATGTGTGTTCGAGAGAGAGAAAGGGAGAGAGAGCCTTACACCCTATGCACACTTGTCTGTGGGAGGAAAGAGAAGGAAAATATAAGTGGCTGTATGTATCACATCTCTGCTCGGTGCCTCCTCCCTGTCTCCTCTATTCCCTCCGTCTTGTCATTTTTGTTTTCTTTTGCCAAACTTCAGGGTTTCCATGGCTGATGTGGAGGGCGTGAAGCCCTGCTGTGGTCTTTAGGCAATCTTAGCTTTGTTAGGAGTTTATATTTTACTCACTTATGTTTAAAGGCTGCTCCTTTCCAGTTACCCACTTTGCTTTGTACACCCGGGAAGTCCTTTATCCACACAATAGGAGCGTGTCTTTGACTGGTGGTGGAGTCAGAGGTCTTAATTTAGTGGAGCTGAAGTAGGAGAGACATCCTGTCTCTGGCTGTACTGTGGCCACAGGCGGCCTGTATGAACAGACTAAAAACACTCCTCTATCTAGCTCATGAGTAAGCAAGCAGAGTATTTTTAGTGTTTACTTCATAATTTGTAATACATCAATACAGTTTGCTGCATACAGAACAGAAAGGTGGATACAAATCAGACTTAATTTGTTCTGTGCCCATTAGTAACACAACACAATATCAAGGAACCACAGCACTAGGAAAAAGAGATGTTTCCTCATCTCTCACTGATTGAGAGATATGGTATTTAACTAGCCCTAAGGCCAGTTGAACCAGTTGCTTATCGAATCTCACTCTAATTACTTTCCCATGCAGTTAAAATACAATTGATTTGAACTCTTGTGTTCAATGATATTACTGATCAGATGTCACGTAATGCGCCTGCAAACACAAAACAAAGGTTCATCCGCTTGAAGGATCTATAAATAAGCAAAGCAGTGGAGGGGTCATGAGAATACAACATCACAATGAAGCCACACATTAACAGAGGAGTTTCAGTTGCTCGATATCCCAACATAATTACCTACAATAAAAACAGGTGCTTAGGCTAATTAGTTCTGCATTTAATGTAACTGGAGTATTAATCAGGGATAATGTTAGTGTCAAGATGCCCGGTTTCATGTAGGACATGATAATATATTGAGGGTATTAATGTTAAATGGAATTAAGCATTATATAAGAGTTCCTCTAAAATGTGAAAAAAAAAAAAATCTACTTATGTCATTCAAATCACCAGTGACTTTATGCCCATATGTAATACACAGAGAGTTACCTTTTACAGTTTTTGTCAACCCTCTAACACAAATCAAGTAGCAACAAGCATATTCTTCTTAGTTCCAGAAATGTATAAATATTCATGAACCCATTTCTAACAGGTTGTCCTACATTAACCAGTGCCCAGAATTATCACTTAGACTTTCTGCCCTATTTTTAATCTGGTAGAAGAATCTTGCTGCCTTAAGGTGCTGCTCATAGCTTTCTAATTCTGAGTTTGAAAGTCTTATTTCGTACTCAAGTATGTCTTTGTCAGAAATAAGAAAATAAAAAAAGAAGTGATACAAAGCTGCAAAAGCTGAATTACAAAGATATTTTGGTAGATCAGATCAGCCAGACCCAGATGTTGTTTTATCAGAGGGCATCTCACATTACCGTCTATACTAACATACGTAATGTCTCAAGAGTTCAGGAATTCAGCTTGTTCAATTGCTGTTTGTTGAGGAAATTATCAAACCTGTTTAATAACAATCAGCATCGTCCAGATGAAGTCAGGAGCAAAGGAGGGCAATTAAATGAGGACACAACAATCCTCTCACAGCAGAGTGGTGGGGGAAAAAGGGGGGAAAATAAAGGTCCCATGGCATGAAAATTTCACTTAATGAGGTTTTTTAACATTAATATGAGTTCCCCTAGCCTGCCTATGGTCCCCCAGTGGCTAGAAATGGCGATAGGTGTAAACCGAACCCTGGGTATCCTGCTCCGCCTTTAAGAAAATGAAAGCTCAGATGGCTGATCTGGAATCTTCCCTTTATGATGTCATAAGGGGAAAGGTTACCTCCCCTTTCTCTGCTTTGCCCGCCACCCACAGCTGCCCAGAGAATTTGGCCCACCCATGAGGAAATAGAGCTACAACCGTGGCCGCAAGCTGGTCAAGGCCACACCCCCACCCTCCACCTTGGCCCCCCTCTCTCCTCCTCAATAGCATTTAAAGCTACAGACACAGAAATGGCACATACTAAATAAAGCTCATTGTGGGACTGGCTCGTAGTGGCTGTAATTCTGCACCAAGGCTGAATTTTGGGAAAGAGACTTCAGATACAGTATTAGGGGACCACTAAGGTCTATGTAAAAGCATCCAAAAAGCAGCATGTCATAGGGCCTTTAAGGTTTAAGGAGAGGGGAGGAAGACGCAGAAAATTGTCACAGGTCAGACCTGAACCCTGGACCTTCTGCATTGAGGAATAAACCTCTCCACATGTGCGCCCGCTCCACCAACTGAGCGAACCCGGCCACGCTTTTAAACGCTTTGAGGACAACTTCTAAGGTGGCCTATTGTGGCAACAGTACATATGTATACATAATGTACCACAAAATAGAAACATTATACAAATATCACAGGTAAAAATAGACTATTGTTGCAACTTTGTCACAGTAACGTAATAGTGTGCTTATTATGTATATGGGTTTGCAGTTATTGGTAAAAGATCTATTTAAAAGTTAAACATGGGTGTTGGAAAGGTTCAAATGACAGGGAAATGTTGATTCTAACCAAAGGATGTAAAATATACTGCATACTGTGTCTCATCCCCAAACACCTGACCTGTTGCCCACTGACTACATTACATCTGTCGATAATCTTACGTCAAATTTGGGCCACAGTAGAGCACACATTATACTGGTTACTGAACTATTTGTACATTCATATCCTGTTGCAAATACATTTACAAGTAATTCCCATCAACATAAGAGGCTGCAACTTTGAATACAATTTGAAAAGTCAGAAATTTATATCAAACCCAAGTTGCGTGACATATTGTGAAACTACCTGCTAGAAATTTGCGAGCATGTTATCAGTGCTCTGGGGCTGACCTGTGTGACATCATACAGTCAACACCATCACAGTTTGAAATTGTCAATTGTCAGAACTTTAACTGCTACCAACTTTCTATGACCACCTTATTTACAGTACATTATAACGGCACTCTCTCTGCCAAGCAAAAATGAACACTTAAAAAGTTACACTTGCAATAACGTTCAAATATATATTACTGTAGATGTGTTAAGGGTTTTAAAAGCATGGTTTTAGGATGCTATGAGTGTGTATCCTTAAAATATAGGCAACATTTTTATATCTGCTGATATTATTATTTTTGTTTGGAGCTAGTAACCACTATTGTGCATGTTTTGGTTTTCATTATGTGAAGTGTGTCCGTACCTTCCCCTCTTACTTTTATCTAGGCACAGCTGTGGTGACTGCAAACGTCACCAACTTTGTGTTAAAGGACTGCTAAGGGCCTTTTGATTGTGTTGTCATGCTTATTGTGTCACGGCATTGTGACTGAATGGAAAGCCACGAGGCTGCAGAGGCTATATATCTCCTCACCTTTGACCTGCACCTCATCTCACTGTGTGTGTGTGTGTGTGTGTGTGTGTGTGTTTGTTGTGTATAGAATGAGCAGATTGAATGGGGTATCCGCAGATGTCTACCCTCCGTCTGTCTACCCCCCTTTTAAGCACATACAGACAAAACACACACACACCCCAGATGCTTGCATGCCGATACAAAGACACATTGATGTTTGCATACCAATGCATGCACCCAAACAGACACGTTACGTTCCAGCAGACAGACAGCCTTGCATAGTTTTTTTTAAAGGCCCTGAACACCCATACAGGCGTTTTCAGTTAATCTGGCTGATTGGACCTCTTCCTAGGACTGTGTGGGTGTGTTTAGTCTGATTGATTGACATCTTCCTGAGTCTCCTTTTAGCTTTGTTGCACCTGTTAGGGCAGGACAAATTACAGTTTTATCATTCTTATTGGTAGAAAAGATTTGTGACCTAATAAATTCCCATCTAAGCTCCAGCCCACTTTAAACCTGAGCAGAGGTCTAATTAGCCAGAGTAACTATAATCATCTGCGTGGGTATTCAGAGGCTTTAAACACTATCACACTGTGGCTCTCTGCTTTAGATAGTAAGTTACAGTCTGTCTCTCCTTTCATATGAATACAGACTTATTGTCAACTTGGCTACATTAGGCTAATTTGTGTGTATGTTTAAAGCAGTTTAAGACTCGTGTGTAGAGAAATGACGTGTCTAAACACTCACTATAGACCCATCTGCTGGGTCATGACCCTTGCCAGAACAACCAATTGCAATAGCAACTAGCTGACAAAGCACCAATCACAGCAACAATAGAGGCACACGCTGGCTCTGCAGACGGCCTGCTCCTACAAAAATAGGAAAAAATACCCCTGTAGAGATCTGGGCTGTCACAGATGTTCACACAAACACACATAAAGACACACACACAGGAGGCGATAGATCAGACCAATAGGAGAGCACTCATCAATCAAGTCATTACTGAAACAGTGGTGATGTCACGCATACTAAACACCTACTGAGACAATAGACTAGACATTAGAAGGGAGAAATACTGTATATATCAATGGAAAATAAATAAACACAACAAATAAAATATATTAAAATTTGCTCAATACAGAATACAAGGAAAAACATTGGCATAATCTTTAGCTGCACTATATATATATATATATATATATATATATATATATATAATACACAATATTAATATTATACTAGAATACCCTATAATTATACTAAACTACTAAAATATAAACGTAGGATAAGATGCTATATACATTAGACAAGTGGGCACATTTCTTAGTTTTTTTTTTTATGCATGCGTGCAATTTGAATTTTTATGTAATGCATGCCAGTAAGCCACACATATGCACCAGTTGAGCCCATTCAGTGACATGAAAGGCACATTAATACTAACCCAAACAAGCCAATAGTGGTGCCAGATGACGTCACTCTTTCCCACAATTCTCTAGTGCAGAGCAGCAGTGTGTTACGCAATGTGGCCTGAGGAGGGCAATATGAGTCCCTGCTAAGATGGAGACACTGATGGAGGTCCAGCCTACATCTGCAAATACACCATCATGCTAGTCGTGGCACTGTTAACATCAGAGAATAAAGATGGCTGCTTCAGTTGGCATCACACCATTCATAATTTCTGTTCATTCAGGTGCCACTGAGCTAGTTCTTATTAGCTTCTCATCTCAAGCTGCCCTACACCCACATGTCTGCAAATTCCCTCCTCACTCTTCTCCCTGTATTCCCCTCACAAGGTCAGCACACTCACATTCTGTATAATAAAGCGTTCTTTCCCTCATCAGGCAGTCATTATTTAGTCTCCTGGAGTGTAATGTGTTACAGATGATCTTTTCCCTTCACTCTTTATGCCACTGATCGACCCTCAATGTGCAAACACACTCATTCAACCTCATGCCCACCAGTAAACAGACCCAAAAGCAGTCTTTGTTGTGAGTCCCGACGTCTCATTTCCTACTGCTGCACACACCAGGCTTCATGCCAAGTGCATGGATCATTTAGTCAACATCACAGCTAGTTTCTGGATACACATGCTGAGTATTTCCTTGTTTTCCACCTTTGTAGTGCCACATGTTAAAGGGGTACTCCGTGGATTATTGTGATGCACTTCAACAAGGTTTAGAGGCTTGCAAGAGACAGCTAAAAAAAAAAAAGTGGTCATAGTCGAAGCAGCAGAGGCCGAGATATCCTGACTTTTCATTCCTACATAGTGTGGGTCGAGTTCCAAAAACACTGAATCCTTTGTTTCTTATCAGGATTGTTTTCTCAGACGTTAGACAGCTCCTTCCATACAATATTTAACAACAGTTTTCAATCTGACTGGTCCGGTGTTAGTCTCACCTGAAAGCTACGAGCTGCATGATCGTTCCATTTGATTTTTAGTGGATGGTAACTTGGCTGCTTCAGCACTGTGGCCCCCATAGAGCAGGCACACTAGGGACTTCTGCCAGCCGAGCTAGCTACCTCTGGTTTAGCGCTCCGCTAACTTGAATGGGGATTAAATGATTTAATCATGCAGTTCTTCTAGACTTTACAAATGTAATTGGACCAAATGGATTTAATTTTCATAGTGAAATGAGTCATTTTGCGTTGGGTGCGATACTCAAAAAAATGTATGCACTGATGTACAGATCTCCCTTTGCCATGTTTGTCTGTGGCAAGTCATTTTGGGCCCCATGGCACTTCCTGGGAGGGCCTCGTAGGAACAGATAGGATTAGACCTGAGGGCCACAGACAGACTGTGGAACTTTTGAGGGACACACACATTGTTGGTTATGGTCTTTTCATGGGGTGTGTTGACAATAACAACAATATAGAATATTGCCTTATCATTTATTTATTGTGTTATCTATGTAATGTGATATTTTAAATTAACTTAGTATGCTCTGTGAAACCTGTCTGTTAGGGGATGTATTTGCTTCCGAGGCTGGTTGAGTTCATGTAATTTAACTATATTTAAATACAGAGAAAATTTGCACATTTCTGAGAATGTTCCTGTCATTACTTTAATCTGCAGGTTTCTGTCTAAATGCATCTTTTTTCCCATGCTGCCTCCAATGCAACAACCCTCTGATCCTGACTCTTATTCCCCTCTCTCTTCTTCCTCTCTGTCTTCTCTCTCAAGAGGGAGTGGAGGAGGATGAGAGAGGAGAGGAGCTGGGTTGACAGCCTTTTGAAGAGCTTTTCTCTGTGGGTTGGATTTTATTTTGGGACAAGCTCAGCACAGTACACGTAGAATAACACCCACACTGACTCACACTCTTTCTATCGGTTTTGGGGTCATTTGCATAATTTCTAATTAGAAAGTTATGCGTAAGAGAGAGAGATTTGGAAAGGTACAAAAATAGATATGGAGGACATATTTGAGAGTTGACTGAGAGAGAGATAGTGTTCTGAAGTATTTGTTTATAAGAGATGCAGAGCGATCTGTGTGCCTCTCCAAGAAAAGTGTGTGAAATGATAATTTGACACCCCAGCTGTCTGTGTTTTTCAGTCCAGGTGAGGCTTGCATACAAAGAAGACAAGTCAACTGTGAACATGACTCTAAATCTCCAAATCCTCCTCCTCTTTCTCCCCAGACTCAATTGTGTCTTTGTCACAGCTAGTTCTGGAGACCTGTTCGGTAACTGGTGTTTTTGTGTGTTTATTTTGCTCCATCAGAACCATGTGTCAAATATTGGTTTGCTGTTTGTTACCATGGTTCATTTGCATGTGTATTGCTTTTGGTTTGCATCATGATGTTGTTGAATTGATCTGTTTTTTGTTTTGTTTTCTCATCAGTAGCAACAGGAACATGTGTACACGTGTGAACATGTGTCCTGTACTTATGTTAACCTTTTATTCATAGCGTCAAAGTTCTTAACATACATCAGGCATAACATAACAGCAAACACAATCTCCCACTGACCTATATAATTCAAAATGGCCGCCGCTGCCCAGCTAGCCTCCCACACAGGAGTGTGTGTGTGTGTGTGTGTGTGTGTGTGTGTGTGTAGGAGAATGAACTTGACAGCATCCTCAGGGCACAATCTGTCACACTCGCTGTGTTTCTCTGTGCGTCTCTTATCTTTCCTCACTGAATCCACTTTGGGTGTTGATCGATTTTACTACTTCCTTCCTTCTGACATTCCTTACAGCTCATTCATCCTCTGACTCGATCTCTCCATCCATGTTCGTCTCATTTTCATTCATCCCTGCCTCTGTAATCTTCCCACGGCATGAATCATCCTTCTCATCATGGTGTCGTACCTTCTTTTTTTGCTTTTACACACTCACCATTCCTCCATACCATCATTCCCTCTTCCTCTAAATGTCCCTTATAGACCTTCTTTTTTTTTTCCTCTTTTCCTCTTGTTTGCCACTTTGTCAAGATCAAGTTGAGTCTAATCTGACATTAGCAGTGAATTTCTCCAGATGCCACACTAATCCACACACATACACAGCCACACCATTAAGCCATTTGTGTGTTTGTGTGTCATTGTAATGCATGTGTGTGTATGTTGGAAAGAAAGGGAGCTTCCATTTTCGGTTTTATCATTCAAAACACAAGTCTATGGTGTTCTCAGAGGCACATGCTTGTGACTGTGTGTTCAGTCAGTGGAAATGTTAAATATCTGTTTGTGGATGTGGTGCTGTTTGACTAACTGAAAATATGATATGATACTTAAGCACATACATCAGATATGTCTCTTCATGGCATGCACTGACATATCTGTATGGATTTGTTATGATATAAACATGACATCTAAATTGCTATGGTCTCTTTACTTGTTTATCTCACTCTGTCTTTCTCTTTCTCAGCCAACCACCGACGAGCTGGTCATGCAGTGACCAACATCCTGGCCAAAGAGCTGATGCAGGAAGACGCGCCTTCATCCAGCAAACTGCCTGCTAAGAAGAAAAAGTCAGAGAAGGAGGAGCCTAAACTAGAAGGAGCCGAGTCATTAGAGGAGTTACTGGAGGCTACGCTCTCTCGGTCCAATTAGGCACACAGGGCAGAAAGTTTTTTTACTCAGTCAGTGATATCCAAATGCAGATGTATTTATAGCCATTTCAGGGGCCAATATCAATCTGAGATTAGCTCACAGGAAAAAAGCCCCGTTTCCCTGACCCTTGTCTTAACAGGACCATCTTTTAGGGTAGTATTGATTGTGTCTTCTGGGAGGACAGGGAGTGGCAGAGGATGAAGGTGGGGCTCTGACCTCAGCCACCACTCCTGGATGGATGTCCCTCGTCATCAACCTTTGGATCTTTGCCATTGTCATAAAGATTTAATTGCTTTCTTCATGTGCACATATCTGTTCATGTTATTTTTTTTTGTTTCACTTGTCATTTATCAAAGGGCATCTTGAGCGATTCCAAAGACTCAGGAGGGATCCACCCTTTTTTGTGTTTTTTTTCCCTTCCAAATCTCTAATTTAGACTGGGGATATCTGGAATTTGGCACATCTTGTAGGTGCTTCATAGGGTTTTCTTTGGATGTTCCAGGCCAAGACCACTTTGCGCTTTTTCACACTATGAAACATATTGCTTTGTATTTGCCTGGTATACTGTATGTTACTGTTTGTAAATGTTAATAATTTCTCTGTGTTATTGAAAAAAAGTGCCAACCAATAGAAATCTAGTCTTGTCATTTCACTCCCAGGTTTTGTCCAGTCACCATTCACATTGGGCTGCTGTGTGGGCCAGTCCAACAGCAGTCATCACCTGGGTGTTTAAGTGTGTGTTTTTTTTACTGAGAAGGGATTTAGTTCACTGGTGTGCATGCATAAGTTAGATTTTACGTAAAAATGGAGATGATTTACACAAACTTGTCTAAGATACCACAAGTGCCCACAACAGTTATATGAAGAAAACCTGCCTACATCTATGAACATGAACATTCCCATTAACCCCAGAGGGACGTGGAGATAGATTGGAGGAGAAAAGTCTTCCACAGTCAGTTAAACCAAAAAGAAAAACTTTCAAAAGGGTGTTTCCATACAAAAGCTAGCCTGAGCAGTTTACATGCCTGTGTGTTTGTGTATAAGAATGTGTGTGAAGTAAGCCGCATTTATTTAGTTATATGTGCACAACTTCCTACATAAATGTGTATATTTGTGCATTTAGGTTTGAGTGCGTGTGTGTGTTGCCATCTGTAATTACTGTATGGTACCGACCATGCTGTCATAAATCCTAGGTTTCATAAACAGCTTTGTGGTCTTTCTGCTGAGGATATAGCACACTGGAAAACTGCCCAAAACTGCTGAGACACGTAGTTTGTGTGTGTGTGTGTGTGTGTGTGTGTGTGTGTGTGTGTGTGTGTGTGTGTGTGTGTGTGTGTGTGTGTGTGTGTGTGTGTGTGTGTGTGTGTGTGTGTCCGTGTCCACTTTCCCTCCCACTGAACTGCAACAGTAGTTGCTGAATGTCTGGCCTTGTTCTTATTTGTATGCAGTAGCCATCAGCAGACATGTTGCCATTATGTTGTGGTGTAATATCCGACAGGAATCCTGAGAGGTAATGTCAGCTGCTCCATGCAATATTTATAACTATGCAAACACGATACTATAGTGTGTACTCCAGCCCTGATACTCAGCCAGCCTCAGGATGTAAAAACTACTGGGTAGACTCCAGCGGTCTTTATCAACCCACTGATTTGAGATCAGTGCTTATTTTTTCCTGCGATTGAGGAAAATCTGTATAGGTCTCAATGTTCAGCATTTAAGGAACCAAATCTATTTTTTTTCTCAAAACAACAACATAAAAAGAAATGAGGTTTTCAAGGACAGTAGGTGTGGAAATACTTTTTCTGATCAAGTGCTGGTGCTGAATTTTAATCCAGTAACAGAATAATTAAGTGCAAAACCCCATGCACCCAAGCACAAAATATGTTGTATATGTAGTTAAACCAGACACGAGTGCTGTTTTATTATTCTGCCCATCTCTTCAGGTAGACAGTGCCAGGTGAATGTGTGTACCATGCTGAAAGTTGGCTGTTTTCTACATTAAAGAGAGACAGATTTAGAAAACTGAAAAGGATATCAGAACATCACTGGAATATTTGTTGTTTTCTAATTTGAATCATTCCTTTTGTTAATTTTTTTTTAAAGAGATTGTTTTCTATGTGAATTTTTACAGTTGGTTATTTTAATGTATTTGAATGGAGACTAGATGTTTGGTTTTTTTTTTTTGCTCTATGTATACAGAATAATGCACATAGTCATTCTGTTTGCTACACAGAACTATTAAAATGTCTTAATTCATTTAATGATGTGACTGGCTCATTCTTTGGTCATGTCACGCTGAAAGTGTACGCGTCATCTGTCGCCGTGTTAATATGATCAAATGTCAGTGTGAAATTTCTAGCTCAGTTCCTGTATTTTTGCAAAAGTGAATTATTTTAAAGCACATTTCTCCATACTTTTCACCCCCCCCCCCTCTCCTCCCCTCTCTCTCTCTCATGTAAACACATTGTGCAGTAAAAAGTAGTGAAGCTAATTGTATTGCCAAAAGACAGCAGAAGAATAAATAAACAGTTTAATTAGTTATTTTTTACAGATAAATTCCAGGATTTTTTTCATGGCACCAGGGTTTCCAGAGACATTTTCCATAATTGAGTGTTAGACATGATCTCTCACATTAAAGTGTGTGTGTGTGAGTGTTACTGTCTTTGAGATTTCCTGTACCTTTAGAGGGATGCTAGCCCACTTTACATGCGGTGGCTTTAACACTCAGAGGAAACACACCAGTCTTCAATCCGACAATCACTAAGACCATCAGCTTGTATCTCCTCTCTTCGACAGCAGCATTGACTCAGAAAGGTTTCCTAATATAAACTATAAGTCATGACTTGCACCGATCTCCTCCCTGTAGTGGTCAGCTAGCCAGTACAGGCCTGTTATGGGAATACCCTGCTGTGTCACAGCGGCTATGCAGATGCACGCCCAAAATAGCTAGAGAAGTTTCCTGGCCTCAATTCTGTAAGGTAAGGTGATTCCATTTTTTGAACATCTTTCCTTCCACATCTCCTAAATCTTTCAGATATTCTCTCCTGCTGCAGCTTGTACAGACTGAAACCTTTGCATCTGCTTTTTGTTTAAATCGGAAAAAGAAAAGCATCAATCATGTCCTTTATTCTCTGGTGGTACTGTTACAGTAAGTTAAATCCACCTGAAAAGTGAATTTGCTCCGTGTAGAGGTCAGTCTGTTAGTGAAGATGATAAACTCACCCAGAGTCGGTAATGAAAGCTGTCAATTGGGCAATGAAACTCTGCAGGGAAAGCTGAATAGGGCACTCAGTTTCTGGCTAATGTACCTCAGTATAAGCATAGTTTTAAGGCTTTATTCCAAATTTCAAGCATTTTTACCTGATGTCCACTGCTCTGGTTGTAGTAAGACAATATTAAATGTGACTATTTTCCAATGTCAAGACTGATCCACAGTTTTGTTTTCATGCCAGCAATAATTTTAATTAGGTGTCACAATATCTAAACATACTTAAAGAGCCCAAAATGGTTTCTCTTCATTTTAAATGGAGCATTTTTCGTGTTATCTCATCTCTGATGTCAGAGAGAAAATAATGAGTTCTGCTTTTGGAAGTCATTCCATAAGGAATCCATTTCCCACTAGCTTTCCTGTTCACTGTGAATGAAGGCCTCTGCTCTTTAGTGAACCTGAGCTGCTGCTGCTGCCGCCATCCTTTCACCTCATTAACTGCCCTGTTAATTTAACCAGAAAGCCCCAACTTCCTTTCATCATTTACGATCTTTCTTTGGGCACACACACACATGACTCTGGCTCGACAATAAAGACGATGGTGAATCAAAATGTCTGTGCATCATTTTGATTTCTTTGTATCCATTTGTGCATCGTACTGTCTCTTTGAAAACACCATAAGCAGTTGTTCTCGAGCATCTGATCCTAATCAAATTCAAACCTAAACTGGGCCAGCAGCTCTTTGTTTTCTACTGTGTGTGCACATGTGTTCCTTATTTTATCCACATAATGGTTCCTGAAGTGATTTGTGTGTCTCTGCGTAGTAGAACTGCACTGATGATGTCGTTTTATAGCTTTGTTGTGGAATAGAGAAAGTTTCTATCTTTTGACTACATTTTGATATCGCAACAGCACAAAACGCAATAATAGGCTATTTAATAAATAATTCATAAAACTTAAACGTTTAAATTACATTCTCAAAATGCCTAAAACATATTTTAATCTATGCAACCCCCCCTTTTTTTTTTACTCAAGAAATTGTTTTTAGGCCTAGTCCACTGTGAATGAATGAATTGTCAGGATAACATAGGGAGGGGGAAGAGGAGGCTTTTAAAAGCAAGTGGGGAAAAGCTTTCAACATACAGATGATTTACAGTAAATGGGAAACTATCATAAAGATGTTTCCTTAATCCTGAAGATGAGAGCTTGAGTGACTACAAGAGTTTGGAAAAGAGGCAGGGAGAGAAGTGTTGCATTTAAAACCAGCGGGGAGGTTTGAGAATGAATGAAATGCCCATATAGTAGAGCAGGTGAAAGAGGTTGGGGGATTGAAACAGTGAGAATAGAAGGCTGGTAGTGATGGAATGATTAACTGGATGTCTCTGGATTAAAAAGATGATTTGTTCACACCAACAGCACTGTGGGAGCGGCTGAGCGCGGACTACCTGCTGCCTTTTGGTTGTCTCTTTGTTGCGTATGTTTGGCACATTAGCATCCCTGAGTAGCCGGTGTGTTCTTATGTGGGTGTGTCTGTGTGCGTTGTATGTACTCTGTTACACTCATACTTGTGACTGTGTTTACACATCACACATGGCTGTGTAAACATGTGAGCACATAATGTTCATGTAAGCCACTGCAAGCTGCAAGAAAGCAGAAAGCAAACTCTGTTTTTGACTTGTTTGTTGAATTACACAGCAGAGTACATCAGATACACGTCAGTATCTGAAAGAAAGAGACAGGATATCTTCTTGGTCTTCTTGGTCATTGACTGTTCTTCAATAGCTGTTTATTTAAAGTCCTTTGCTCCCACACTTGGCTATATTGTGTCATCCTGTTAGCTGTGTTTTAACATAGGCCTAACAGGGCTAAATTGTTTGTAAAAGTTACACGAGTCATAAGTGGTCAAAGTCAGGCAGACAGACTACAGAGGTCATCTTGTTGACTACAATGAAGCAAGCCCATGTTAACTACAACAGGTTGTACAACTGTTGTCACACCATGCTTTTTCACCAATGTCATCGGGTGGTAACTAAACATTTTCAGCTATCTTCAGCTATCCTTCACTTTTGCGAGATAGTCAAACATTTAGTGAATAAAGCATGGTATGCTGTTTGAATTCTAATAGACTTGCACTGAAGCTCACAATGGTCTGCAACTGACTGTGTGTACATTGTCAAAGTTAGAAATTGTAGCCTACTTGTTTGAAATAAATGTAATGCTGCCCCACCATGAGGTCAGCAATTGTGGTCTTTAGTGACTATTGGATGGATTGAAAAACACATTCATGTTCCTTTTAGGAGTAATCGTAAAAACCGATCCCCTGACATTTTTATCTAGTGTCATCATTGGGTCAAACTTTTAATTTGTAAAATACTTGAGTTTATAACCAAATACCTGCAGTACTAATGACATCAGCTTCAGGTGTACTTTTTGTTTAGTGCTAATAGACAAATGTTAGCATGCTAATAATATGCTAAACTCGGATGGTGACGTCGTACCTGCTAAACATCAGCATGTTAGCGTTGCCATTGTGAGCATATTGGCATGCTGACATTAGCATTTAGTATAGCCTCATAGAGCTGCTAGCATGGCTGCAGTCTTGTTCTTCAAATAATTAGACAGAATATTCATGTCAATTGGTTAATAATGACAGTGAAACCATCGTCATTGTTATCATTAGTGAAATGGATTTTTTTTTTTTCAATATCTATTTGTATAAGTTGCATAGATACCACCCAGTAGAATAATTGTGCTAAGGGTTAAGGTTTGAAAGTTAAAATATTTAGGTTTTGGGTCATTTTAAATGAACTGTTAGAAATGCTTCTATTCATTTGGGTTTATTCTAGTTAAGGTTAGGTCAAAGATAGGGTTGATTTATCTATATTGATGTCTCATTACTATGAAGTTTCCGACCCTCCTGCTCACCAGACTTTCTCAGTCTCGTTGTGACATTCTGGTGAGTCGGGGGAGATTTGTATGCGTGTGTATCTGCATGTGTGTGTGTGCGTCTATGCCCTTATATGCGTGAAGGGGGTCTGCTGGAGAAAAGCGGTCTGAACAAAGAAAGGGGGCAGTATAATTGGCTTCAGCACTGCCAGACGACACAATGACACAGCTATTGATAGTGGAATGAGTTCCCGGGAGCAGTGGACCAATGGCGGTTCAGGAGTCTGTTTTTCACAGCCTCTGATTGGCTAGCTGAGGGAGGCTGTCGGTCTCCAGGTAGCAAAGTGAACCTCGGAGCATATCTGCCACCCCTCTGCCTCCTCCGCCAGAAGGGAGGGAGGAATGGAGGGTGGAAGTGAAGATGTGACCTCTGTGGAGAGAAGAAGACAATTGATTTACATGCACACAACCTTTTATCTTTTATATTATGTATGTTTCCTCTCCCCCTGCTATTTCCTTATTCCTTCTCTCTTTTCTTTTCCTCTGACCCAAAAGTTTTGTGTTTGCGCCTGCATTTTTTTGGCTGCTATTAGCACCCACATTGCCAGGGCTCTGAAATAAATGTGTTTCATTTGTCTTTAACTTGGCTGTACACTCCACGGCTTCTTTCAGTCTCCATTTCTGAGAACTGTGGATTAAAGCCTCACTTCATTTGTTTAGATTGGCCATTTCTCAACTTCCCTGCTGCTTCAGGAGAGAAATACACACTACTGTGGCATTTCAACTCCAGAGAAACAGGGTTTGAGTGACTCCTGAAGAATGCAAAAATAGCTTTAACTGTTTATTGAATGTTAGTACATGTATGACTGTATATATATATATATATATATATATATATTTGAATGTGCTGAATATGCGTCTGCATATTTGTGTTCATCTTATTTGCATCATTTTTAATTTGCCTGCAAGTTTACATTCACACGCCTGAATCTTAGTGTGTCAATGTGAATCTCCCTGCATTGGGTCATCATATCTTAATAAAATCTAATTACTCGGCTGCTTGTACAACACTCTTCATGTGACACACAATTAGCAGACGATTAACATGGGCCAGTGAGTGTCAACCGATTGGCTGTGCCATCACACCGCTGAGTGACATCTCCCTCATCACAGCGCTGCCCTAATCACCCTGAAGCCCTAGGATGCAGAGAGAAAAACACTGTTCACCCGTCTGGTGCAGAAATCTGTCCGTTTGTCTGGTCCTCGTCTCCATATACATTCCTGTCTGTTGAGTTGCTTTGATGTATAGTTTCTGTTTCTCCTTACATGTCCATGCTTCCCTGCTTGTTTTTCTTTCTCGCTTCCTCTATGCTCTCTTCTTGCTGGATTTCTCCATCCCTTTGTTTCTGATTTTCTCTCCATCCCATATCTGCCTGTCATCTGTTTTTTCTGCCTATATGTCCTCAGCTTGCATCTTGTTTGTGTGTTTGTTGATCTGGAAGTAAAGCATGTCTTGCACTAAACAATGTGATGTGAGTCTGCTGAGAAAACAGTCAGTTTGCAGTCAAATGTCCTGCAAATCAGTATGATCTTATGTGACTGGCATCATGTTGTGAAAAGGACTTTGTGTGTGTGTGTGTGTGTGTGTGTGTGTGTGTGTGTGAGAGAGAGAGAGAGAGATCTGGAGACAACCTAAGCATTAAATCCCATTAAAGAGCAGATGGGGCTTTTGTAAAGAGAATTGTGTATTATCTGAAACAGGTGTCTGTGTGGCTTTTTGAGGAAATGTTAAAGATTGACAACACTTCATGTATTACCAGCAGAGGCTGAAGAATTTAGGCCTGTTCTCATTTTCTGTTCGACCTCCTCCCCTTACCTTGCCTCCCTTTTCTCCTTCACTTTTCTCTTCTACTTGTTGTCCATTGCCTTGCAAACTAGCCTTCTCTTTTACAGTCAACTGGCATGATGAAACAGTGAGAAACATCAGATCTAACATGTTTTTATACACCAACAGACTTGTTTGTCGCCATTTAGTGCAAATTCCCTTACATTTTATGGCATGCTGATCTCCTTCTGCCCAAATTCACCATGAAACCCACAATCACTAAAATGCTTCAACACACATAAATACACATGAATCCTGCCACCACCCACAATTTTCATTTTTGAGCATTTTCTTTCCCTAATCCACAATGTCATGGCTCATCCCGACGGATCATCTTCTCTCTCTGGGGATGGATTTCTCCCCTAAATATGAGAGAGATTTAGAGAGAGGAGGGTCTGTCGCCTCTGCAGGCTGTGCTGAAGGCTGATGTGAACAGAATATCAATAAGCACCATAGGGTCGCACAGTCACATGTGTGGTTCTATCTCTCTCTCTCTCTCTCTCTCTCTCTCTCTCTCTCTCTCTACACTACCAGGCAGTCAGGAATACCTACAGATTCCTCACATGTATGGTAAACAAATACTTATGGTAGACGACATACTACCTTGTTTGTTGCTGAAATAGGCAAATGCTCACGTGGAGGTGTGGAAATCAGTATCAGTACAGACAGTGTGGACACAACAAACCTGACACACAATGTAAGTGTGCAGCATTGAACCCCAAAACATGCAGTCACATCGTTATGTCTTCATTAATATTCTTTTTAACTTTTTTTTATCAGGCTGTATTTAGCAACCAGTTACTGAAATGGAAGTAAAAAAGACAGACTGTTCTAGATCTAACCACAGTCCCACCACTGTTCCAGATCTAACAGACTGTTCTAGTGATCCTGGTGGTGAGTGGTTTGTGCTGGGTAGTTGGAACAAAGGAGATGTTCTGTAGCTGATACTGAATGTTTTTGGTTAATAAAAAAAAGACAGTAATGTTTTTGTCCCCTTGTCTCGGCTTCATCGCTGTTCCCTAAGGTGCTTTGTTGTGTTGAGATAAACTATATGTTCCCACAGGGCCTTTTTTTTTTTTTACATGGATAGATAAATAGACTTTATTGATGAGACTTAAACTGGCTTAAACTGTGGTGTTGCAGTAGACAGTGACTGATAACACTGATGTGAAGACGTTGAAGGGACGCTGGAATCCACTTGGAACCCTTGAGGCTGTTGTGTCTGTCCTGACTAGTCAGGCTCTGATCACAAGGGTCTGAGACCCTGACCCATTTTGATGTGGTCATGTTTGCTGTAGGTTTATGTACCCATTTACACACACACACACACACACACACACACACACACACACACACACACACACACACACACACACACACACACACATTGTTTTTAGGTACGGTTCACTTTGAGGTCAATGGTTATATTTTCATTTCATTGTGGAAGGAGGGATAGAAATCAAGAGTTTCTTTTTCTTTGTCGTGTGTGTCCCTCCTGCCCCTTATCTGTCCATACACATTGATGGAGGTAGAGCTGTTGTCAGTCAATTGACCTACATAAACTGAGCCTGCAGCCGTCTGATTTCCTCTGGGGGCAGTAAATATTTGGGTGTGGTCTATATGTGTGTGTGTGTGTGTGTGTGTGTGTGTGTGTGTGTGTGTGTGTGTGTGTGTGTGTCTGAGGCTGTGCGTGCATGCATGTCTACATTTGTGTGTGTCCTATATAAGGTATAACCACATCTCAAAGAGGGTGAATGTGGGGTGAAGATAACAAGCCTATCCACAGTGACATTTAGAGGTTAAGCAGAGCAGATTTTAACAAATACAGACATTTGAACCTCACAGAATCTTTTTGGTCAAAATTCTAAAGATGTAAGTGAGCTTTATTGTTGATGAATCTGAGTAGTGATTCTTTCAAGTGCCTTTTTTGGTGATGGCCTCTGATTCTTGGTGATTATTATGTAGAAATAAATGCAGATGTTAACATTTTTCATGTTGATCTTTGTGATCTAACAAAACCAACATGAACACATCCACACGCATACTCCTTTTGTAGTTGCTTAATCCACAGAAAACAATAGCTACAATTATAAAAATAGATTATTTGGTAAAATCATGTAAAATGCCAAACATTTTTGGGTTTCCGCTTCTCAGATTGGCTGCTTCTCTGTTTTATATTTTCTAATAATGAATTGGTCAGACAAAACACTTTAAAGACATCACTTTGTCAGTTCTGGGAAATTGTGATGAGGATTTTTAATTATTTGCTGAGATTCTATAGACTAAATAATTAATTGATTAAACAAGCTTGGAGTAAATATTCAGAAAAAGGTTTTAGGGGAGAAACTGCAAGGTAATGATGATTTTGGCACACACTGGGAGTATCTGGTGCCAGTGCACATCTTTTATTTGTAAATGCTTTGAACTCTAAATTTCCAAATGCACTCATTTACAGGATAATGGCCATTTTTCTCCTGATGTGCGATAATAAACTGCTGAGGGTGAAGAACAGACTTGCACTGCCAATCCCCCAAAATACCCCAACCATGCCAAGCATCTTATTAGAGGCAATGACATCATTCCTTTGCCTAGTAACTATGGTTACACTTACCTCCTGCTGGCAAGAATCAGCACCCATACCCGACTTTCCTTGATTTTTCTTTTTTCTGCTCCCTGCCTGTCTCGCCTGCTTTCCTCACCTCTCTGTCTGCTCTAACTCACTTTGTTCCCTCTATCATGTCTCCCTCTTCTCTCATCTCTCCCCTTCATATTTCTTTTCTTTTTTTAGCGACATTCCTCTCTCCACTCCCTTTTCTCTTTCATGTCCTCTCTGTCTATTCCCACTGCTTGCTCTTTCTCACAACATGCTGGGCTTAATGTAATTTGTCTTCAAGCTTTATGGTTTCCTCCTCCTCTGGTTTACCTTTTAAAATGGAGGCTGAGGTGGCATTACCAGAAGAAAGATCACAACAAATGCAGAGGTAGAGATGACCTACGTAGACAAAAGAAACACAGATGTGAACATGCTATAGCTGCAGCTAAAAAAGGCAGTGCATCTTAAACAAAGGGCAATAAC
Source organism: Sander lucioperca (assembly GCF_008315115.2). NCBI lineage: Eukaryota > Metazoa > Chordata > Actinopteri > Perciformes > Percidae > Sander > Sander lucioperca. The sequence goes on from NC_050173.1 coordinate 33,237,736, forward strand.
ACAATGAATGTTACTCAGTCAGGCATAAAATAGGGATTGCAGCAGAGGCGATGAGAAGAAAAGATCAGGCCCATAAACAATGTCTGAACTGAGATTGGTGGACAGTTGCAGCTGGACCGTGCAGGCAGAATTAGTCACTGCTGTATACTGATAATGTAAAGGACAGATGGATCAAGTGCTGCGTTAAAATCTATTCCAATGCCTTCTGCAGAAAGGAAGAGTAAAGTGCTGTGAAAAGCTACATCCCAGCAGCCACTGTGAAGAAGAACATGAGGATAGAGGGCAGTGCACTGCATTACAATCCATTTTGCAGACAGGCTTGGTGGGTGGGGGGTAAAAGAGGAGTATTAAGAGGCATTGTGCAGCTTTATTATTGTAAGCAGCTTACAGTCCCAGTGCCGGGCTGCTTCTTTATGTGGGGGGGGACAGAGAAAGAACAAAGAGGCGACACAGAGGAGGAGACCAGGAGAGGCAAGAGCTCTGCAGGATGGACAGGAGGATGGGGAGACTCATCTTGGTGTCCTCCCATGTTAAAAGGTGTTTGTTTTTTGTCTTTCTTTCAATGTCAAATCACCAAGCCTCTTTCTTTTTTCTCTCTAATCAACATTAATTAATCCTCTCCCCTCCCCCCCTCACACCAATCTCTCTCACCTCCCAGTGATCCATTCCCTGTGATGCTAACATGTGTCCCCCTGCTGCTACATGTTAGCAGCGAGGTGACTGCCACCACCATCTCTCTCACCCAACTGAGTCAGAGAGAGGAGGGGAGAGGGGAAACGGATGATGGAGGTTGCCATGGAAACTGGGAGTCTGTTGCTGGCCGACATCATCTGTTGTTGCTCAACGCGGCACAGGCACATGAATATTTCAGCTTTATGGACATGGGCAGATGAATGACACAAACTGCTCTCTGAACCTCCACCACCGCCACCTCAGATAGAAAATACAGAGAGGTCACTAAAGGGGGAGAGGAGGGAAGGCAGGGAAGGGATGGATGAAAAGGCAGGGTCACAGAGGGAGACTGACAGACTTCCATTTTATCTAGGGCAGAGAGTGCCTCGCTATCTGGGTTAGCAAAAGAGAGATGAAGAAATGGATGTAGGGACAATCATATAAAAGAATGGAAGAAATTAACAGATTTTGACCACTTTTGTGTGCTGACAGAAATGCAGAGAAGATGATGGGAGGCAGAGAACAAAGAGAAAGATGGAGGGCAAGCGGGTGACGTGCCATGAGAGCAGTAAATTATGGCACTGAAGCTTGTTTTCCTTTCTCTTCCCCCCTCCTTTTATCTCCCTTATTTCTCAGAACGTCCTGCAGTATTTTCTAATTGATCCTCTTGGAGGGTTGTTTCCACTACCTGCTGTTGACACAGACACACACACACACACACACACACACACACACAGACACACACACACACACACACACACACACACACACACACACACACACACACACACACACACACACACACACACAAACAAGCTTGTCATGATTCATGCAGATTTCCAAATGAGACAGTGAATTGACTTGGAAGTTTAATTGTGCACAGTCTGACTGCACTGCGTCAAAGAACACAGAAACTAGAACAAATATGGCTCACGTGTTTGTATCCTTACCGGCTTACAACTCTGTGTCATGAGGCTTCTTATGGATTTTCTTGCATTCTTAAAATACATGTGGTTTATATAATAGATGCTAGAATGGGCCTCATGCAGTAGGAATGTGTGAATATTTCCTTCTACATCTTTATTTGTTATGATGATCAGTTTAAACCTCTTGTATTTGAATATTTCCCATGGTCCAAGAGTAAATTCCCAGAATTGCGAGTGTCCTCCACTGCTGATGGGTTCAACACCTTCCCAGAGGTCCTGGCATGCAGCGGAGTCTCTCGTATCTCACCAACACTGCTGACATTCAGACTACTGTCAGAATGTGAGATATGGCTCTTAAAATATTCCTATGGTCCTCCTTGTTAAATTCAGATCAGGTCCAGTTTGTTATTCCCTGGTGAATATGCAAATATGCAACTTTCTCATATAATCTCCAGTTGATCCGTCTGGATCCATGACTGTTTGACTCAGTTGTTTTCTTGAGCGTGGATTTTGATGTCAATCTTAATGGTGGATATATGTCTTTTCATTCCAGACATTTGTGGAGTTTCTAAAACCGAAGAACATAAGACCTGATATTACATGGCAAAACATACTGGCACATTGCTGTATTGTTCCCAATTCTTCTTCAACTCCACTTTGGTATAGAAAGTACAAATGGTCTTTCTCCTGTTGCTGTGACCATGTGCAATTAAAGATTTGAGAATGAGATACAGTAGCAGTGTGCTAGTAGTTTTTCATAATTTTGAGCAGGTTATTGTTACCTAGTATCTGCAACACATGTATGGATGCATGTGCTTTAACATTAAAAGGCTTTTTTTTTTTTTTACCAGGTGGGGTCTTTTATGAACATATTTTCTGCCAAAAGCAGAACAGTGCTGATTATTTTACATAAGATATTTCTGTAGGCTATTTGTCTTTTGTCTGTGCTCTTCTCCCTTGTTTCAGGTAGGCGTGGCTCTGCTGGAAATTAAAGAAATATGGGAGATATGTTTATTTGCTTGATACCACTTTCAGACATTATGGAGGTGTTGATCTTCTGATAGTATACGGAAGGAGGATTAGAGGCCACATGTGAAAAATGTATTTGAGTTCCGAATTCTGACCTCATTGTTTTTTTGGTTTTCACGACAGCAGTTCCTTTTTCAGATTGGCCAAAGATTTTTCAAATGCTGAATATAGTTATTTAGAAAACAAAAAAAAAAAAAAAAAAAAAAAATATATATATATATATATATATATATATTTTAGAAAATCTTCCTTTATCTCAACCACTGCATCTGGTTCCTTTTATCAAAAAGCCAGCTGAATATGTAACAACACACTATGAAGGCATTTGTATGTTCAAGATGGACTCCTTCAGAGTTTGCATTCCAGCCTCCTGTATTAGACTGGGGGAGAGAGCAGAGAGCAACTTGATGGTGCACGCTTATTAGCCTGAAATATCCATGCAGCAGCTGCACCATTTCCGCGGCAACACCTGTCGCCATGGCGCTGAGTTGTCGACATGCCTCTGTGTCAGAGTCTGCATGTCTGAGGCACTGCACATTCATAGTGTTTCCTGCCTCTGAGAACACACACACACACACACACACACACACACACACACACACACACACACACACACACACACACACACACATTTCCCCAACTAATGCCTTGGCATGTAAAAAATCTCCCACATGCAGCACAGCATCCTTCATATGCAGTGGTGCCAACATGTAGACACACACACACACACACACACACACACACACACACACACACACACACACACACACACACACACACACACCTCTATAACAGCAGTGTTGAAGACACAGTTGAAAGTAAGAGGCAGACAGAAAAGGATTATTTAGCTTAGTGGCTTCTTTGTTGCATCCTTGCATATTCAATTCTCTGCTTTCCTCCCTGCTCCCTCCTCGCTCCGTTCCTTCTCTCGTCAATGAGATGGGGAATTTTGCGTTTCCATGACAACCACAGTGGTGGAGGAAATGGATTAGATACTCTACACTGTCTGTGCTGGGGGTGTGGTAGATGCATGTGTGTGAGTGCTGGATAGAGGGGAGGGGTTGCTTATGGGGTGTACGGCTTGTAAAGGATTGGGGTTATGGTTGAGAGTGGTTTGTGTACTGTATATATATATATATATATGTGTGTGTGTGTGTGTGTGTGTTGGAGACAGTGTAGAGGCAGAGTGGGGCAGGAGGTACCCTCAAACCACACTGCACCAGATGGAAGTGTTTGAGCTCGTCAAAACACACACAATGTTCGATTTTGGTGAGTGAATGGAAACCAAATTTAAGTCCATTAGGTTGCTCTTCATTCAGTGTTTTCTGCCCATTACCTGTGACCAGATTACATGCTTTGTTTTGCACACTTGACCCTTGATTTGTAACCTAGTAGTAGTGACACCTAAAGCAACCATGAGAGGACACTTCTCCCTCTCATGTTCTCTTCAGCCTTACTGCAGCAAAATCTTAATAACGCAATTAACCTTTCTTCTCTGTCACCCTAATTTCAACTTTCACTATCCCTAAGTCTGTCTTTCCCCTTTCATTCCTGTCTCTCAGTCTCCCCCCTGTCTGATTTCCATCCTCTCAGCTGAGAAAACAGGCGCGAGAGCTCTTGGCAGAGATGAGGGAGAGAAAAAGAGAGGGGGCTTTTCAGATGAAGAGAAAAAGGGTTTGCTGCTTTGAAAGGGAGCATTGTGGTGTTCTTCCACATTGCTACAGCTCCATCTCTGTGATTTAGTCGAGCCAGCAGCCAGCACATTACTGTGTCTCTTTAAATCAGGCTACTGTTAGCCTTAGCAACGTTCAGGCTCCAGTGCTCCAATGCTCCTGCTCAATAGCCTCCTCCTCTTCTTTCAGCCAAAGACCACTAAACCTCCTGTTAAGTCTGCCTGATGGGCACATTCCTCTCAGCTGAAATAATAAATGAAAACGGGCCTTTTGGAAATTATGTAAGAACTAGAAAATGCATTTCCTGTAGAAAATGTTTGTGAATGCTGATTAGCTAAATTGCATAAACTAAACTGGATTAATAGCTTAAATCCGTAAGAAGAAGGTGAAGTAGTGAGTTGGAAAAGTGTGAATGGTTTTAATAAGTATGAATTTCATTAAAAAGTTGAATAACACCACTAATGTAAAAAAAGATGTGGAATATTTCAAGTTTTTTTGAAAAGCTAACACTAAACTAATTATTGGCTTTAAAAGTTCAATAATGCCAAACGATTCAATTCAATTTTATTTATAGTATCAAATCATAACATGAGTTACTTTACAGATAGAGTAGGTCTAGACCACACTCTATAATTTACAAAGACCCAACAATTTCCCACGAGCAAGCATTTGGTGCAACAGTGGTGAGGAAAAACTTATTTTTAGGAAGAAACCTCAGACAGACCCAGGCTCTACGTGGGCGGCATCTGTCGCTGCCGGTTTGGACACAGTCGAGCAAGACCATGGTAGGTGCCACCCCAATCCAAGGAAAACTGCAAGGCAAGAAAACATAAGGACTCTGGGGAATAAGCTCCCTGGAGATAAATTAGTAACAAGCATTTCTGGGACATAAATGCACGCATATGGAAAGAGAGAGGAGATCAGTGTGTCAAAGGAAGTCCCCCGGCAATCTAGACCTATAGCAGCATTATGAGCTTGTCCAAGGGTCCAATAAGGTACTATGAGCTCTTTAAGATATGATGGTGCCTGACCATTAAGAATTTTGTAGGTCAGGAGAAGGATTGTATATTCAATCCTGGATTTTACAGTAAGCCAGTGCAGAGAAGCTAATACAGGAGAAATATGACCTCTTTTCTTAGTTCTTGTCAGAACATGCGCTGCAGCATTGTGGATTAGAGTTTAGATTCTCGGCCCGAACCCGAGCCTGACCCGAGCCCGACACGACCTCGGATCGGGCTCGGGCCGTTATTTTCCGCCACTATCCTCGGGCCGGGCCGGACCCTTGATCAAGCAATTATTTATTTTTTTTATCCATTACCTATTTAGCCTAATTGGGTGGGGAGAAAGCTGTGCCATAATCAGAAATATTATAAATATGTATATATAAGCTATATAAAAGTAACAAATGTGTACAAAATTTAGGCTGCAGTTAAATGCAGCACTTCATGCGCGGAGTCTCCTCCTCTCGCACGCATCACACCGGTCCTGCTGTGTGCTGTATTGTGTATCTTAAGTGCTACATGGAGCTTGAAGATGTAAAGAAAAAAAGAAAAACAGGAGAATTACCTTTGAGCAAGTGTGGAGGAAAGTCGGAGGTATGGAAGCAATTTAAACAAGTCGTGGGCAGTGACAACAATATGTTGTTCATCATTGTTTCTTTTTTTTACGTTTCTTCCTTCAGATCCATTTGCGATCCGTTCCATTCTGAATAAACAAACAGCGCAGTTTACATGCTTCGTCCTTGTTGCATTATTCTAAACAGATTTCTGCAGTTCAAACAACTCTGAATTGTAGTTTTGAACGTCAGTTATAACGGCCCACGTATTAAAAAAGTGTCGGGTTTAAATCGGGCTCGAGCTCATAATTACAGTTAATGTGTCGGGCCGGGCCGGTCTCGCACGCAACGTGCTCGGGCTCGGGTAGGTTCGGGCTTGATTTTTTGGGCCGATCTGAGCTCTAATAGTATTACTAAAAGAAGACATAAAAGGTCATAGTATAGCATGTCGAATAAAGTCATAGTGTAGTATGTCAAAAAGCGATAAAAAGTCATAGTATAGTATGTCGCAAAAGGTGATATAAAAGTCATAGTATAGCATGTCAGAAAAAGTCATAGTATAGTGTGTCCAAAAAAAGTGATAAAAAGGTCATAGTAGTATGTTGAAAAAAGTGATAAAAAGGTCATACTGTAGTATGTCGAAAAAAAAAGTGATAATTTATTAATAGTATAGCATGTCGAAAAATGATTAAAAAAGTCACAGTATATAATTATTTAAAAATATATAATGAAGTCATAGTACAGCATGTTGAAAAGAGTCCTAGTATAGTATTACTAAAAAGTCATAAAACGTCACAGGATAGTATGTTGAAAAAAGTGATAAAAACGTCATAGTATAGTGTGTGGAAAAAAAGTCATAAAAGTTATAGTGTAGTATATTGAAAAAATTCATATTATAGTACATCGAAAAAAATGATAAAAAAGTCATAGTAAAGCATGTTGAAAAAAGTGATATAAAGTCATAGTATAGTATATCGAAAGAATGATATAAAAGTCATAGTATAGCATGTCGAAAAAAGCCGTTGTACAGTGTAAAAAAAAAGTGACAAAAAAGTCATAGTAAAGTATGTCGAAAAAAGTGATTAAAAAGTCATAGTATAGTATGTCGAAAAAAGTGTTAAAAAGGTCATATTGTAGTATGTCGAAAAAAGTGATAATTAAGTCATAATAAAGCATGTTGAAAAGAGTCCTAATATAGTATTACTACAAAGTTAGAAAACGTCACAGGATAGTATGTCAACAAAAATCCTAAAAAAGGCATAGTATAGTATGACGAAAGACATAAAAAGTCATAGCATACAAAAAAAGTGATAAAAAAGTCAAAGTAAAGCATGTTGAAAAAAGTCGTATTATAGTATGTCGAAAAAAAGTCTTATATGGTATGTCCAAAAAAAGTGATAAAAAAATCATAGTATATTATGACATAAAAGGTCATAGTATAGCAGGTTAAATAAAGTCATAGTATGTCGAAAAAAGTGATAAAAAAGTCTTGTTATAGTATGTAAAAAAAAAGTCATAAAAAAGTCATAGTATAGCACCTCCAAAAATGATTAAAAAAAAGTCACAGTATATTATGATTTAAAAAGATATAATAAAGTCATAGTACAGCATGTTGAAAAGAGTCCTAGTATAGTATTACTAAAAAGTCATAAAACGTCACAGGATAGTATGCCAACAAAAGTCCTAAAAAAGTCATAGTATAGCATGTCAAAAAGTGATTAAAAAAAAGTAAAGCATGTTGAAAAAAGTCATATTATAGTATGTTGAAAAAAGTGATAAAAAAATAATAGTATATTATGATGTAAAAGGTCATAGTATAGCAGGTTAAAGAAAGTCATAGTATAGTATTACTAAAAGAAATCATAAAAAGTCACAGTATACTTTGATGAAAAAGTCATAAAAAGTCATAGTATAGCATGTTGAATAAAGTCATAGTGTAGTAGGTCGAAAAGAGTCATAGTATAGTATTACTATAAGAAGTCATAAAAAGTCACAGTAAAGTATGCTGAAAAAAGTCCTTAAAAAGTCATAGTATAGTATGCTGAAAAAGGTGATATAAAAGTCATAATATAACACGTCGAAGAAAGTCATAGTATAGTGTGTCCAAAAAAGTGATAAAAAGGTCATAGTGTGGTATAAAGAAAAAAGTGTTGAAAAAGTCATAGTAAAGCATGTTGAAAAAAGTCATTGTATAGTATGTCGAAAAAAGTCATAGTATAACATATCGAAAAAAAGTGACATAAACAAAAACATATTGTAGTATGTCAAAAAAGTGATAAATAAGTCAGAGTATAGCATGTCGAAAAAAAAGTCATAGTATGTTGAAAACTGATTGAAAAAGTCATAGTATATTATGACGTTAAAAGTCATAATAAAGTCATAGAATAGCATGTTGAAAAGAGTCACAGTATAGTAATACTAAAAGAAGTCATAAAAAGTCACAGTATAGTATGTCGAAAAAAAGTCGTTAAAAAGTCATAGTATAGTATGATGAAAAAAGTCATAAAAAGTCATAGTATAGCATATCAAATAAAGTCATAGTGTAGTATGTCGAAAAGTGATAAAAAGTCATAGTATAGCATGTTGAAAAAAGTCATGTCGAAAAGAGTGATATAAAAGTCTTAGTATAGTATGTTGAAAAAAGTCATAGTATAGTATATCAAAAAAAAAGTGATAAAGTCATAGTATAGTATGTCGAAAAGAGTGATAAAAAAGTCATAGTATAGTATGTCGAAAAAAGTGATAAAAAGTCATATTATAGTATGTTGAAAAAAAGGTCATAAAATAGTCATAGTATAGTATATCGAAAAAAGTGATAAAAAAGTCATAGTATAGTATGTCAAAAAGAGTGATATAAAAGTCGTAGTATAGTGTTGTGGTTGTGGACATTTCTGTTGCCTGTTACTATTATTCCTGTATGTTTCCTCTTGTGTTTATTGTATTCCATGGTCTGTGTATATTTTGTTATGTATTTCCCTGTTTATGTTCTGTTTCATGTCTAGTTTTACTTCCTGTGTTTTCCCGCCTGTGTGATTGTCTGATGTGCTCCACCTGTTGCCCAGCCCTGGTGTCACCTGTCTTGTGTCTTCTCGTTACCTAGTTTATTTAGCCCCTGTGTTTCCTTTGTCTGTTGTCAGATCGTTTGTGTTCGTTTGTGCTCGTGCCCTGTCAGTTTGTGTGTTTGCCTGTGCCTGTCGTGTCTTCCCCCGTCCGTTCTGGTCAGTCTCTGTGCTTCCTGTATTTCCCTGTTGTTTTGGACTTCCTTGATTTTTTTGGATACCTTTTTGTCTTCTTTGTGGAATTGTTTTTTTGCCTGCTTCCCTCAGGACTCCCTTGGTTCTTTTTTGTGTTTTCATTAATAAATTATCATGCTCAAACCTTCTGCCTGCCTGCCTCTCCCTGCATTTGGGTCCTTTAATTCCCTCCATCGAAACAGTATAGTATGTCGAAAAAAAAAGTGATTAAAAAGGTCATATTGTATGTCGAAAAAAGTGATAATTAAGTCATAGTATAGCATGTCATAAGAAAGTCATAGTATAGTATGATGAAAAAAGTGATTAAAAAGTCATAGTACAGTATGATGAAAAAAGTCATAAAAAGTCATAGTATAAGATGTCAAATAAAGTCATAGTGTAGTATGTCAAAAGGTAAAAAAAAAAAGTCATAGTATAGCATGTTGAAAAAAGTCATGTCGAAAAGAGTGATATAAAAGTCTTAGTATAGTATGTTGAAAAAAGTCATAGTATAGTATATAAAAAAAAGTGATAAAAAAGTCATAGTATAGTATGTCGAAAAGAGTGATATAACAGTCTTAGTATAGTATGTTGAAAAAAGTCATAGTATAGTATATCAAAAAAAAAGTGATAAAGTCATAGTATAGTATGTCGAAAAGAGTGATAAAAAAGTCATAGTATAGTATGTCGAAAAAAGTGATAAAAAGTCATATTATAATGTCGAAAAAAATGATAAAAAAGTCATAGTACAGCATGTCGAAAAAAGTCATATTGTAGTATGTTGAAAAAAGAGATAAAAAAGTCATAGTATAGTATGTCGAAAAAAGTGCTAAAAAGTCATAGTATAATGTCGAAAAAAGTGATAAAAATGTCATAGTATAGTATATCGAAAAATTTCATAGTATAGCATGTTGAAAAAAGTCATAGTATAGTATGTCGAAAAAAGTCATAAAAAGTCATAGTATAGCATGTCAAAAAAAGTGATAAAAACGTCATAGTATAGTATATCGAAAAATGTCATAGTATAGTATGTCGAAAAAAGTCATAGTATAGTATGTCGAAAAAAGTCATATTGTAGTATTTCGAAAAAAGTGATTAAAAAAAGTCATAGTAGTATGTCGAAAAGAGTGATATAAAAGTCATAGTATAGTATATCGAAAAATGTCATAGTATAGCATGTTGAAAAAAAGTCATGGTATATGTCGAAAAAAGTCATAAAAGTCATAGTATAGCATGTCGAAAAAAGTGATAAAAACGTCATAGTATAGTATGTCAAAAAAAGTGATAAAAACGTCATAGTATAGTATATCGAAAAATGTCATAGTATAGTATGTCGAAAAAAGTCATAAAAAGTCATAGTATAGCATGTCAAAAAAAGTGCTAAAAACATCATAGTATAGTATATCGAAAAGTCATAAAAAGTCATAGTATAGTATGTCGAAAAAAGTCATAAAAAGTCATAGTATAGTATGTCGAAAAAAGTCATAAAAAGTCATAGCATAGTATGTCGAAAAGAGTGATATAAAAGTCTTAGTATAGTATGTTGAAAAAGGTGAAATAAAAGTCATAGTATAGTATGTCGAAAAAAGTCATAAAAAGTCATAGCATAATATGTCGAAAAGAGTGATAAAAACGTCATAGTATAGTATATCGAAAAATGTCATAGTATAGTATGTCGAAAAAAGTCATAGCATAGTATGTCGAAAAAAGTCATAAAAAGTCAGTATAGTATGTCGAAAAAAGTCATAAAAGTCATAGTATAGCATGTCAAAAAAAGTGATAAAAACGTCATAGTATAGTATGTCGAAAAGAGTGATATAACAGTCCTAGTATAGTATGTTGAAAAAAGTCATAGTATAGTATATAAAAAAAATGATAAAAAAGTCATAGTATAGTATGTCGAAAAAAAGTGATAAAAAGGTCATATTGTAGTATGTCGAAAAAAGTGATAAAAAAGTCATAGTATAGTATGTCGAAAAAAGTGATAAAAAAGTCATAGTATAGTATGTCGAAAAAAGTGATTAAAAAGTCATAGTACAGTATGATGAAAAAAGTCATAAAAAGTCATAGTATAAGATGTCAAATAAAGTCATAGTGTAGTATGTCGAAAAAAGTCATGTCGAAAAGAGTGATATAAAAGTCTTAGTATAGTATGTTGAAAAAAGTCATAGTATAGTATATAAAAAAAAGTGATAAAAAAGTCATAGTATAGTATGTCGAAAAGAGTGATATAACAGTCTTAGTATAGTATGTTGAAAAAAGTCATAGTATAGTATATCAAAAAAAAGTGATAAAGTCATAGTATAGTATGTCGAAAAGAGTGATAAAAAAGTCATAGTATAGTATGTCGAAAAAAGTGATAAAAAGTCATATTATAATGTCGAAAAAAATGATAAAAAAGTCATAGTACAGCATGTCGAAAAAAGTCATATTGTAGTATGTTGAAAAAAGTGATAAAAAAGTCATAGTATAGTATGTCGAAAAAAGTCATAAAAAGTCATAGTATAATGTCGAAAAAAGTGATAAAAATGTCATAGTATAGTATATCAAAAAATTTCATAGTATAGCATGTTGAAAAAAGTCATAAAAAGTCATAGTATAGCATGTCAAAAAAAGTGATAAAAACGTCATAGTATAGTATATCGAAAAATGTCATAGTATAGTATGTCGAAAAAAGTCATAGTATAGTATGTCGAAAAAAGTCATATTGTAGTATTTCGAAAAAAGTGATTAAAAAAAGTCATAGTAGTATGTCGAAAAGAGTGATATAAAAGTCATAGTATAGTATATCGAAAAATGTCATAGTATAGCATGTTGAAAAAAAGTCATGGTATATGTCGAAAAAAGTCATAAAAGTCATAGTATAGCATGTCGAAAAAAGTGATAAAAACGTCATAGTATAGTATGTCAAAAAAAGTGATAAAAACGTCATAGTATAGTATATCGAAAAATGTCATGGTATAGTATGTCGAAAAAAGTCATAAAAAGTCATAGTATAGCATGTCAAAAAAAGTGCTAAAAACATCATAGTATAGTATATCGAAAAGTCATAAAAAGTCATAGTATAGTATGTCGAAAAAAGTGATAAAAAAGTCATAGTATAGTATGTCGAAAAAAGTGATTAAAAAGTCATAGTACAGTATGATGAAAAAAGTCATAAAAAGTCATAGTATAAGATGTCAAATAAAGTCATAGTGTAGTATGTCGAAAGGTAATAAAAAAAAGTCATAGTATAGCATGTCGAAAAAAGTCATGTCGAAAAGAGTGATATAAAAGTCTTAGTATAGTATGTTGAAAAAAGTCATAGTATAGTATATAAAAAAAAAGTGATAAAAAAGTCATAGTATAGTATGTCGAAAAGAGTGATATAACAGTCTTAGTATAGTATGTTGAAAAAAGTCATAGTATAGTATATCAAAAAAAAAGTGATAAAGTCATAGTATAGTATGTCGAAAAGAGTGATAAAAAAGTCATAGTATAGTATGTCGAAAAAAGTGATAAAAAGTCATATTATAATGTCGAAAAAAATGATAAAAAGTCATAGTACAGCATGTCGAAAAAAGTCATATTGTAGTATGTTGAAAAAAGTGATAAAAAAGTCATAGTATAGTATGTCGAAAAAAGTGCTAAAAAGTCATAGTATAATGTCGAAAAAAGTGATAAAAATGTCATAGTATAGTATATCAAAAAATTTCATAGTATAGCATGTTGAAAAAAGTCATAGTATAGTATGTCGAAAAAAGTCATAAAAAGTCATAGTATAGCATGTCAAAAAAAGTGATAAAAACGTCATAGTATAGTATATCGAAAAATGTCATAGTATAGTATGTCGAAAAAAGTCATAGTATAGTATGTCGAAAAAAGTCATATTGTAGTATTTCGAAAAAAGTGATTAAAAAAAGTCATAGTAGTATGTCGAAAAGAGTGATATAAAAGTCATAGTATAGTATATCGAAAAATGTCATAGTATAGCATGTTGAAAAAAAGTCATGGTATATGTCGAAAAAAGTCATAAAAGTCATAGTATAGCATGTCGAAAAAAGTGATAAAAACGTCATAGTATAGTATGTCAAAAAAAGTGATAAAAACGTCATAGTATAGTATATCGAAAAATGTCATGGTATAGTATGTCGAAAAAAGTCATAAAAAGTCATAGTATAGCATGTCAAAAAAAGTGCTAAAAACATCATAGTATAGTATATCGAAAAGTCATAAAAAGTCATAGTATAGTATGTCGAAAAAAGTCATAAAAAGTCATAGTATAGTATGTCGAAAAAAGTCATAAAAAGTCATAGCATAGTATGTCGAAAAGAGTGATATAAAAGTCTTAGTATAGTATGTTGAAAAAGGTGAAATAAAAGTCATAGTATAGTATGTCGAAAAAAGTCATAAAAAGTCATAGCATAGTATGTCGAAAAGAGTGATATAAAAGTCATAGTATAGTATATCGAAAAATGTCATAGTATAGCATGTTGAAAAAAAGTCATGGTATATGTCGAAAAAAGTCATAAAAGTCATAGTATAGCATGTCAAAAAAAGTGATAAAAACGTCATAGTATAGTATAGCGAAAAATGTCATAGTATAGTATGTCGAAAAAAGTCATAGCATAGTATGTCGAAAAAAGTCATAAAAAGTCAGTATAGTATGTCGAAAAAAGTCATAAAAGTCATAGTATAGCATGTCAAAAAAAGTGATAAAAACGTCATAGTATAGTATGTTGAAAAAAGTCATAGTATAGTATGTTGAAAAAAAAGTGATAAAAAGGTCATATTGTAGTATGGCGAAAAAAGTGATAAAAAAAGTCATAGTATAGTATGTCGAAAAGAGTGATATAACAGTCCTAGTATAGTATGTTGAAAAAAGTCATAGTATAGTATATAAAAAAAATGATAAAAAAGTCATAGTATAGTATGTCGAAAAAAAGTGATAAAAAGGTCATAGTATAGTATGTCGAAAAAAGTGATAAAAAGTCATAGTATAGCATGTCAAAAAAAGTGATAAAAACGTCATAGTATAGTATATCGAAAAATGTCATAGTATAGTATGTCGAAAAAAGTCATAGTATAGTATGTCGAAAAAAGTCATATTGTAGTATTTCGAAAAAAGTGATTAAAAAAAGTCATAGTAGTATGTCGAAAAGAGTGATATAAAAGTCATAGTATAGTATATCGAAAAATGTCATAGTATAGCATGTTGAAAAAAAGTCATGGTATATGTCGAAAAAAGTCATAAAAGTCATAGTATAGCATGTCGAAAAAAGTGATAAAAACGTCATAGTATAGTATGTCAAAAAAAGTGATAAAAACGTCATAGTATAGTATATCGAAAAATGTCATAGTATAGTATGTCGAAAAAAGTCATAAAAAGTCATAGTATAGCATGTCAAAAAAAGTGCTAAAAACATCATAGTATAGTATATCGAAAAGTCATAAAAAGTCATAGTATAGTATGTCGAAAAAAGTCATAAAAAGTCATAGTATAGTATGTCGAAAAAAGTGATTAAAAAGTCATAGTACAGTATGATGAAAAAAGTCATAAAAAGTCATAGTATAAGATGTCAAATAAAGTCATAGTGTAGTATGTCGAAAGGTAATAAAAAAAAGTCATAGTATAGCATGTCGAAAAAAGTCATGTCGAAAAGAGTGATATAAAAGTCTTAGTATAGTATGTTGAAAAAAGTCATAGTATAGTATATAAAAAAAAGTGATAAAGTCATAGTATAGTATGTCGAAAAGAGTGATATAACAGTCTTAGTATAGTATGTTGAAAAAAGTCATAGTATAGTATATAAAAAAAAAGTGATAAAGTCATAGTATAGTATGTCGAAAAGAGTGATAAAAAAGTCATAGTATAGTATGTCGAAAAAAGTGATAAAAAGTCATATTATAATGTCGAAAAAAATGATAAAAAAGTCATAGTACAGCATGTCGAAAAAAGTCATATTGTGGTATGTTGAAAAAAGTGATAAAAAAGTCATAGTATAGTATGTCGAAAAAAGTGCTAAAAAGTCATAGTATAATGTCGAAAAAAGTGATAAAAATGTCATAGTATAGTATATCAAAAAATTTCATAGTATAGCATGTTGAAAAAAGTCATAGTATAGTATGTCGAAAAAAGTCATAAAAAGTCATAGTATAGCATGTCAAAAAAAGTGATAAAAACGTCATAGTATAGTATATCGAAAAATGTCATAGTATAGTATGTCGAAAAAAGTCATAGTATAGTATGTCGAAAAAAGTCATATTGTAGTATTTCGAAAAAAGTGATTAAAAAAAGTCATAGTAGTATGTCGAAAAGAGTGATATAAAAGTCATAGTATAGTATATCGAAAAATGTCATAGTATAGCATGTTGAAAAAAAGTCATGGTATATGTCGAAAAAAGTCATAAAAGTCATAGTATAGCATGTCGAAAAAAGTGATAAAAACGTCATAGTATAGTATGTCAAAAAAAGTGATAAAAACGTCATAGTATAGTATATCGAAAAATGTCATGGTATAGTATGTCGAAAAAAGTCATAAAAAGTCATAGTATAGCATGTCAAAAAAAGTGCTAAAAACATCATAGTATAGTATATCGAAAAGTCATAAAAAGTCATAGTATAGTATGTCGAAAAAAGTCATAAAAAGTCATAGTATAGTATGTCGAAAAAAGTCATAAAAAGTCATAGCATAGTATGTCGAAAAGAGTGATATAAAAGTCTTAGTATAGTATGTTGAAAAAGGTGAAATAAAAGTCATAGTATAGTATGTCGAAAAAAGTCATAAAAAGTCATAGCATAGTATGTCGAAAAGAGTGATATAAAAGTCATAGTATAGTATATCGAAAAATGTCATAGTATAGCATGTTGAAAAAAAGTCATGGTATATGTCGAAAAAAGTGATAAAAAAGTCATAGTATAGTATGTCGAAAAAAGTGCTAAAAAGTCATAGTATAATGTCGAAAAAAGTGATAAAAATGTCATAGTATAGTATATCGAAAAATGTCATAGTATAGTATGTCGAAAAAAGTCATAGCATAGTATGTCGAAAAAAGTCATAAAAAGTCAGTATAGTATGTCGAAAAAAGTCATAAAAGTCATAGTATAGCATGTCAAAAAAAGTGATAAAAACGTCATAGTATAGTATGTTGAAAAAAGTCATAGTATAGTATGTTGAAAAAAAAGTGATAAAAAGGTCATATTGTAGTATGGCGAAAAAAGTGATAAAAAAAGTCATAGTATAGTATGTCGAAAAGAGTGATATAACAGTCCTAGTATAGTATGTTGAAAAAAGTCATAGTATAGTATATAAAAAAAATGATAAAAAAGTCATAGTATAGTATGTCGAAAAAAAGTGATAAAAAGGTCATAGTATAGTATGTCGAAAAAAGTGATAAAAAGTCATAGTATAGCATGTCAAAAAAAGTGATAAAAACGTCATAGTATAGTATATCGAAAAATGTCATAGTATAGTATGTCGAAAAAAGTCATAGTATAGTATGTCGAAAAAAGTCATATTGTAGTATTTCGAAAAAAGTGATTAAAAAAAGTCATAGTAGTATGTCGAAAAGAGTGATATAAAAGTCATAGTATAGTATATCGAAAAATGTCATAGTATAGCATGTTGAAAAAAAGTCATGGTATATGTCGAAAAAAGTCATAAAAGTCATAGTATAGCATGTCGAAAAAAGTGATAAAAACGTCATAGTATAGTATGTCAAAAAAAGTGATAAAAACGTCATAGTATAGTATATCGAAAAATATCATAGTATAGTATGTCGAAAAAAGTCATAAAAAGTCATAGTATAGCATGTCAAAAAAAGTGCTAAAAACATCATAGTATAGTATATCGAAAAGTCATAAAAAGTCATAGTATAGTATGTCGAAAAAAGTCATAAAAGGTCATAGTATAGTATGTCGAAAAAAGTCATAAAAAGTCATAGCATAGTATGTCGAAAAGAGTGATATAAAAGTCTTAGTATAGTATGTTGAAAAAGGTGAAATAAAAGTCATAGTATAGTATGTCGAAAAAAAGTCATAAAAAGTCATAGCATAGTATGTCGAAAAGAGTGATAAAAACGTCATAGTATAGTATATCGAAAAATGTCATAGTATAGTATGTCGAAAAAAGTCATAGCATAGTATGTCGAAAAAAGTCATAAAAAGTCAGTATAGTATGTCGAAAAAAGTCATAAAAGTCATAGTATAGCATGTCAAAAAAAGTGATAAAAACGTCATAGTATAGTATGTTGAAAAAAGTCATAGTATAGTATGTTGAAAAAAAAGTGATAAAAAGGTCATATTGTAGTATGGCGAAAAAAGTGATAAAAAAAGTCATAGTATAGTATGTCGAAAAAAGTCATAAAAAGTCATAGCATAGTATGTCGAAAAGAGTGATATAAAAGTCTTAGTATAGTATGTTGAAAAAGGTGAAATAAAAGTCATAGTATAGTATGTCGAAAAAAGTCATAAAAAGTCATAGCATAGTATGTCGAAAAGAGTGATATAAAAGTCATAGTATAGTATATCGAAAAATGTCATAGTATAGCATGTTGAAAAAAAGTCATGGTATATGTCGAAAAAAGTCATAAAAGTCATAGTATAGCATGTCAAAAAAAGTGATAAAAACGTCATAGTATAGTATATCGAAAAATGTCATAGTATAGTATGTCGAAAAAAGTCATAGCATAGTATGTCGAAAAAAGTCATAAAAGTCATAGTATAGCATGTCAAAAAAAGTGATAAAAACGTCATAGTATAGTATGTTGAAAAAAGTCATAGTATAGTATGTTGAAAAAAAAGTGATAAAAAGGTCATATTGTAGTATGGCGAAAAAAGTGATAAAAAAAGTCATAGTATAGTATGTCGAAAAGAGTGATATAACAGTCCTAGTATAGTATGTTGAAAAAAGTCATAGTATAGTATATAAAAAAAATGATAAAAAAGTCATAGTATAGTATGTCGAAAAAAAGTGATAAAAAGGTCATAGTATAGTATGTCGAAAAAAGTGATAAAAAGTCATAGTATAGCATGTCAAAAAAAGTGATAAAAACGTCATAGTATAGTATATCGAAAAATGTCATAGTATAGTATGTCGAAAAAAGTCATATTGTAGTATTTCGAAAAAAGTGATTAAAAAAAGTCATAGTAGTATGTCGAAAAGAGTGATATAAAAGTCATAGTATAGTATATCGAAAAATGTCATAGTATAGCATGTTGAAAAAAAGTCATGGTATATGTCGAAAAAAGTCATAAAAGTCATAGTATAGCATGTCGAAAAAAGTGATAAAACGTCATAGTATAGTATGTCAAAAAAAGTGATAAAAACGTCATAGTATAGTATATCGAAAAATGTCATAGTATAGTATGTCGAAAAAAGTCATAAAAAGTCATAGTATAGCATGTCAAAAAAAGTGCTAAAAACATCATAGTATAGTATATCGAAAAGTCATAAAAAGTCATAGTATAGTATGTCGAAAAAAGTCATAAAAAGTCATAGTATAGTATGTCGAAAAAAGTCATAAAAAGTCATAGCATAGTATGTCGAAAAGAGTGATATAAAAGTCTTAGTATAGTATGTTGAAAAAGGTGAAATAAAGTCATAGTATAGTATGTCGAAAAAAGTCATAAAAAGTCATAGCATAGTATGTCGAAAAGAGTGATAAAAACGTCATAGTATAGTATATCGAAAAATGTCATAGTATAGTATGTCGAAAAAAGTCATAGCATAGTATGTCGAAAAAAGTCATAAAAAGTCAGTATAGTATGTCGAAAAAAGTCATAAAAGTCATAGTATAGCATGTCAAAAAAAGTGATAAAAACGTCATAGTATAGTATGTTGAAAAAAGTCATAGTATAGTATGTTGAAAAAAAAGTGATAAAAAGGTCATATTGTAGTATGGCGAAAAAAGTGATAAAAAAAGTCATAGTATAGTATGTCGAAAAGAGTGATATAACAGTCCTAGTATAGTATGTTGAAAAAAGTCATAGTATAGTATATAAAAAAAATGATAAAAACGTCATAGTATAGTATATCGAAAAATGTCATAGTATAGTATGTCGAAAAAAGTCATAAAAAGTCATAGTATAGCATGTCAAAAAAAGTGCTAAAAACATCATAGTATAGTATATCGAAAAGTCATAAAAAGTCATAGTATAGTATGTCGAAAAAAGTCATAAAAAGTCATAGTATAGTATGTCGAAAAAAATGATTAAAAAGTCATAGTACAGTATGATGAAAAAAGTCATAAAAAGTCATAGTATAAGATGTCAAATAAAGTCATAGTGTAGTATGTCGAAAGGTAATAAAAAAAAGTCATAGTATAGCATGTCGAAAAAAGTCATGTCGAAAAGAGTGATATAAAAGTCTTAGTATAGTATGTTGAAAAAAGTCATAGTATAGTATATAAAAAAAAGTGATAAAAAAGTCATAGTATAGTATGTCGAAAAGAGTGATATAACAGTCTTAGTATAGTATGTTGAAAAAAGTCATAGTATAGTATATCAAAAAAAAAGTGATAAAGTCATAGTATAGTATGTCGAAAAGAGTGATAAAAAAGTCATGGTATAGTATGTCGAAAAAAGTGATAAAAAGTCATATTATAATGTCGAAAAAAATGATAAAAAAGTCATAGTACAGCATGTCGAAAAAAGTCATATTGTAGTATGTTGAAAAAAGTGATAAAAAAGTCATAGTATAGTATGTCGAAAAAAGTGCTAAAAAGTCATAGTATAATGTCGAAAAAAGTGATAAAAATGTCATAGTATAGTATATCAAAAAATTTCATAGTATAGCATGTTGAAAAAAGTCATAGTATAGTATGTCGAAAAAAGTCATAAAAAGTCATAGTATAGCATGTCAAAAAAAGTGATAAAAACGTCATAGTATAGTATATCGAAAAATGTCATAGTATAGTATGTCGAAAAAAGTCATAGTATAGTATGTCGAAAAAAGTCATATTGTAGTATTTCGAAAAAAGTGATTAAAAAAAGTCATAGTAGTATGTCGAAAAGAGTGATATAAAAGTCATAGTATAGTATATCGAAAAATGTCATAGTATAGCATGTTGAAAAAAAGTCATGGTATATGTCGAAAAAAGTCATAAAAGTCATAGTATAGCATGTCGAAAAAAGTGATAAAAAGTCATAGTATAGCATGTCAAAAAAAGTGATAAAAACGTCATAGTATAGTATATCGAAAAATGTCATAGTATAGTATGTCGAAAAAAGTCATATTGTAGTATTTCGAAAAAAGTGATTAAAAAAAGTCATAGTAGTATGTCGAAAAGAGTGATATAAAAGTCATAGTATAGTATATCGAAAAATGTCATAGTATAGCATGTTGAAAAAAAGTCATGGTATATGTCGAAAAAAGTCATAAAAGTCATAGTATAGCATGTCGAAAAAAGTGATAAAAACGTCATAGTATAGTATGTCAAAAAAAGTGATAAAAACGTCATAGTATAGTATATCGAAAAATGTCATAGTATAGTATGTCGAAAAAAGTCATAAAAAGTCATAGTATAGCATGTCAAAAAAAGTGCTAAAAACATCATAGTATAGTATATCGAAAAGTCATAAAAAGTCATAGTATAGTATGTCGAAAAAAGTCATAAAAAGTCATAGTATAGTATGTCGAAAAAAGTCATAAAAAGTCATAGCATAGTATGTCGAAAAGAGTGATATAAAAGTCTTAGTATAGTATGTTGAAAAAGGTGAAATAAAAGTCATAGTATAGTATGTCGAAAAAAGTCATAAAAAGTCATAGCATAGTATGTCGAAAAGAGTGATAAAAACGTCATAGTATAGTATATCGAAAAATGTCATAGTATAGTATGTCGAAAAAAGTCATAGCATAGTATGTCGAAAAAAGTCATAAAAAGTCAGTATAGTATGTCGAAAAAAGTCATAAAAGTCATAGTATAGCATGTCAAAAAAGTGATAAAAACGTCATAGTATAGTATGTTGAAAAAAGTCATAGTATAGTATGTTGAAAAAAAAGTGATAAAAAGGTCATATTGTAGTATGGCGAAAAAAGTGATAAAAAAAGTCATAGTATAGTATGTCGAAAAGAGTGATATAACAGTCCTAGTATAGTATGTTGAAAAAAGTCATAGTATAGTATATAAAAAAAATGATAAAAACGTCATAGTATAGTATATCGAAAAATGTCATAGTATAGTATGTCGAAAAAAGTCATAAAAAGTCATAGTATAGCATGTCAAAAAAGTGCTAAAAACATCATAGTATAGTATATCGAAAAGTCATAAAAAGTCATAGTATAGTATGTCGAAAAAAGTCATAAAAAGTCATAGTATAGTATGTCGAAAAAAATGATTAAAAAGTCATAGTACAGTATGATGAAAAAAGTCATAAAAAGTCATAGTATAAGATGTCAAATAAAGTCATAGTGTAGTATGTCGAAAGGTAATAAAAAAAAGTCATAGTATAGCATGTCGAAAAAAGTCATGTCGAAAAGAGTGATATAAAAGTCTTAGTATAGTATGTTGAAAAAAGTCATAGTATAGTATATAAAAAAAAAGTGATAAAAAAGTCATAGTATAGTATGTCGAAAAGAGTGATATAACAGTCTTAGTATAGTATGTTGAAAAAAGTCATAGTATAGTATATCAAAAAAAAGTGATAAAGTCATAGTATAGTATGTCGAAAAGAGTGATAAAAAAGTCATGGTATAGTATGTCGAAAAAAGTGATAAAAAGTCATATTATAATGTCGAAAAAAATGATAAAAAAGTCATAGTACAGCATGTCGAAAAAAGTCATATTGTAGTATGTTGAAAAAAGTGATAAAAAAGTCATAGTATAGTATGTCGAAAAAAGTGCTAAAAAGTCATAGTATAATGTCGAAAAAAGTGATAAAAATGTCATAGTATAGTATATCAAAAAATTTCATAGTATAGCATGTTGAAAAAAGTCATAGTATAGTATGTCGAAAAAAGTCATAAAAAGTCATAGTATAGCATGTCAAAAAAAGTGATAAAAACGTCATAGTATAGTATATCGAAAATGTCATAGTATAGTATGTCGAAAAAAGTCATAGTATAGTATGTCGAAAAAAGTCATATTGTAGTATTTCGAAAAAAGTGATTAAAAAAAGTCATAGTAGTATGTCGAAAAGAGTGATATAAAAGTCATAGTATAGTATATCGAAAAATGTCATAGTATAGCATGTTGAAAAAAAGTCATGGTATATGTCGAAAAAAGTCATAAAAGTCATAGTATAGCATGTCGAAAAAAGTGATAAAAACGTCATAGTATAGTATGTCAAAAAAAGTGATAAAAACGTCATAGTATAGTATATCGAAAAATGTCATGGTATAGTATGTCGAAAAAAGTCATAAAAAGTCATAGTATAGCATGTCAAAAAAAGTGCTAAAAACATCATAGTATAGTATATCGAAAAGTCATAAAAAGTCATAGTATAGTATGTCGAAAAAAGTCATAAAAAGTCATAGTATAGTATGTCGAAAAAAGTCATAAAAAGTCATAGCATAGTATGTCGAAAAGAGTGATATAAAAGTCTTAGTATAGTATGTTGAAAAAGGTGAAATAAAAGTCATAGTATAGTATGTCGAAAAAAGTCATAAAAAGTCATAGCATAGTATGTCGAAAAGAGTGATATAAAAGTCATAGTATAGTATATCGAAAAATGTCATAGTATAGCATGTTGAAAAAAAGTCATGGTATATGTCGAAAAAAGTCATAAAAGTCATAGTATAGCATGTCAAAAAAAGTGATAAAAACGTCATAGTATAGTATATCGAAAAATGTCATAGTATAGTATGTCGAAAAAAGTCATAGCATAGTATGTCGAAAAAAGTCATAAAAAGTCAGTATAGTATGTCGAAAAAAGTCATAAAAGTCATAGTATAGCATGTCAAAAAAAGTGATAAAAACGTCATAGTATAGTATGTTGAAAAAAGTCATAGTATAGTATGTTGAAAAAAAGTGATAAAAAGGTCATATTGTAGTATGGCGAAAAAAGTGATAAAAAAAGTCATAGTATAGTATGTCGAAAAGAGTGATATAACAGTCCTAGTATAGTATGTTGAAAAAAGTCATAGTATAGTATATAAAAAAAATGATAAAAAAGTCATAGTATAGTATGTCGAAAAAAAGTGATAAAAAGGTCATAGTATAGTATGTCGAAAAAAGTGATAAAAAGTCATAGTATAGCATGTCAAAAAAAGTGATAAAAACGTCATAGTATAGTATATCGAAAAATGTCATAGTATAGTATGTCGAAAAAAGTCATAGTATAGTATGTCGAAAAAAGTCATATTGTAGTATTTCGAAAAAAGTGATTAAAAAAAGTCATAGTAGTATGTCGAAAAGAGTGATATAAAAGTCATAGTATAGTATATCGAAAAATGTCATAGTATAGCATGTTGAAAAAAAGTCATGGTATATGTTTGAAAAAAGTCATAAAAGTCATAGTATAGCATG
This sequence comes from Sander lucioperca, assembly GCF_008315115.2. Taxonomy (NCBI): domain Eukaryota; kingdom Metazoa; phylum Chordata; class Actinopteri; order Perciformes; family Percidae; genus Sander; species Sander lucioperca. The sequence continues at coordinate 33,261,269 of NC_050173.1, forward strand.
TCGAAAAAAGTGATAAAAACGTCATAGTATAGTATGTCAAAAAAAGTGATAAAAACGTCATAGTATAGTATATCGAAAAATGTCATAGTATAGTATGTCGAAAAAAGTCATAAAAAGTCATAGTATAGCATGTCAAAAAAAGTGCTAAAAACATCATAGTATAGTATATCGAAAAGTCATAAAAAGTCATAGTATAGTATGTCGAAAAAAGTCATAAAAAGTCATAGTATAGTATGTCGAAAAAAGTCATAAAAGTCATAGCATAGTATGTCGAAAAGAGTGATATAAAAGTCTTAGTATAGTATGTTGAAAAAGGTGAAATAAAAGTCATAGTATAGTATGTCGAAAAAAGTCATAAAAAGTCATAGCATAGTATGTCGAAAAGAGTGATAAAAACGTCATAGTATAGTATATCGAAAAATGTCATAGTATAGTATGTCGAAAAAAGTCATAGCATAGTATGTCGAAAAAAGTCATAAAAAGTCAGTATAGTATGTCGAAAAAAGTCATAAAAGTCATAGTATAGCATGTCAAAAAAGTGATAAAAACGTCATAGTATAGTATGTTGAAAAAAGTCATAGTATAGTATGTTGAAAAAAAAGTGATAAAAAGGTCATATTGTAGTATGGCGAAAAAAGTGATAAAAAAAGTCATAGTATAGTATGTCGAAAAAAGTCATAAAAAGTCATAGCATAGTATGTCGAAAAGAGTGATATAAAAGTCTTAGTATAGTATGTTGAAAAAGGTGAAATAAAAGTCATAGTATAGTATGTCGAAAAAAGTCATAAAAAGTCATAGCATAGTATGTCGAAAAGAGTGATATAAAAGTCACAGTATAGTATATCGAAAAATGTCATAGTATAGCATGTTGAAAAAAAGTCATGGTATATGTCGAAAAAAGTCATAAAAGTCATAGTATAGCATGTCAAAAAAAGTGATAAAAACGTCATAGTATAGTATATCGAAAAATGTCATAGTATAGTATGTCGAAAAAAGTCATAGCATAGTATGTCGAAAAAAGTCATAAAAAGTCAGTATAGTATGTCGAAAAAAGTCATAAAAGTCATAGTATAGCATGTCAAAAAAAGTGATAAAAACGTCATAGTATAGTATGTTGAAAAAAGTCATAGTATAGTATGTTGAAAAAAAAGTGATAAAAAGGTCATATTGTAGTATGGCGAAAAAAGTGATAAAAAAAGTCATAGTATAGTATGTCGAAAAGAGTGATATAACAGTCCTAGTATAGTATGTTGAAAAAAGTCATAGTATAGTATATAAAAAAAATGATAAAAAAGTCATAGTATAGTATGTCGAAAAAAAGTGATAAAAAGGTCATAGTATAGTATGTCGAAAAAAGTGATAAAAAGTCATAGTATAGCATGTCAAAAAAAGTGATAAAAACGTCATAGTATAGTATATCGAAAAATGTCATAGTATAGTATGTCGAAAAAAGTCATAGTATAGTATGTCGAAAAAAGTCATATTGTAGTATTTCGAAAAAAGTGATTAAAAAAAGTCATAGTAGTATGTCGAAAAGAGTGATATAAAAGTCATAGTATAGTATATCGAAAAATGTCATAGTATAGCATGTTGAAAAAAAGTCATGGTATATGTCGAAAAAAGTCATAAAAGTCATAGTATAGCATGTCGAAAAAAGTGATGAAAACGTCATAGTATAGTATGTCAAAAAAAGTGATAAAAACGTCATAGTATAGTATATCGAAAAGTCATAAAAAGTCATAGTATAGTATGTCGAAAAAAGTCATAAAAAGTCATAGCATAGTATGTCGAAAAGAGTGATATAAAAGTCTTAGTATAGTATGTTGAAAAAGGTGAAATAAAAGTCATAGTATAGTATGTCGAAAAAAGTCATAAAAAGTCATAGCATAGTATGTCGAAAAGAGTGATAAAAACGTCATAGTATAGTATATCGAAAAATGTCATAGTATAGTATGTCGAAAAAAGTCATAGCATAGTATGTCGAAAAAAGTCATAAAAAGTCAGTATAGTATGTCGAAAAAAGTCATAAAAGTCATAGTATAGCATGTCAAAAAAAGTGATAAAAACGTCATAGTATAGTATGTTGAAAAAAGTCATAGTATAGTATGTTGAAAAAAAAGTGATAAAAAGGTCATATTGTAGTATGGCGAAAAAAGTGATAAAAAAAGTCATAGTATAGTATGTCGAAAAGAGTGATATAACAGTCCTAGTATAGTATGTTGAAAAAAGTCATAGTATAGTATATAAAAAAAATGATAAAAAAGTCATAGTATAGTATGTCGAAAAAAAGTGATAAAAAGGTCATATTGTAGTATGTCGAAAAAAGTGATAAAAAAGTCATAGTATAGTATGTCGAAAAAAGTGATAAAAAAGTCATAGTATAGTATGTCGAAAAAAGTGATTAAAAAGTCATAGTACAGTATGTCGAAAAAAGTCATGTCGAAAAGAGTGATATAAAAGTCTTAGTATAGTATGTTGAAAAAAGTCATAGTATAGTATATAAAAAAAAGTGATAAAAAAGTCATAATATAGTATGTCGAAAATAGTGATAAAAAAGTCATAGTATAGTATGTCGAAAAAAGTGATAAAAAGTCATATTATAATGTCGAAAAAAATGATAAAAAAGTCATAGTACAGCATGTCGAAAAAAGTCATATTGTAGTATGTTGAAAAAAGTGATAAAAAAGTCATAGTATAGTATGTCGAAAAAAGTGCTAAAAAGTCATAGTATAATGTCGAAAAAAGTGATAAAAATGTCATAGTATAGTATATCGAAAAATTTCATAGTATAGCATGTTGAAAAAAGTCATAGTATAGTATGTCGAAAAAAGTCATAAAAAGTCATAGTATAGCATGTCAAAAAAAGTGATAAAAACGTCATAGTATAGTATATCGAAAAATGTCATAGTATAGTATGTCGAAAAAAGTCATAGTATAGTATGTCGAAAAAAGTCATATTGTAGTATTTCGAAAAAAGTGATTAAAAAAAGTCATAGTAGTATGTCGAAAAGAGTGATATAAAAGTCATAGTATAGTATATCGAAAAATGTCATAGTATAGCATGTTGAAAAAAAGTCATGGTATATGTCGAAAAAAGTCATAAAAGTCATAGTAAAGCATGTCGAAAAAAGTGATAAAAACGTCATAGTATAGTATGTCAAAAAAAGTGATAAAAACGTCATAGTATAGTATATCGAAAAATGTCATGGTATAGTATGTCGAAAAAAGTCATAAAAAGTCATAGTATAGCATGTCAAAAAAAGTGCTAAAAACATCATAGTATAGTATATCGAAAAGTCATAAAAAGTCATAGTATAGTATGTCGAAAAAAGTCATAAAAAGTCATAGTATAGTATGTCGAAAAAAGTCATAAAAAGTCATAGCATAGTATGTCGAAAAGAGTGATATAAAAGTCTTAGTATAGTATGTTGAAAAAGGTGAAATAAAAGTCATAGTATAGTATGTCGAAAAAGTCATAAAAAGTCATAGCATAGTATGTCGAAAAGAGTGATATAAAAGTCATAGTATAGTATATCGAAAAATGTCATAGTATAGCATGTTGAAAAAAAGTCATGGTATATGTCGAAAAAAGTCATAAAAGTCATAGTATAGCATGTCAAAAAAAGTGATAAAAACGTCATAGTATAGTATATCGAAAAATGTCATAGTATAGTATGTCGAAAAAAGTCATAGCATAGTATGTCGAAAAAAGTCATAAAAAGTCAGTATAGTATGTCGAAAAAAGTCATAAAAGTCATAGTATAGCATGTCAAAAAAAGTGATAAAAACGTCATAGTATAGTATGTTGAAAAAAGTCATAGTATAGTATGTTGAAAAAAAAGTGATAAAAAGGTCATATTGTAGTATGGCGAAAAAAGTGATAAAAAAAGTCATAGTATAGTATGTCGAAAAGAGTGATATAACAGTCCTAGTATAGTATGTTGAAAAAAGTCATAGTATAGTATATAAAAAAAATGATAAAAAAGTCATAGTATAGTATGTCGAAAAAAAGTGATAAAAAGGTCATAGTATAGTAAATCGAAAAATGTCATGGTATAGTATGTCGAAAAAAGTCATAAAAAGTCATAGTATAGCATGTCAAAAAAAGTGCTAAAAACATCATAGTATAGTATATCGAAAAGTCATAAAAAGTCATAGTATAGTATGTCGAAAAAAGTCATAAAAAGTCATAGTATAGTATGTCGAAAAAAGTCATAAAAAGTCATAGCATAGTATGTCGAAAAGAGTGATATAAAAGTCTTAGTATAGTATGTTGAAAAAGGTGAAATAAAAGTCATAGTATAGTATGTCGAAAAAAGTCATAAAAAGTCATAGCATAGTATGTCGAAAAGAGTGATATAAAAGTCATAGTATAGTATATCGAAAAATGTCATAGTATAGCATGTTGAAAAAAAGTCATGGTATATGTCGAAAAAAGTCATAAAAGTCATAGTATAGCATGTCAAAAAAAGTGATAAAAACGTCATAGTATAGTATATCGAAAAATGTCATAGTATAGTATGTCGAAAAAAGTCATAGCATAGTATGTCGAAAAAAGTCATAAAAAGTCAGTATAGTATGTCGAAAAAAGTCATAAAAGTCATAGTATAGCATGTCAAAAAAAGTGATAAAAACGTCATAGTATAGTATGTTGAAAAAAGTCATAGTATAGTATGTTGAAAAAAAAGTGATAAAAAGGTCATATTGTAGTATGGCGAAAAAAGTGATAAAAAAAGTCATAGTATAGTATGTCGAAAAGAGTGATATAACAGTCCTAGTATAGTATGTTGAAAAAAGTCATAGTATAGTATATAAAAAAAATGATAAAAAAGTCATAGTATAGTATGTCGAAAAAAAGTGATAAAAAGGTCATAGTATAGTATGTCGAAAAAAGTGATAAAAAGTCATAGTATAATGTCGAAAAAAGTGATAAAAATGTCATAGTATAGTATATCGAAAAATTTCATAGTATAGTATATCGAAAAATTTCATAGTATAGTATGTCGAAAAAAGTCATAAAAAGTCATAGTATAGCATGTCGAAAAAAGTCATATTGTAGTATGTTGAAAAGAGTGATATAAAAGTCATAGTATAGTATGTCGAAAAAAGTCATAAAACGTCATAGTATAGTATTTCGAAAAATGTCATAGTATAGTATGTCGGAAAAAGTCATATTGTAGTATATCGAAAAAAGTGATTAAAAAAAGTCATAGTATAGTATGTCGAAAAGAGTGATATAAAAGTCACAGTATAGTATATCGAAAAATGTCATAGTATAGCATGTTGAAAAAAAGTCATGGTATATGTCGAAAAAAGTCATAAAAGTCATAGTATAATGTTGAAAAAAGTGATAAAAACGTCATAGTATAGTATATCGAAAAATGTCATAGTATAGTATGTCGAAAAAAGTCATAAAAAGTCATAGTATAGTATGTCGAAAAAATTCATAAAAACTCATAGTATAGCATGTCAAAAAAAGTGATAAAAACGTCATAGTACAGTATATCGAAAAATGTCATAGTATAGCATGTTGAAAAAAGTGATAAAAAAGTCATAGTATAGTATGTCGAAAAAAAAGTCATTAAATAGTCATAGTATAGTATATCGAAAAAAGTGATAAAAAAGTCATAGTATAGTATGTCAAAAAGAGTGATATAAAAGTCACAGTATAGTATGTCAACAAAAAAGTGATAAAAAGGTCATATTGTAGTATGTCGAAAAAAATGATAATTAAGTTATAGTATAGCATGTCATAAAAAGTGATAAAAACGTCATAGTATAGTATGTCAAAAAGAGTGATATAAAAGTCGTAGTATAGTGTTGTGGTTGTGGACATTTCTGTTGCCTATTATTATTATTCCTGTATGTATCCTGTTGTGTTTATTGTATTCCATGGTCTGTGTATATTTCGTTATGTATTTCCCTGTTTATGTTCTGTTTCATGTCTAGTTTTACTTCCTGTGTTTTCCCGCCTGTGTGATTGTCTGATGTGCTCCACCTGTTGCCTGTCTTGTGTCTTCTCTTTACCTAGTTTATTTAGCCCCTGTGTTTCCTTTGTCTGTTGTCAGATCGTTTGTGTTCATTTGTGCTCGTGCCCTGTCAGTTTCTGTGTTTGCCTGTGCCTGTCGTGTCGTCCCCCGTCCGTTCTGATCAGTCTCTGTGCTTCCTGTATTTCCCTGTTTTTTTGGACTTCCTTGGTTTTTTTGGATACCTTTTTGTCTTCTTTTTGGAATTGTTTTTTTGCCTGCTTCCCTCAGGACTCCCTTGGTTCTTTTTTGTGTTTTCATTAATAAATTATCATGCTCAAACCTTCTGCCTGCCTGCCTCTCCCTGCATTTGGGTCCTTTAATTCCCTCCATCGAAACAGTATAGTATGTCGGAAAAAAAAGTGATTAAAAAGGTCATATTGTATGTTGAAAAAAGTGATAATTAAGTCATAGTATAGCATGTCATAAGAAAGTCATAGTATAGTATGATGAAAAAAGTCATAGTATAGCATGTCGAAAAAAGTGATTAAAAAGTCATAGTACAGTATGTTGAAAAAAGTCATAGTATAGCATGTCGAAAAAAAAGTAATAGTATGTTGAAAAATGATTGAAAAAGTCATAGTATATTATGACGTAAAAAGTCATCATAAAGTCATAGAATAGCATGTTGAAAAGAGTCATAGTATAGTATTACTAAAATAAGTCATAAAAAGTCACAGTATAGTATGTCGAAAAAAGTCCTTAAAAAGTCACAGTATAGTATGATGAAAAAAGTCATAAAAAGTCATAGTATAAGATGTCGAATAAAGTCATAAAAAAGTCTCAGTATAGTATGACAAAAAAAGTCATAAAAAGGTCATAGTATAGTATGTCGAAAAAAAGTGATAAAAATGTCATATTGTAGTATGTCGAAAAAAGTGATAAAAAAGTCATAGTATAGTATGTCGAAAAAAGTGATAAAAAGTCATAGTATAATGTCGAAAAAAGTGATAAAAAAATCATAGTATAGTATATTGAAAAATTTCATAGTATAGTATGTCGAAAAAAGTCATAGTATAGCATGTCGGAAAAAGTCATATTGTAGTATTTTGAAAAAAGTGATAAAAAAAGTTATAGTATGTCGAAAAGAGTGATATAAAAGTCATAGTATAGTATGTCGAAAAAAGTCATAAAAACGTCATAGTATAGTATCTCAAAAAATGTCATAGTATAGCATGTTGAAAAAAAGTCATGGTATAGTATGTCGAAAAAAGTCATAAAAAGTCATAGTATAATGTCGAAAAAAGTCATAAAAACGTCATAGTATAGTATATCGAAAAATGTCATAGTATAGCATGTTGAAAAAACGTCATGGTATATGTCGAAAAAAGTCATAAAAAGTCATAGTATAATGTCGAAAAAAGTCATAAAAACGTCATAGTATAGTATCTCAAAAAATGTCATAGTATAGCATGTTGAAAAAAAGTCATGGTATAGTATGTCGAAAAAAGTCATAAAAAGTCATAGTATAGTATGTCGAAAAAAGTCATAAAAAGTCATAGTATAGCATGTCAAAAAAAGTGATAAAAACGTCATAGTATAGTATATCGAAAAATGTCATAGTATAGCATGTCGAAAAAAGTCATAATAAAGTCATAGAATAGCATGTTGAAAAGAGTCATAGTATTGTATTTCTAAAAGAAGTCATAAAAAGTCACAGTATAGTATGTTGAAAAAAGCCCTTAAAAAGTCATAGTATAGTATGTCGAATAAAGTCATAGTGTAGTATGTCGAAAAGTGATAAAAAAAAGTCATAGTATAGTATGTTGAAAAAGGTGAAATAAAAGTCATAATAGCATGTCGAAAAAAGTGATGAAGTCAAATTATAGTATGTCGGAAAAAAAGTCATAAAAAAGTCTTAGTATAGTATGTTGAAAAGAGTGATATAAAAGTCATAGTATAGTATGTCGAAAAAAGTCATAAAAAGTCATAGTATAGCATTCAAAAAAAGTGATTAAAAACGTCATAGTATAGTATATCAAAAAATGTCATAGTATAGCATGTCGAAAAAAGTCATAGCATAGTATGTCGAAAAAAGTGATAAAAAAGTCATAGTATAGTATGACAAAAAATGTTATGGTATAGTATATCGCAAAATGTCATAGTATAGTATGTCGGAAAAAAAGTCATAGTTGAAAAATGATTGAAAAAGTCATAGTATAGTATGTAAAAAGTCATAATAAAGTCATAGTATAGCATGTCGAATAAAGTCATAGTATAGTATGTCGGAAAAAGTGATAAAAAAGTCATAGTATAGTATGTCGAAAAAAGTGATAAAAAGTCATAGTATAATGTCGAAAAAAGTGATAAAAACGTCCTAGTATAGTATATCAAAAAATGTCATAGTATAGCATGTTGAAAAAAAGTCATGGTATAGTATGTCGAAAAAAGTCATAAAAAGTCACAGTATAATGTCGAAAAAAGTCATAAAAACGTCATAGTATAGTATATCGAAAAATGTCATAGTATAGCATGTTGAAAAAAAGTCATGGTATATGTCGAAAAAAGTCATAAAAAGTCATAGTATAGCATGTCAAAAAAAGTGATAAAAACGTCATAGTATAGTATATCGAAAAATGTCATAGTATAGTATGTTGAAAAAAGTCATAGAAAATCATAGTATAGCATGTCGAAAAAAGTCATAGCATAGTATGTCGAAAAAAGTGATAAAAAAAGTCATAGTATAGTATGACAAAAAATGTTATGGTATAGTATATCGCAAAATGTCATAGTAGTATGTCGAAAAAAAAGTCATAGTTGTTGAAAAATGATTGAAAAAGTCATAGTATAGTATGACGTAAAAAGTCATAATAAAGTCAGAATAGCATGTTGAAAAGAGTCATAGTATAGTATTACTAAAAGAAGTCATAAAAAGTCACTGTATAGTATGTCGAAAAAAGTCCTTAAAAAGTTATAGTATAGTATGTCAGATAAAGTCATAGTGTAGTATGTCGAAAAAGGTGAAATAAAAGTCATAATAGCATGTCCAAAAAAGTCATAAAAAGTCATAGTATAGCATGTCAAAAAAAGTGATAAAAACGTCATAGTATAGTATATCGAAAAATGTCATAGTATAGTATGTCGAAAAAAGTCATAGAAAGTCATAGTATAGCATGTCAAAAAAAGTGATAAAAACGTAATAGTATAGTATATCGAAAAATGTCATAGTATAGCATGTCAAAAAAAGTCATAGCATAGTATGTCGAAAAAAGTGATAAAAAAGTCATAGTATAGTATGACAAAAAATGTTATGGTATAGTATATCGCAAAATGTCATAGTAGTATGTCGAAAAAAAAGTCATAGTTGTTGAAAAATGATTGAAAAAGTCATAGTATAGTATGTAAAAAGTCATAATAAAGTCAGAATAGCATGTTGAAAAGAGTCATAGTATAGTATTTCTAAAAGAAGTCATAAAAAGTCACAGTATAGTATGTCAAAAAAAGTCCTTAAAAAGTCATAGTATAGTATGATGAAAAAAGTCATAAAAAGTCATAGTATAGCATGTCGAATAAAGTCATAGTGTAGTATGTCGAAAAGTGATAAAAAAAAGTCATAGTATAGTATGTTGAAAAAGGTGAAATAAAAGTCATAATAGCATGTCGAAAAAAGTGATGAAGTCATATTATAGTATGTCGGAAAAAAAGTCATAAAAATGTCTTTGTATAGTATGTTGAAAAGAGTGATATAAAAGTCATAGTATAGTATGTCGAAAAAAGTCATAAAAAGTCATAGTATAGTATGTCGAAAAAAGTCCTTAAAAAGTCATAGTATAGTATGATGAAAAAAATCATAAAAAGTCATAGTATAGCATGTCGAATAAAGTCATAGTATAGTATGTCGAAAAAAGTCCTAAAAATGTTGTAAAAAGTGATAAAAAAAAGTCATGGTATTTAACATCAAAGAAAGTCTGGAAGAACATCTAAACTCCACACAATATAAACACAGAAAAATCATGAATTAAGCGCTAACTTAAACAGTCATAACACAGAAACTGTAACATATATCAAAAAGGTAAATCATTTTCTAACAGTTGAAGGATCTGTGAATAGTTTAAAGTTTGAATGACATCAGTAGGTCAAAGTCTGTGGGAGCAGTAGCATTTTAAAAAGGATTTTGAAGAAGAAGAATTTGAAGATTGCTTCATTGACTTCATTGTAAAACATGTTTTGAAAAAAAGCTTAATATTTTTAAAAACTATAAATAACAGAAAAAACGTTGAATACTAATCATGTCCTTAAGGAGCTAAACATTGTGATATTTGAATGATTTTTGTCTCTGAACGTATGCAGAAGTTAGAGGCGACCAAAGAAAGTTGAAGAATAAAGAATCGGATTACAATACTGTGAATGCTGCTGAATCAGCATTCACACAATAATACAGAATAAAATAACAATACTGTGAATGCTGCTGAATCAACATTCTCACAAATATGTTAATATAGTGTGTTTAGCAAAACATAGGTTGATTACAAATGTAAGACAATGCATGTATGGAATGTGTTTTCATACTCAATTAATCAGTGCATATTACTTGATAATTGTTGTCGTTCAGGGCAGTCAGGGTGTATTTTTGGAGCTGGGAGTGAGCCAACAGAGAAAAAGATCACATTCCTTTCTCTCCCTGTTAATTTTTTATGAGGAACATCAAGCCAATCTTTTTTTTCTCTCTCTGCACTGCATAAGAATAAATTACATTAACCCACTGCTGTCTGTTTGTGGGTCTCTGAGACGTTCACATGTAATCTCCACTATCTCATAGCACGCAGGACAGAAAGACAATGAGAGGCATTCTTTCACAAATGCACAAGATAAAATCACCACAAAAGAACATTAAGAGGTTACAGAAGAATGGAAACATTTCCATTTTTTTTCTTTACAGGGTGATAAAAGATAGAATAAATAATCTATAAGTGTGTCATTTGGATTTAGGCCCTGCTTAACTTGACTGTGGCGCTGTAAATATATACATTTGATCCCAGAGTTATTCACTTGCAAAATCCAGATTAAGCTGGTCTTTATCCCTGCTGTGTTCCAGTGTGCATATCCACAGAGCAGTGCTCTGTCCTCCAACATGTGGTGACCCAACACACTGCAGAGACAGCTGCAGGATGGGAGGAAGGATGGGGGCAGGGAAGGAAGAAGAGAGGAAGTCAGAGGGGGAGGATGAGGGGGAGCGTTCCATCCTTTCGCTGGACTATTAAGGGAGGAGTGAAAAAAAAACGTGTAGAAGAAGCACGGAAACTCACTTCCTTTCCCGCCACAAGCAGCCGTTACGTCACATCCAGCTCTTTCCTTACATAGATCACATGTGATCCTCCTAGACCTGAAATGAGATCCTCATTTCCTTTTGCTGGTCCTGCCTGGCTGCTCACACACTGAGAGAGAGAAAATGCAGCTCTGCTCTACTTTTACAGTATTCTGTTGACAATCTAGACACATTAGAATACATTTAATTAAGAGACTATTCAAGAAATTTGCAATTCAGCACTTGTGTTTCTGTGTTTGAAAGACTTCTTCACTGACTCATGTACATGTGTCACATTCAGGATGTCCAGGCTGTCTGACTGTTATTGTCACTCACAGGCAGTCCATTGTCAAGTTCCAGTCTGCTACTGCTTCCCCTCTTTGGACAACCCTGCTATACATAATTGGTTTAAAGTTTTTTGCCTGTGTGTGTCACTCTATTGTGTATATAAATGTGTGTGTGTGTGTGTGTGTGTGTGTGTGTGTGTGTGTGTGTGTGTGCATGTGTAATCAGTAGGAATGCGTTTAATCAAGCAAGATAGGGAGGGGGCATAAAGGGGGCAATAAAAGAACAATCTTGCCATTCTGCTGGGTCTCACCTCCAGGAAATGGATGACACATGGCGACAATGAGGACAGCAGGAATCTCTGTGAGTCGCAGGATGACAAACATCAGCTGACAAAGTAACTCTAAAGCTATTGTAAAGCCTAACAGTATATGCATATTGTACCCATATGCACAATTTCCTTTGATTGTAACCATCTCAAATGGAAGCTCATACTGTGCAGATCTCTAGTGAATCATACTGGGACAAACTCCTAGTGCGTTATTACCTCTGACTCATCCATTTGTGTGTGGGTGTGTGTGTGGAATATTCTCCTCCCGGTTCTGCCATGTTTCCGGCTTACGTCTCTCTCAGAGTTGGCAGGTTTGACTTTTGGTGGAATATGTTTGTCTTCCTGCAGGTCATTCAGCTCAGCCAGGCCCCGAGTGGAGCCAATAATGGCCACTGCATAGATCTGTAATGAAGATGTGGCGAACAGAGACAAGCATCCAGCGGCTGGGGCTGACAGTTGCCATGGCAACCACATATCACAATGAGAGAAGGGTGAGAGGAGTCGGCCATTTTGGGTATGTGAGTCTGCAGTGTTTGATGTTGGAATGCTGCTGTGTGAATTGTGGAGGTAATGATTTTATTAAATCTAAAAGAAGGATTTTTAATAGGAAAAAAATATTTGTTTTAAAACTAGTAGATGAGGATTTGTCTTTTAAATTGAAAGGAACTTTTTCCAGTATTCTCTCACAGCTTGTAATCTTCAGACAGCAACCTCACTGTAACTGTAAAAATGCATTGGCCTGATTCATGAACACTCACATCATCTCCATCCCTCCAGCTCCTCAGTCCGTCCTTCCATCCCCCAACATCTGCTGTCGTGAGTTAAAGCTTGCTTCTTTTGTTTTGCTTAGTGACGTCCCATGGGCTATTTATAGGGACTATGCAATTGTGTAAGACCTTGTGAAAGGCACAAAGAGCCGAGCAGGCTGCCATGTTCCCTGTAGTGGCCCCAGGATCTGTGAGAGGAAAGCTAAAGAACATGTGACTCTATTATGATGAGCTAGAGGACAAGACAGCAAGTTTATGTGGAATGAGAATGTTTTTACTTTATTCAATGTCTTGTTAACAATAATATATTCTCTATATTCGGACAATAGCAGACATCACACAATATAAGGTCAGGTGTTGTGCTATTCTGTTATTATTAATAATATATAATATTAATATATTAAGAATATATATTTACTAATATTTTTATTATTTATCACTATGTGAAGACAAATTGAGAACATGTCTTAGTTTTTATCACCAAATTGAAAGATTATGGAACAATATATTAAATAGCCTACATTATAAAGCTAAAACTAAATTCTTTTTCCTGCTCGGTGAAATAATTTTGTTCCTGTAATGTCTTTTAAATTGGTAATTCCAATCAATTCAATGATGTTATACAACTCAATTAGACTCATAGTTTAGTGGATTTGTCAAATTTAGTTGTGAATTATTTCATCAACAGAAGTAGCATATATGTGTCCCAATTAATTACTCCCATGCATGATGTGATGAGGGAACAGTAGTTAAAAGGGTACCAAGTCTATGTTAAAAACTGGAAATAATATTTTGTTATTTTATCTGCCACACAGCCCAAAGAACACCTGAAATGGACAAGGGATGGAGCAAAGCTTTCTGGTAAAACTTTAGTAGGGTTGCAGTCCTGCTGAATGTGGGTCACACAGACTAAAAGCCCAATGCTTACAGCATTTAATACTTTCACAGGTGAGTCTCATGAATTAATAGGATTAGCAGCGTAAATGATGCATAAAGTTAACTCACTCAAACTGTAGCCTGCATGAATATTACCAACAACAACAAAGAATACACACACACACACACACACACACACAGTATTTTTAAATGATTTCAGAATATTTTTATTTGAAATGTCAGTGTTCAAGAGAAAATAAAACAGCAATATAAATATTAGCATAAAAATAAGAGTAACACAAGGGTATAGCGTGGGGGCTAAGCATTTGATAAGAAAGATAATACAGCAGGATAGAGTAGTATTAATTCAGCAGCGGACGGACTTACACATATATAATATTTATAATCATTTGTTCATATGGACAGAAAGAGAATGAGAGGCATTCTTTCACAAATGCACAAGATAAAATCACCGCAAAAGAACATTAAGAGGTTACAGAAGGATAGAAACATTTCCATTTTTTTTCTTTACAGGGTGATAAAAGATAGTAGAGAAAATGAACACAAAAATATGCGCAACACATATCACAAGTTAACTAGTCTACGTGTGTCACTTTGTTTACTTATCTAAAGTTGTCTTTAACTTATTTACACTGAGTTAGTTGGCTTCCATGGTGCTTAGTTACTACATTGCAACACAAACTGTTGAAGAACATCTCAGATTTTATTCATTATTGATTTCTTTTTTTTTTTTAACTGTGGTTTTCTTATTTTTCTTGAAAAACAAAATGCAACACATTCCAGTAGTAAGCCACGCCTTGTGGAGAGGGACTTTTATTTTGAAAATGTTGGACGTGGTCCCTACTATACAAACAACTGGCTCATACCATCGACAGGACTTGTGTTTATTTACAGTGGGAAAGAGCCTCAAAGGGATCAGGGAGTGGAGGGGAGCGGTGAGTGGTAGAGGGGCTAAGATTTCCCATTGATTTCAATGGAGGAGGGATATTTAAAAGGGCTCTTGAGTGGTATCTCCTCACCAACAGGGACAGCTGTGCTTGGCTCTGTTGACCTCTACCTGGGTCAGTGCATTCGAGAAAGTTTAAGGGGTGGACAGGTCAACAGTGGTTCCTCTGTACATTCAGTGGGTAGAGCCAAGGTTATTTACCACCCCCTGGTCGCTGTAATGATGCCACCTCAGTCTGTGTACCCCTCACCACACCCCCTCCACCCCCCTGACCCAGCCTGCAAGCTGCCTTTTCTCATGCGGTTGTTTCTGGCCAAAGGCCTGACAGACAGATGGATGGCAAAGTAAAGACTTCATATGTTTTACAAACAATTCCTCTATGCTATCGACTCATTATCTCCCAAAGATAAAAAAAAACATGTTACTGTGTCACATCAAGAAGTTTCTTCAACACTTCAGGATAGTGAGGGGTAATACTCTGTCGAGACCCTAGAGGCCTGCAAAGTGTCTAGAGACTCCTAAGCATGTAAGTTTACCACATCTATGCGTTTTAAAGTGATTACTACCCCTACATCATCTTATCTTCATCAATACGAACAGTGCATTTCTCTTTGTTTGGCTCTCAAAATAGGGTAGTGAGTGAGGGGAGGACACAAGATGGGTGTGAGGAGGGGAGGGTAGAGGGTGCTGGGCAGCAGGACATGTTTGTGCCCATCTGGAGGTGTTATACAAGAAGCCAGTACCTGCTGTTATACCACCTGCATGGCTCGTGACTCCATGACACAACACCCTCTGCCAAACCTTCCTCTGGGTGCATGCTCAGGTCATAAAAATATCAGGAGAATAAAATCTTATTTTTTAAAACTATAATTACAAATGTAATTCTCATTTTGTGTCAAAAATGCTACATGTGCATTATATTGACCTGCGATTGGAGTGAGGATAACAGATTCAGGATGTCCTATTTGCTTTTGCAATGCATAGTTTTGCAACTCTAAACTAGTATATGTGGTTTGAACCTTAAAGAGCATGCAGAAGATTTTTTAATATCTGTCAAACAACAGCCTTATATCCACAAGACTTATGGTTTAAGACCCTGCAAGGCTGACCCTATATAGGAATCTAATGGATGGCAACTAGCGTACTTTACAATAGCTGACTTTCCACCTCAGGGAAAGAGCACAATAAATCCAACATGAAAGACATTAACATTTCATCTCTGAATACATCACTGTGTATAGCCTTGTCATCCAAGCAAGGTTCCTTACACTGAATCTCTTTGTCCAAGTTTTCTTGATTTTGCCAAAAAAAAAAAAAAAAAAAAAAATACATCACAATAACCCCCCATACCCTGCCAAAATTATCTAACGACAAAGATTATGTGAGCAATACTAGACCTTTAGCACAGCACGGGTTATCAACACCAACAACAGCCTTCAGCACATTCAAGACACTTTCAAAGAACCATCAACATCCATTCAACGTCCATGTGGTCAAAAGTGATTTGCTGTCATTATTTAGACCGCGGCTAACATGAGTGACAGCAGAGCAGTAAGATACCTAATGGGGGGGGTATGGGGGGTTGAATTTCTCATCAGATCAGGCCAGGATTATTATTCCTCTACCTCTCTCCGTCCAACTCTACTTCTTCTCCTTCTTGGTGGACTTCTTCTTGGAGGCAGGGGTCTGGGCGGCCTTGGGGGGCTCGGGCTGGGCCGAGGCCTGGGGCGGGGGCAGCGCCTGCTGGGCGGCCTGCTGGGCCGTGGCCTGCTGCTGCTGGGGGTTGGAGGTGAGGGTGGCTGTGCTACCAGGGATGTAGACGTTCTGGCGATAGTCGGGCACGTGCTGCAGGGTGAACTGGGGGCTGTAGCGGGTGCTCAGGCCCATGGTGCCGGGTCCCAGGGTGGCCGTAGCCTCACTCACTTCTGGGGGAAATGGAGACAGAGCGGGGAAATAAGGGGTAAGGAGGGAGAGGAGAAAGGGATGAAACTTGTTAGACAACAGGAAGTTTTAGTGTGACAGTGTTATATTAAAGTAGTGAAATGAAAATAGGCATAAAAGGAGATCAAATCAAGAGATAAGGTACTTGATTAAAGGATTTTGTGTGAACATAACATTTGATTTAATCATATTTCTCTGCTCAGGCAAAACATGAGGTTGCAGTGAGCTGAACTAAAAAGGTGCATAAGCAGAAGAAAGAATATGAACAAAAGACAAGGTGTTACACAATGGTTGATTTTGTGCATGTTTTTTTTTTCTTAAAAAAATGTCTCCCTAGCATACTCCTCTGTGTTTCTATCACCATGCCCTTAGTATGTGTGTGTGTGTGTGTGTGTGTGTGTGTGTGTGTGTGTGCAAACATGACGTAGCTGCTCAGCTCATAATTCTCGCACAGCCCCTGCATTGCAGAGCCAGAGACACAAATGCTCCCTCCCCCATCCTGTAGTTCCTCTCAGCCTACAGTATATAAACACACATATGCACACGACAACTTTCATGCTAACTTGCTTCCAAAAAGCCAAAGCAATAACTGATTTTTAATAATCTTTCTGCTCTTACAAGGTGCTTTGTTAGTTGGTTACAGGTTTGCTTTTATGCTGTGGTTATCAACACAGTGACAGTAAGTACAGAGGAGAGACGACCTTCAGTTTTTATCACACACGCTGTTTAGTCTTTCCTTCCTGATGGCACTAACTGTTCATTCTGTTAAACTTTGTGCTGAGATGCAGGTTACCACTGTGCCACAGACAGAGCCTTTTTCTCTCTCTGTCTCTCTGTTCCCTACAATGGAAAAATTCCACACCACGTCCGGTGCAGTGTCCAAGAGGGGGGAGGGTATGATTGTGTGTGTGTGGAGGGAGGGAGATGTGATGTGTCAGTGGTTTAATTTACATTGGAAACAATGACTTGAGTCTATTTGGCATCATGTCACCTTTAGTTCTTTGTCATTTCTGTGTATTTTGTTTGATTGTCACTATATTCGGTGTTGCTCAGCCTGCTTTCAAGGCCAAATTTATTCGTATTTTTCCATGTTAATACTAAGGCTTCCACAGTAAAAGCCCAAAGATGAATCACTGTATGTCCATCAGTGCTAGTTAGGCAGTAACTGAAGGAACAGAGAAATAGGACAGTAGGAGGACATGTCGTGCAATATGAGAATCTTTAGTTATGTATGAGCCCAAAGATTGCATATTACATAACTTTTAATGTTGCTCTATAGCCTTCTGCTTATGATAAAACACTGTGCATGTGATCAGTGTTTACAGTGGAAACATGCATCTCTGTCATGTTGTTGAATTCAACACATCATCTGTACCGTTTATCTAAGAGACTGCAGGTAGTTACATCCACTGTCTGAATATCCTCTGGATATTTATTAGCATACAACCACAACATCAATGTGGACAATGAGAGCTTCATTAATGAGCGAGTCTGGCGAGTTGCCGTCCTATCAAACAGGAACCTAAATAAACAACCCCTGCCCACGCACCCTCGCTAAGCTTATGAAAAGAAAGGAATTGTTTTGTAAAAGAGAAGATAAATTGATAGAAGGGAGGAAAAAGATGACAAGGTATAGAACTCACCGTTGGCTGCAGCCATCAGGGCCTGGAGCTGCTCAGCCTCGGTTGGTGGCTGGGGCCAGGGGCCAGTTCCCATGGCAACCTCAGGTCCTCCAGTTGCCCTACGGAGAAAATGAGGAAAGAACAACTGTCAATAACTGGTGGTTCGTCCTCTCCAATGTGTGTGTGCTTAGCTCACTGGTTTGACAGTTGGTGGTTTGTGATGTAAAGGCAAAGCAGCTGATGGCAAAGTACACAGCCTGAGGGGAACTCAGCAAAGATAACAAGTAGCATGTATAGTTTACAAAACAGGGTGTTCCTCAAACAAGTACTCTTAAACACACTCGTGTCTGTCTGCACACAGACACACAATAGCAAGCGTGTTTGCGCATTCACACACAGTAAACATTGTACAACGTTCACACTCTCTCTGGTATGACCATGAGCACCGCGCCGTCTAGTAAATCTGATTAAATATTTAATGATCCCACCTTTAAAGGAAATGGCTGTCTACATAGTCACACATGCGGTGCTCAGTAGGCACTGAACATTTCCATCTGGCAAAACTTCCCCTTCAAAGGCTTGTTTATTTAAAGTCTGCAATTTGCATGTGGGGGCAACAAAGGAGAAAGCAGACCTGTGATCTATTATGCTCACCTACTTATTTCCATTCCCACACACCAACACAGGCTCTACCACTGACAGCTAGGTCACAATGCTTTAATCCTGGCTCTGCTCCTGCTCCCAAAGTGCTAATACACCTCCATCTTTGGATTTTTACATGGTGCTTTTTTTATTGGTCATGAAACTACAGTATGTTATCTTCATACTACTGGTACACTACGTCAGAAAACCAGCAGAAGTCACAAAAAGTCCTATAAAAACATCATGGATGCTGCTTCTAGAATTGTTCCAGAGCAAAAAACAATATATATGACTTAGGTATGATATAGCTCATCTCTCAACCTCCTAAATTGTATGCCTGTGTGTTCAATACATTGATTATTTGATTTTTTGGGGTAATAAACCACCTGAGGGCATTTAGTGGAGGATCATTTGCCCACAGGGACATGGGTAAAATGTCCTGGTGAAGTGTACAGCTCCAAAGAGGACAGTAAATAACACAGTAAGGTCTCATCCCCACTTTCTGACAAATACAGGCATGTACAGTGTGTTCAATACATAGAAGATAACGAGGAACACTATTTAAAACCAACTAAAAAAACTTGGACAAATTGGTCTGCTTCAGGGAATTAAGAGAAAGTAAAGGACACAACAAGGGAAAAGGGGGAAAGGAATGCTAACATAAATACAGGGATTTGTTGAAGAGCAGGTTGCCAGATCTCACTGCCAAAACTCTGAAGTGGTTTTCAGTTCGGCGCCAGAGAGAGACTGAGGGAGAGAAACATGTAGCCTACAGTCTGTGCCAGGCAGCCAATGAGAAACAGGTTGGGTAAGAGCATGGTCAGTAAAGCCAGGGCAGCCATTTTGTGCCTCTACACATCACTTTGAATAAAAGGGAATGCTTCATTTGAGCTAAATTGGCATCTCTCTGTACTTATCACATCCTGTGGTCGTGTTAAGTGCTTCCTGTGGTCAGGATGATCACTTCCCTTTGGGCTATATTGTGAACTGTGGTCCAGAGGGATGTCCTTGGTTGGCCAGACAGGGCTATCGTTTTTCCTCTGCAACCTTACAGTAGATAACATGTTTTATCTCTAAGAATGGCCTTCCTTGTTGTTTTGCAGATAATCTTCTAGACATTAACTTAATTTAAGTCCACTCAGCCAGTCACATGGTGATATGCTGACATCTGACCTCAAGAGTTTAATGTGTGGAGCACTGTTTACTTTTGCATTACATCTGCATTGTCTCTTTCTTGTTGATAAATCACATGAAAAAGCCATGTGGTGATGTTGAGCTACAACCATCACAGACATACATCAAAGGCAACACTGTATGATAAGCCAGTCTTCAATGAGAGAAAACAAGAGCTCTCAAAGTATAATAACTATATTTACAATATAGCACACATACAAGGCATAACAAATCTACAAAACACTGCACACAAACTCAAAAGTGTCACACTCCTTTCTACACCACAGCAGGCATTGTGGCCTATGCACATCGATCAACAAACCCCATCAAACTTTTAGGGAGACTAACAGAAGCTATGGGTTAGGTACATCTACACACAGCACAGCACTTGACTGCAGTGCACTACCTAAAAGATTTGAGCCACTCTCTGCCCTTATCAGCTGATTAGGTCCCTCTTCCACCAAACCGTGACAAAACTGAACACTGATCAGCTTCTAAGGACAGAAAGTGACCATATAGTTTCTACATCTAAATTAGTACCTTGTCCCACTCTTCGGCGTCCATCGTATGTGTGTACCGTATGGCATGTGGGGTCTAAAAAAACAACAAGTTATACAGTCTGAAAGAACCATTGTATATTTGACTAATGGCTTGAGTTAGTATAAGAAAAATGCTGAGATATTGTGCTCTAGATTTCAGTGGAAAATATGTTGAGTCTGCCATATCTATTTAAAATACCAGAGATGGGAAGTTAGTTTTCTTTTTCTCCACCACTAACATAAATTATGCCCAATGTATCCATAATTCCAGTGGTATTCTATAACGACAGTGGTGCGTGTGTCTAACATTTTCCTGACTTGGCTCAACAGAGCGTTTTGCCACAGCTGGTATGTTTCAGGGAGAAGCCTTGACTCATAGAATGTGTTGTGCAATCACTGATGTAAAAAACTGTTACTGCACACATTCTATTTTAGCCCACACAATATAGACAAATAGCAATCATCAACCATTGACATACACGATCATTAAAACACACAACTGAAGTGAAGAAACACAATTCATCTATTGTCATTAAAGCAAGTCCGTGCGACCTCTCAGATGGCAGAAACTACGGAGAGTGCAATAAGGATAAATACACTATCCCATCCCCCCACTAGCTCTGGTCACCGTCCCTCATCAATAGTACTGAGTGATGGCGCAAAGGCTCAGAGAGCGCAGAGAGGAGAGGAGCAGGAGGGGAGGGGGAGGGGGAGTGGAAGCTGTGGCAGCCATTTTATAAAGCAGCCTGGAACCAGGCAGAGATGCTCATTCAGGAGTGTTAATCAAGAATCTGAATTCACTGAGCAGAATCATGCAATAAAATCACTACAGTGTAATTCATTGTAGTGACTAATTCAAGTCAGATTCAGATGGTTCTATTGTGATTTTGATGTTATTAGTACTCTACAATCAGCACTTTGCAGGCGGCGAGTTCTTACAGCACCCACTACCATCCCCCTCTGTTTTTATTCCTTATCCTTTAGCACTCCCTCTGTCTTTATGATAAGCTTGCTTTGTGCAGCACAACATGTCCTTGAAATTAGGGGTGTCTCAGTTTACTCACCCACTAGGTCCGGGTCTCGGTCCCTGTGTGAAGCGCCAGTCATTGTTGGGGGGCTTTTGCTGTGAAGAGAACAGAAGATGCGACATTAATCATAGGTTTCATTGCAACAGCAAGGCGTTTCTGAGGTGTAACTTGCTTTGTTGCTTTGTGGCTGACACATCTGTGTTTGTGATGTTTGTCTGTGATTTAGAAAACCTTTGACAATTTTCAGTGAGCCTCAACAAAGGGTTACAGATGGAAACAAATATCTGTATGCTCAGGCGTCCATGTTGTTCCAAAAGCTGTGGAGCATAAAATGCTGCAGGGGAGCGAACACACACACACACACACACACACACACACACACACACACACACGAAAAGCAGATAACACACACACGAAAAGCAGGTAATATCAAAAAGAGAACTACCGGATCAAATAATAGTGTGATAAGCCAGGGAGATGTCCAAAGGACTTCTGGATAGTTTCTCACTGCACACAAACAGTCTAAAATACTACATTTAACAGCTCATAGGTAAAAAAAAAAATGCAGGCAAAGCAAAACTATGACACTCCCACAAGACTTTTTGAGGGACAGATTGGTGAGCTTCCCTGCTAACTGAGTAACTACAGGGCCTTTAATAAGCATTCACTTTTTAATAGATGGAAAATAATGCTGTTTATTATTTTGATACTCAAACATCATAGAGATAAGGCAACGATGGTGGCTCAGCAGTGATAAAAGTCTCTCTCATCTGTGTGTCCCTGCTACTCTCTATTAATGCCTTTAAGCCCATTGCACTCTTGTCCATCTCTACCTCACTGGCCATACCACCATGTCTTTTCCATCTCTCTAGCTCTTTCCCTCTCTCTCAGGCTCTCTTGTTGTGCAGTGATGCGGTGAATAGACCCTTGGCTTGGCTCCAGATTCTGCCGCTTAATCGACACAAGAGAGAGAGGCCAGCAGGATGATGTGCTGCATTATTAAAAAAGCTGTTTTACCCGAGGGAATGATGGAAAGAAGCAGAGCAGGACAGAAAACAGAACGTGAAAATACCTACACAAAAGGAACAGTCATGACTGGAGAATCTATTAGAATGCAGGTAAACAAGGAACAAATGCACCAGTGAATGGTGACTTACTGAATGTACAAAGGAAGGAAACACAGGATGTCAAAACAAGTGAAATTGGGAAAAGTGTTCAGTATCCATGCAGACTAAACAAGTGGCTGCCAGCCCATGAAAAGAGAATTACCAAGAACCAATAACAGCAACTTGAATGGGTAAGTATAAATGGCTGACTGGATTCAATTTCAATTTCATCCAAAAGGGTCTGTTTCACCTTGGTGATGAGTCAAGTCTCGGGAACACTCATAACTTATCATTATTAGAAAACTATAGTGGATGAGGATGATAAGAGGACATATTTGAACTTGTATCCTCCCTTTAGAGCAAAGCCTGGCCGACGTTTCAAGTCTAAAAATGTACTCAAATAAGTGCATATGTACGCGGGCATGGAGTCTGTCTGAGCTTTGGTAGAGAGAGAAAAGGATCAGCACTGAGTGGAGGCAAACATAGAGAGGCCCAGCATTCCAGCTGTGTGACTCGTTCTCACCACACAGACACACACTTGTCATTTCCAAGGTCTAGTATCACTGCAGGCATGTGGAGTAAAGGGTAACAGACTGGAATATTGGGTCCCACTGAATTTTTAAGGTAAACAGTACTCTAATCCTGCATGCTTCATTATGGACAACACGGCTACACCTACACATCACAAGCAGACAGGTTATATCCAAGAATGTAAATCTCTTCTGCTCAAGAAGAAAGTCAAACTAAGGGAATTCATCCTTTCACTCAACTGAACCACAAACTGTTAAAAGTTGCTGAGTTTTTAAGTTAAGATTGTTTAGACAACATTTGCCAGGGAAAACACATCTCAAGCCAGGTTTAATGGCACACAGGCATCAACATCTAATTGACCTAAGCTCCAATTGTCTTTAGATCGGCTTGTTTTTGTTGTTACATAGTCTCTGAAGTGAGTTGAGCACTTACGATAGATGAGATGAAGATATTCAAAATTGCACAATACTTTTTTTTCAGAGTGCAAGTTTGATTTAAAAGGCATGAGATAGAGAGAGAAGGTCAAACACACTACTCAGGGAGACTAGGCCAATGGAGAGAGATGAAGGGATTACAGTTCTGTGGGCCTGGATTCTCATCCAATTGAAATACTTCCATACCTTTATACAATGTCAGTCTGCTTCTCTTACATATTTAAGTTGGACCAAAGAGCTGTGAGGACTCCCCAGGTGAATTACAACTTGCCTGAATTTGTTAGCTACCACAACACAATGTCTGTCAGTTGAAGTACTATCATTTTAAGAGAATAGATGGATATTCTTCCATTAACCTGTGTGTGTGTGTTAAGAAACTGAAGCTTCAGTTTTCTAACACACACACACACACACACACACACACACACACACACACACATTGTATTGGTGTGTAACTGTGGCTGGAGTGCACTTGGTGCTCTGTCTGAAAAGAGGAAATCATGTCTGTTCTGTTGCTCTGATAAACTTCAGCGTACTCGCACATACACACCATATAACCTTCAGCACATAAGCAATAATTGCGCCAGTAGAAATCTAAAAAGATATATAGAAAAATGTGATGTGTAACCACTAAAATGCTGGATTCATTACATTGTTATTCATTACAAGGGAAAGGCTAAGCAAGTGACAAGAGAAAAGCATATGTGGTGCTCGATTTTAACATTACGCTTCCTTAAAATTACGCTTCCTTAAACAAACATGACTCAATTCACAAAACAGAGCCAGTTTGTTGCATGTGCAGCTTCATCATCCGTAAACAGAATATTTACAAAACAGCTCCGCTAGCCATAGTCAGCACGTGCCGACCCTTATAAACTCCCACAGACTCAAAGACTGAAAAACTAACACATGGTCATGGGAATTTTCAGATCCTGCTTCATATCTAAGACTTTGCTAGTATGGAGAAGGGAATAATTGCAAAAATGGAAGTAAGAAGGCAATTAAGTTGGTTAGTCAAGCTCATGACTTCAGGATTACATGGCATGTTTCTATGTCCACTGAGCCAGAAAGCTCAATTAATCATGGGAATATGTATCTTACAATGCAAAGAGGTATATGTTGCAGGCCGATAGGTAAAAAAATAAACCTTTTGTTTTATTTAAAAATGTTTCTAAAAAACCTTCAATATAATTTTCCCCCAAAACTTTTTGTTAGCACATAGTTAAATAGAGTGTACCAAAACAGCACACTGCACATGAATAGAAAATACAAAGAAGGGCAGTGGGAAGTGACAATTGGGCACTAAGGCCCCATGGTCGTGCTAAAATTACACACTACTGGAGACTCCTCGTGCCTGATGCTTTGTACACACAAACTCACACGCAAGCATATAAACACACACAGCGATGGCTGCTGCTCTAAAGCCATTATAGGCTGCGACGTCTGTCACTATGGCACACGTGTAAGAAGCCATCCTTCCTTTCTCTTTGTCTATCCCTCTATGCCTTTTCCTCGGTTGTCCTCATTGCACATGTGTTTCTAAAGCAGGGTGACAGATGGTACTCTGCTGACCTAGGGAACATCCTAATTCAGCACAGAGAGTGCCAATGTAATACAGATTCATGAGAAACAGGAGACTCTTATGGATATTTAACAGACACAAGGGCAAACATGCAGTTGCGTGGAGAAGAAATAGTTATCACCAAAACACCACAGCAACAATAATGAGCTTCAATCAAACTACATTAAACATGACATGGCTGGTGATGAACCCTCATACCTTTCTTTTCGTTGAATCCCCTAAAGTGACTCGTCCAAGTGAGAGTACTGGCAGCCATCTTCTATCCCTGACACTGCTAAACACTAAACACTGAATGGGTTGGCTGTGTCTATTGCATCATTATCTAGTTAGCTTTGCTTCACAACCCACTCCAAACACTTGGAAAAAAAGGCATTTCTGACCATGATCTAAGAATGGAAAATATAAATATCTGTCCAGAGCTCACAAAAACGAAGCGAAAACAGCCTCACTCATGTGATGCTGAGTCCTGGAACCAATCACCAAAAGTTCATAGGACAACAGGAAGTCAGGGGTCAGGCCAGTGACCCCATGAATTCCTGTTTTTCAGCTACTGCTTTATTCTTTGACTCCCCCGACCCCACCCCTCTTTCCATTTTCTTTCCTTAGCCATTTTCCTCTCCTTCACCTCCCATCTCTCCCTCGGTCATCCTGTTTCCTTCTGTCTCCCAACCATTCCACTGAGCCAACACTGCAGGATATTTTCATCTGTCTTTCTCCTCCTCTCCATCTGTTAGGAGCACTTATGTTTCCCCCTTTTCCCTTCCTTTACCATTTCTTCTTTATCTGTTTCTTTCTTATCCATAAAGAACAGTTCCTCTCTGTCAGTTTAGTTACTGGAAGTCAGAGATAGTAACCACATTTGCCTATGCTTTAGGTCAGATTAAATATTTAGATGTTATTTACTCTGCCCAAACCTGTCAAGTAGGACAACAAAGCTCTAAGAGCTGTTTCACCATGTAGAGAGAGGGATCCTCTTGCCAAAACAAAATAGGTTTCAGACAGAGGAAATCTAGGTTAGCACTCTACTGTTAAGCGTAAAAGCATCAAAACCATGGCTTTAAACTACCATACAATATAAAAACTGCATGTGAAAAACATTTCTTGAGATACTTAATGCATTTCTAAAACACATCTATAGATACCAAAACACCTGTATTGGTCTTATCCCACAATGGCATATCCCACCAATGCCATGCTTGCTCTCCCACAACCCTCACCTCATTGGCTGAGTTCATAAGGTGCTTCCTGCTGAGTGTCATGTTGAGTGTGTTGTTTTGACTCAGCATGGGTGTCTTCATAAATACAAAGTCACTCCGGCTGGATATGGTGGAGTAGCAGGGCCTGTAGGTGCGTGTGTGCGGGTCCTGGGGGCCTCCCACAACCTCCATATAGCGTATGGGTCCATCAGTATTGAGCTGCAGATGCAGGTCCTTGCTTGGCCTCTGATGGTAGCGGCTGGACCTGTGGCGGCCGTAGCAGCAGCTGCAATCAGAGTCGCCCAGCACTGGGTCACGGTGCCTTAGGCAGCGAACCATGAGGACGACAAAGGTGATGAAGGACACAGCTGATACACAGGCTAGAGAGATGATGAGGTACAAAGTGATGTCCGACATCCCAGTACGGTGGTAGAAGGGTGTGTGACGAGGGCTTGCTGGAGCATCGTTGGCCGTGCCCTTCTCATCCACAGTTACTGTAATGTTCACAGAACTGGACTTTGGTGGATCACCATTGTCCTGAATGATGATCATTATGTCATAAGTCGAGCCCCCTTCCTCCTCTGCCCACTTGCGGGCTGTGCGGAGCTCACCAGTGTGCGCCCCTATACGGAACATGCCAGCATTTGGTCCAGGGGCGATGGAGTAAAACAACCATGCATTGTGCCCACTGTCTGCATCCACCCCTACAAGTTTATTTATGAGGTGCCCTGGGTTGGCAGATGGGGGCACAGTGAACTGTAATCCTTTGTCTTTTGGGTAGGCAGGGTGTACAATCACTGGCATGTTGTCATTCACATCCACCACAAACACATGCACCGTGACGTTGGCTGTCCGTGGGGGCACCCCAGCATCCCGGGCCTGCACCTCAATACGGAAAGCTTTAAGCTGTTCATGATCCAAAGAGCGCATGCTGTAGATGTGGCCACTCTCTGGATTAATGTAAACATAAGAAGATATGGGTGAGCCCTGGACCATGCCGGAAAGGATGGTGTAGGAGATGCGGGCATTGTCACCAAGGTCTGGGTCAGTGGCTGAAACAGCAGCAATGGGGGCACTGGGAGCATTGTTCTCTGGGATGTCCACAGAGTATGAAGGCTGAGAGAAAGTAGGGGCATTGTCATTTACATCAGAGAGCTTCACCACAAAGGTGGTTTGTGATGAAAGGGGAGGGGAACCAGCATCAGTGGCCTTGATGACCACTGTGTATTCTGGGACAGTCTCACGGTCGAGGTTTCCAGCAGTAGTGAGGCTGTAATGCCTGCCAAAAGCTGAGTTAAGTTTGAATGGCAAACCTGGTTGGACAGTTAATGTAACCTCCCCATTCACACCAGAGTCCAGGTCCCGTGCACTTATGAGCGCTATCACAGTCTCTGGTGCTGAGTCCTCTCTGATAGGACTGGTCAATGATGTCAGTGTCACCTCTGGTGCGTTGTCATTCACATCAATGATGTCCACTACAACGTTACAGGAGCCCTCCATAGCGGGAGAGCCACCATCTCTGGCCTGCACTGTGATGTGGTATGCAGTGGCGATCTCATAATCCACATCACCCTTCACACGGATCTCACCGTTTTTAGAATCCACACTGAAAAGATTAACCACACGTTCCGGTGTGTATTTACTAAATAGGAAAGATATTTCTCCGTTGTTACCCGAATCCGCGTCAGTCGCGTTCAATTTCGTAACTAAAGTGCCTCGTGCAACATTTTCTAATAGCCTAACTTTCTTTACCGTCTCGTCAAAGACGGGCGCATTGTCATTTACATCTAAAACTTTAATGAGCATAAGTGTTGAGCCAGATCTCTCCGGCTGACCCCCATCTACGGCAGTGAGCATAAGGCGAAACGAGGCCTGCGTCTCCCTGTCCAAAGGTTTATTCACCATTAGCTCTGGAAACTTGCTGCCGTCACTTTTAGTTTCCACATTCAGAATAAAAAAGTCATTTGCTGCGAGATGGTAAGTGCGTAACGAGTTGGTACCCACGTCTGGGTCGTGTGCGCTCTCTAAACGGAACCTTGTGCCTGGAGCAGCCGCCTCTGATATCTCCAGAGAAATGTTGCTGGTTGAAAACTGCGGTGCATTGTCATTAACATCCAGAATGTCCACCACGACTCGATGAATGTCTAAAGGATCCTCCAGAACTATTTGAAGGTGTAGTGAACATGCAGAACTTAATTCGCACATTTGCTCCCTGTCAATTATTTGTTTGATAACCAAATCGCCGGTCGCCTGCTTTACCTCAAAATACTGCGTTGTGGATTCCGAGACCACCCGCAACCTCCTCTGAACAATCCCATGAGCAGAAAGACTCAAATCTTTAGCGATATTCCCAACGACAGAGCCCGGAATTAGTTCCTCCGATACGGAATAGCTGAGCTGAGCTGACGCACAGGAGAGGCAAGCTAGATAAAAGCAAAGCCTCCACAGCCTCCCTCCTCCGGAGCGCTTCCTCTGTCTGGAGTCCATTGTGCTGCGCTCCGAGGATCGGAGAATGGTAAAGTTTTTAACTTCTTCTTTCACCGTAACGTATCCATAGTAATGTTAAAACGAGGCGGCCGGGCTTGATGGTAAACATTTCCGTTTTAAAAATAGAGCGATGGGAAGTTTTGATGTGATCATGTCGGCCGATTTTTAAGAAAAAACGAGGACGAAAATCAAAGTATTTTCTGACTCCACTGAAACTCTCTGCTCTGTCTCCTCCGCCTCACTCCCCACATGGGCGGGGAGAGGCCACAGAGGCCTTCCCCCTAATTGGAAGACAGGGCTGGTTCAGCTCTGTCACACAGCTCACACACAGAGTGAAAAGTTTCCAGTGACTCCACTTCCACTGACAAGTAGCCTGTCAACTTAATTCTCATTGTAAAAGTTTGAGAGGGCATTATAAACGGAATAACAGAGGAATGTGACTATGTTGTAAAGTGTTACCGAGAATAGATGCAATCTTATTGTTATACCGTTGACAAATTCAGTCACGTGCTCTCATTGAGAGCTCCTCATTATCAAAACACAGCAGCGTATCAAGCAGCTATTTTTTTTTTTTTATAGCAATGCTATTTGTATCCGCAGGGGGGCATGGTTTCCAAATTGGTTTTCCACTACCGCAAGTCTATCAAAGGGAAGTTTAAATGGGGCTTATGCTTCATTATGAAGTACAAAGTATTTAGAAAAAATATGCAAGCTATAAAATACCACGAAGAGAACAATTTGGTGATACAAGCCATGTTGCCTACAGAGCAGAGTTTTGTTTGAGAAGAAACAGCAATGATAAAGTTTCATTGTTTCAACAATACAATATATTGTAGTTTATTCAAATGGACCATTGAAAGAAAGTTAGAGAGAAAGGTAGTTTAACCTAAACATTTAAATTCAAGATGAAAACATTATTTTCACACAAGGGCATCATTAAATTGATGTTTTACATTTTATTTTAATGTATGCCATATTGAACATATATATATATATATATATATATATATATATATATATATATATATATATATATATATATATATATATATATATATTAGAATTTCAAATATGTCGCAGGGTTTGATAATTATGAAGCAAGATAGTAGTCTATGTGATCTGTCACAGTCTATTAGCTGGAATCGTAACCCTGGCATCTACTTTATACCGAGTTTGTGTGATTTGGTTTTCTTTGCAGAGAAACACAACACACCCTCCGTATGTAGGCCTACGCATAGTTAAACAAAGATATGCAGAAAAATTTGCGCTTGACTGAATAGTTTTATATATATATATATATATATATATATATATATATATATATATATATATATATATATATATGTATGTGTGTGTGTGTGTGTGTATAGATAAATGTTGTTTTGTTTCCACAGTTGATTAACTTCCATAACAGACTATGCTAAAATTAAGTATTTCCTGTACTAAATAATAAAAATGAAGAAACCTGGTTTCATTCTTAAGAAACCTGGTTGTTTTCTCCTCACCTGCTGGCTCTCAAAGGTCCAGGTGCTGTCGGGTAAAGACGCATCCAGAACACTGATCATCTCCTTAAAGTCATTGGTGCTGCTGGGCTTAATCAAAGTGAAATCACTGTACTCTGACATCGGAGACATACAGGACCTAAAGGACTGACTCTGAGACATCATGTCTCCTCCCAGGACCTCCACGTACTTTATAGGTCCATCAGTGTTGAGCTGAATCTGCAGGTTTCTGTTGGGGTTCTTGTAATCATCACAGTCGCTCCGTCTCATGCAGCAACTACCGCTGCTTCTGCTGTTCCTCATGCATTTAACCGCTAAGACGAGAAAAGTCACCAGAGACAGCACGGACACCGAGGCCAGAGAGAGAATCAAATAAAGGGTGATTCTCCCAGTTTTCTTGCTGGGCTCGGCCACTTTCTGTCGGAGGTCTAAGATGGGCTCATGGAGGCCGTCCTCCAGCAGGATGGACACCGTGACGGTGGCGGACTGGACCGGTTCCCCGTCGTCCTGAATCTCTATAAGCAGCCTCTGAGAGGAGTCGTCCTGCTCGGACACAGCGCGTTTAGTCCTCACCTCTCCTGTGTACAGATTGACAGTGAACAGAGAGGCGTCTGTGGCCTCCGCCAGTTTGTAGGAGATCCAGGCGTTATGGCCCGAGTCAGCGTCCACGGCCGTCACCTTAGTAACCAGGTGGCCTGCTTTAGCGGAGCGGGGCATCCTCTGATGAGAGAGGGAGCCCAGGGCAGCGGAGGAGGGGTAAATAACAGCGGGGGCATTGTCGTTCTGGTCCAGGATAAAAACATGGACAGTGGCGTTGCTGCTGAGAGACGGAGAGCCCTGATCCTTTGCCTGAACCTGGATCTGAAACACCTTCAGTTTCTCATAGTCAAACGAGTGCATGCTGTAGATGCTGCCGTTATCTGAGTTAATGTAAACATAAGATGAGACAGAAACGTCCTGCACTTTAGAGTCCAGTATAGAGTAAGAGATTTTGGCGTTTTCACCAAAATCCAGGTCAGATGCTGATACTGAGTACAGTATGGAGCCTGGTACCCCATTCTCTTTTAAATACACATTATAGGAGGGTTGCGTGAATATAGGAGGGTTATCATTCACATCAGTGATGCTGACAGGTATAATTTTCTTACTGGACAGAGGAGGAGAGCCGGAATCACTGGCTGTTATCTCAATGTTATACTCCGAGAAGCTTTCTCGGTCTAATAAACCATTTGTAACCAGTGCATAATTATTAGAAAATGAAGGTTTCAGATTAAAAGGAGAACCTTTGGTGAGTTGTAACGTCACTTTACCGTTATCACCGGAGTCAAGGTCTCGCGCACTGATCAAAGCCACTACGGTGCCACTTGGTGCGTCTTCGCGTACTGGCTTTGGCTGAGAAGTGAAAACTATTTCTGGAGCATTATCATTGAAATCAGTAATATCAACCTGTACGCGACAGTGGCCCTCCATTTCAGGGCTGCCTTTATCTTTTGCAGATACATCAATGTCATACGAGTTGGTAGTTTCATAGTCTAGCTCTCCTTTCAGAATGATTTCACCTGTTAAGGGGTTAATATCGAAGAGTGACAATACAGATTCTGGTGTCCGAGAACCAAATGAGAATTCAATTTCACCATTTAAACCTTCATCTGCATCTGTTGCTTTGGGCTTTATAACAACAGCCCCATGTAAACTTTTTTCACCCAAAGTTACTTTGTAAATGTTTTTTTCAAACACAGGAAAGTTATCGTTAGTATCAAGCACATGTATGGTTATTTGTAAGGTTCCAGATCTTACTGGATTCCCACCGTCTAACGCTGTTAGAATTATTTTGTGAACTGCTTTTTTCTCTCGATCTAGAGGCTTTTCTAAAACAAGTTCTGGAACAGTCTTACCACCCTCCATCTCTTTTATTTTAAGGGAACAACATTCATTTTTACTAAGAGTATATGATTTGAGTGAATTGCTTCCCACGTCGGGGTCTGTTGCGCTCTCCAAAGGAAAGCGCGTGCCAACTGCTGCTACTTCGGCTAATTTTAAAGATAATTCATTTGAAAGGAAACTTGGAGAATTGTCATTAATATCTCTTATTTCAACCTCAATTCTGTGTAACTGTAGCGGGTCTTCAATAACTACTTGCAGAGGCAACACACAGCTGGCGCTTTGTCCGCATAAAGCCTCTCGGTCTGTTCTGTCATTCACCACCAGCTCGCCCTTCCCCGCATCCACAGTGAAATACTGCTCACCAGCCTCAGAGGCGACACGCATTTTACGGTCAAAAATCTCAGATAGTCCCAAACCCAGATCTTTGGCGAGATTTCCTACCACAGAGCCCTGTTTCAGTTCCTCTGGGATGCTGTAACGAGTCTGTCCGTTTATTGTACTCCACAAGAGAAAGAAATGATGCCACCAAAGAGCCAGCCATCTCCAGTCTCGGTATCCCATTGTCTTTGTCATCCCTGATTCAGTAAAATACATCATTTCCAATCCACAAAAACAGAGAACATAAAGTCAAAATCCAAGTTCCGCGAGCGTAACATATTCCGTTAAAAAGACGTCTGTTCATGGTCAAAAATAAATTTTAGATATATCCTTATACCCCGAGTATATGAACCATTTACCTACTCTTCTCCCACTCTGAGCATTGTGGGTTTGGTGCTGAAGCTGCATGGGGGAGG
The DNA here is from genome assembly GCF_008315115.2 of Sander lucioperca. Taxonomy (NCBI): domain Eukaryota; kingdom Metazoa; phylum Chordata; class Actinopteri; order Perciformes; family Percidae; genus Sander; species Sander lucioperca. The sequence goes on from NC_050173.1 coordinate 33,294,227, forward strand.
GAGTAGATCTCTTTGTACAGTTCTGAATGTTATTGGTGCACAGCATCTCTCTCTCACTTCCAATCAGAGGGAAACTGAGCAACACCGTTAAATATACCCTAACCCTTTGTACTGTCATGGAAAAGGGAGTCAAACACAATCACGAGATGCCATTTAAATTCCAAGAGCTATATAAATGTAAAATAAAAAGTATTAAAATAAATATCTGTATATCAAAAATATATATGTACGATAAACATTCGATTGTGCTGAGAACAAATTTATTTTCCTTGGCTTTGATTTCTAAGGGTAGATCAGCGTTTATGTAAGTTAATAAATCAATTAAATGTAATGAGTGAAATAGTTATTGTGTTACTTAAACTTTCAAACATTTTAATTGTTAGCCCTTCAGTAAAAGCCATCAACAACAATCTATGATCGTGCCCTCCGTACGCCTCATGGGTCATAGTCGCTGTCCATTGCTGTGGTGCTGAAACGCTCCCCTCGGAAAGCTATTCAACATCAGACGCAGCCGCTGTGCCACAGAAGTTGTTGAAGGTAACTAGACAAATTAAAAGTTTTAATTTGGATATGAATGTGATATTTTTTCATTTCAAATGTACTTCGACTAAGAATTCAATAAATATCCCACATTTTTGGAATCTAGCCTTATCGGGATTTTTCACTGTGAAAGCAAAGGTGTACTTTCTTCGCAGTTACTGTAGCTAATAGTCTTACAAAACTGTGTATGCCATTGTTTTTTCTACTCACTGCTTACCTGCTGGCTCTCAAAGGTCCAGGTGCTGTCGGGTAAAGACGCATCCAGAACACTGATCACCTCCTTAAAGTCATTGGTGCTGCTGGGCTTAATCAAAGTGAAATCACTGTACTCTGACATCGGAGACATACAGGACCTGAAGGACTGACTCTGAGACATCATGTCTCCTCCCAGGACCTCCACGTACTTTATAGGTCCATCAGTGTTGAGCTGAATCTGCAGGTTTCTGTTGGGGTTCTTGTAATCATCACAGTCGCTCCGTCTCATGCAGCAACTACCGCTGCTTCTGCTGTTCCTCATGCATTTAACCGCTAAGATGAGAAAAGTCACCAGAGACAGCACGGACACCGAGGCCAGAGAGAGAATCAAATAAAGGGTGATTCTCCCAGTTTTCTTGCTGGGCTCGGCCACTTTCTGTCGGAGGTCTAAGATGGGCTCATGGAGGCCGTCCTCCAGCAGGATGGACACCGTGACGGTGGCGGACTGGACCGGTTCCCCGTCGTCCTGAATCTCTATAAGCAGCCTCTGAGAGGAGTCGTCCTGCTCGGACACAGCGCGTTTAGTCCTCACCTCTCCTGTGTACAGATTGACAGTGAACAGAGAGGCGTCTGTGGCCTCCGCCAGTTTGTAGGAGATCCAGGCGTTATGGCCCGAATCAGCGTCCACGGCTGTCACCTTAGTAACCAGGTGGCCTGCTTTAGCGGAGCGGGGCATCCTCTGATGAGAGAGGGAGCCCAGGGCAGCGGAGGAGGGGTAAATAACAGCGGGGACATTGTCGTTCTGGTCCAGGATAAAAACATGGACAGTGGCGTTGCTGCTGAGAGACGGAGAGCCCTGATCCTTTGCCTGAACCTGGATCTGAAACACCTTCAGCTTCTCATAGTCAAACGAGTGCATGCTGTAGATGCTGCCGTTATCTGAGTTAATGTAAACATAAGATGAGACAGAAACGTCCTGCACTTTAGAGTCCAGTATTGAGTAAGATATTTTGGCGTTTTCACCAAAATCCAGGTCAGATGCTGATACTGAGTACAGTATAGAGCCTGGTACCCCATTCTCTTTTAAATACACATTATAGGAGGGCTGAGTAAATATAGGAGGGTTGTCATTTACATCAGTAATAGAGACATTTATAGTCTTCTTAGTCGACAGAGGAGGAGAGCCTGAATCGGTGGCTGTTATCTCAACATTATGCTCAGAGAACCTCTCTCGGTCTAAAGCACCACCGGTAACCAGTGCGTAATTATCAGAAAAAGAGGGTTTCAGATTAAAAGGAGAGCCTCTGGGAAGCTGTAATGTCACTTTACCGTTGTCACCGGAGTCAAGGTCTCGGGCACTGATTAAAGCTACTACAGTACCAGTTGGTGCGTCCTCGGGCACAGAGTTTGGTTGGGAGGTCAGAAAAATACTTGGAGCATTATCGTTAACATCTAACACTTCAATATGGAGGGTGCAATGCCCCTCCATTCTTGGAGTTCCCTTGTCTCTTGCGCAAATGTCTATTTCATAATTTGCATTTGTTTCGAAGTCTAATTTCCCTATTAGACGTATTTCCCCGGTTGATGAATCAATATCAAACACAGATAGAATAGTATCTGGTGTGTGCGTTCCGAATGAGTACTCTACTTCTCCATTAGGTCCCTCGTCAATATCTTTAGCTGTAAGTTTTAGAATAAATGCACCTTGTATGGTACTTTCGCTTATAGAGACTTTGTAAACATTTTTCTCAAATACAGGAAAATTGTCATTATTATCAAGCACATTAATGGTTATCAGAGAGGTCCCGGATTTCACTGGGTTTCCCCCGTCTATAGCTGTTAGTTGAAGTTGATGAATAGGTTTTTTTTCTCTGTCGAGAGATTTTGACAAGACCAGCTCAGGGACTTTCCTACCACCAGACACATCTTTAATCTTTAAATTAAAAAAGTCGTCTTTATTCAAAGTATAGGACCTCACTGAATTCACTCCAACATCAAGATCTAGCGCGATCTCCAAAGGAAAACGTGCCCCTGCCGCTGTCGACTCTGCTATTTGTAATGTTATTTCTTGGGAAGGGAATTTTGGAGAATTATCATTAATATCTTGTATTTCCACCTCAACTCGATGCAGTTGTAACGGTTTGTCAACGACCACTTGCAGAGTTAACACACAGCTGGCGCTTTGTCCGCATAAAGCCTCTCTGTCTATTCTGTCATTCACCACCAGCTCGCCCTTCCCCGCATCCACACTGAAATACTGCTCACCAGCCTCAGAGGCGACACGCAATTTACGGTCAGAAATCTCAGATAGTCCCAAACCCAGATCTTTGGCTAGATTTCCTACCACAGATCCCTGTTTTAGTTCCTCGGGGATACTGTAACGAGTCTGTCCGTTTATTGTACTCCACAAGAGAAAGAAATGATGCCACCAAAGAGCCTGCCATCTCCAGTCTCGGTGTCCTATTGTCTTTGTCATCCCCGGTGCGTTATAATTATTCCCCATTGAGGTTATTGAAAAGCAGATGATTGCCATCCATTGTCATAAAGCATTAATCCAAAACAAAGATCCAATATCTCTTCATGAAGTAAATCAAGATATTTCCTTTTTGACTTCGATAAGAGCATCATTCCCTCTCGTCCAGCTCTGTGCAATGTAAGTGTGTACGTTACTGAAGCTGCATGGGGGAGGGAGTAGATCTCTTTGTACATTTCTGAATCCTATTGGAGCACAATATTCATCTCTACCAACCAATAGGAAGGGGATGGGCAGTGCTTTTAAATACACAGCCGACTTGAAAGAATTTGCCTCGATGCATTAAAAAGAGTGAAAGAAATGATAAGATGAGTGATAAGATGCCAGCTGTTACACGTCGCCCATACTGTTAATGCAGATACAATGAAATCTGATTATGAAAATAGAAATACTGCCTGTGTTCTAGTTACCTCAACGTTTGACAAAACAAACTATTTTTGTGACTTAAATCGGGAAAAAAAAATTATATTGTGCAGCGTGGTTACTGAAAGCAGTTTAGCTATGTTATAATCAAGCCTCAGTGTGCCGCGGTCCAACTGTGTGGTGCTGAAACAATTGCAGTACCATGCAAACAGAGCTCACAGGAAAATCTCAACATTGACCTATAAATGTTGAGATTAAGTACTAAGTTAGTCCATTCGAGACTAAGCCTTTGAAGCAGAAACAAATATTAGTCAGGTTGAGAAGTTAAATGCTCTTTGCAAACAGAAAGTACGCGAGCAACAGAAGCCTAGCATGTAATGGTTTTGATGTGTTGACGGAGATTACTGGGTTGAAGTAAGTACGTAGTGATGAACATCTCAGTACCCTGTTTGCTTTTTTAGACTGACAATACCAACTGAACGAAATTATAATATAACAGGATGCAATATTATACGTGTAATGTAGGTGTATAGGGAATTTCACCAGAATGCCAAACACTGTTTAGCTTAAGAACGCAACAACAACAAAAAGGAAAAAAAAGGAAGAACAAATACTTGCGACAGATTACTTTTACCACACTTAAAGCACAATGAAAACACCATGTTATCAGAGAGCATTTAAGTGTTAATAGTTTAAAAAAAAAAATGTATACAACGATATACAATTACACAGCAGGTCTATTGTTTTCTGCTCACCTGCTGGCTTTCAAAGGTCCAGGTGCTGTCGGGTAAAGACGCATCCAGAACACTGATCACCTCCTTAAAGTCATTGGTGCTGCTGGGCTTAATCAAAGTAAAATCACTGTACTCTGACATCGGAGACATACAGGACCTGAAGGACTGACTCTGAGACATCATGTCTCCTCCCAGGACCTCCACGTACTTTATAGGTCCATCAGTGTTGAGCTGAATCTGCAGGTTTCTGTTGGGGTTCTTGTAATCATCACAGTCGCTCCGTCTCATGCAGCAACTACCGCTGCTTCTGCTGTTCCTCATGCATTTAACCGCTAAGACGAGAAAAGTCACCAGAGACAGCACGGACACCGAGGCCAGAGAGAGAATCAAATAAAGGGTGATTCTCCCAGTTTTCTTGCTGGGCTCGGCCACTTTCTGTCGGAGGTCTAAGATGGGCTCATGGAGGCCGTCCTCCAGCAGGATGGACACCGTGACGGTGGCGGACTGGACCGGTTCCCCGTCGTCCTGAATCTCTATAAGCAGCCTCTGAGAGGAGTCGTCCTGCTCGGACACAGCGCGTTTAGTCCTCACCTCTCCTGTGTACAGATTGACAGTGAACAGAGAGGCGTCTGTGGCCTCCGCCAGTTTGTATGAGATCCAGGCGTTATGGCCCGAGTCAGCGTCCACGGCTGTCACCTTAGTAACCAGGTGGCCTGCTTTAGCGGAGCGGGGCATCCTCTGATGAGAGAGGGAGCCCAGGGCAGCGGAGGAGGGGTAAATAACAGCGGGGGCATTGTCGTTCTGGTCCAGGATAAAAACATGGACAGTGGCGTTGCTGCTGAGAGACGGAGAGCCCTGATCCTTTGCCTGAACCTGGATCTGAAACACCTTCAGCTTCTCATAGTCAAACGAGTGCATGCTGTAGATGCTGCCGTTATCTGAGTTAATGTAAACATAAGATGAGACAGAAACGTCCTGCACTTTAGAGTCCAGTATAGAGTAAGAGATTTTGGCGTTTTCACCAAAATCCAGGTCAGATGCTGATACTGAGTACAGTATAGAGCCTGGTACCCCATTCTCTTTTAAATACACATTATAGGAGTGTTGAGTAAATATAGGAGGGTTGTCGTTTACATCAGTGATGCTGACAGGTATAATTTTCTTACTGGACAGAGGAGGAGAGCCTGAATCACTGGCTGTTATCTCAATGTTATACTCCGAGAAACTCTCTCGGTCCAAAGCACCATTTGTAACCAGTGCATAATTATTAGAATATGATGGTTTTAACGTGAAAGGAGAACCTTTGGGTAGTCGCAATGTCACTTTGCTATTATTCCCGGAGTCAGCGTCACGTGCGTTAAGCAAAGCCACCACTGTGCCACTTGGTGCGTCTTCGCGCACCGGCTGCGGTTCAGAGGTGAGAACAATTTCTGGAGTGTTATCATTAACATCGACAACATCTATCTGTAGACGACAGTGACTCTCCATTTCAGGAACCCCCTTGTCTTTCGCAGTTATTTCAAATGTATAGGATGTTGCTCTTTCATAATCTAAGTCTCCTTTCAAATGTATTTCACCTGTTAATGCATTTATTTCAAATACTGATAAGATGGCATCCGGTGTCCGCGTACTAAAAGAGAATTCAACTTCTGCGTTTGGGCCCTCATCAGCATCAGTTGCTGTAATTTTGATGAAAAAAGTATCTTTTGCAGTATTTTCCCCTAACGAAACTTTATATATGTTTTTATCGAAAACTGGAAAATTGTCATTTACGTCAAGCACTGTGATTGTTATCTGTGAGGTACCAGACATAACCGGGTTTCCCCCGTCTAATGCAGTCAGTAGTAGCTGATGAACTGCTTTCTTCTCTCGGTCAAGGGGCTTCTCTAACACCAACTCCGGGACTGTTTTGCCGTCCTCAACTTCCTTCATTTTTAATGTAAAACAGTCGTTTTTAGTCAACATGTAGGATTTAACTGAATTACTGCCAACGTCAGAATCTTCTGCACTCTCCAATGAGAAACGAGTTCCCACTGCTGCCGATTCCGAAATTTTTAAAGGTAGTTCTTTCGTGTGGAAACTAGGCGAATTATCATTTACATCTTTTATTTCTACCTCAATCCGATGTAAACTTAGAGGGTTTTCTAGAACAACCTGCAGAGGCAACACACAGCTGGCGCTTTGTCCGCATAAAGCCTCTCTGTCTATTCTGTCATTCACCACCAGCTCGCCCTTCCCCGCATCCACACTGAAATACTGCTCACCAGCCTCAGAGGCGACACGCAGCTTACGGTCAAACATCTCAGATAGTCCCAAACCCAGATCTTTGGCTAGATTTCCTACCACAGAGCCCTGTTTCAGTTCCTCCGGCATGCTGTAACGAGTCTGTCCGTTTATTGTACTCCACAAGAGAAAGAAATGATGCCACCAAAGAGCCTGCCATCTCCAGTCTCGGTATCCTATTGTCTTTGTCATCCCCGGTGCGTTATAATTATTCCCCATTGAGGTTATCGAAAAGCAGATGATTGCCATTCATTGCCACAAAGCAAGAAACCAAAACAAAGATCCAAAATCGGTTCATTAACTAAATATTTTTTTTTCTTTTTTAATTCCGATAAGAGCATCATTCCCTCTCGTCCAGCTCTGTGCAATCTAAGTGTGTACGTTACTAAAGCTGCATGGGGGAGGGAGTAGATCTCTTTGTACATTTCTGAATCCTATTGGAGCACAATATTCATCTCTACCATCCAATAGGAAGGGGTGGGCAGTGCTTTTAAAGACACAGCCGCCCTTGAAAGAATCTGTCTCGATGCATTAAAAAGAGTGAAAGAAATAATAAGATGCCAGCTGTTACACGTCGCTCATAATGTTAATGCACATAAAATAAAATCTGATTATGAAAATAGAAGTACTGTCTGTGTTCTAGTTATGTCAACGATTGATGAAACAAACTATTTTTGTGACTCGAATCAGAAAAAAAATTATATTGTGCAGCGTGGTACTGAAAGCAGTTCAGACCTGTTATTAGCAAGCCTATTCGGTGTGTCGCTGTCCAACTTTGTGGTGCTGAAACAAAATGCCATTCATACGACTATAAAAGGAGCATTCACACATTCTAAAAGGCAGTACCATGCAGAGCTAACCAGAAAATCTGGACGTTGACACAATGTAAGCCTTTGAAGCAGAAACAAATATTAGTCAGGTTGAGAAGTTAAATGCTCTTTGCAAACAGAAAGTACGCGAGCAACAGAAGCCTAGCATGTAATGGTTTTGATGTGTTGACGGAGATTACTGGGTTGAAGTAAGTACGTAGTGATGAACATCTCAGTACCCTGTTTGCTTTTTTAAACTGACAATACCAACTGAACGAAATTATAATATAACAGTATAGGATATAATATTATACGTGTAATCTATGTATAGGGAATTTCACCAGAACGCCAAATGTGTTTACCTTAAGAACGAAGCAACAAAAGGAAGAACAAATGCATGTGACTGATTACTTGTACCATACGTTAAAGCAAAAATGAAAACACCATGTTATCAGAGGGCGTTTAAGTATTTGTAGTTTAAAAATGTATACAACGATGTAAATGTACACAGTATGTCTACTATTGTTTTCTGCTCACCTGCTGGCTCTCAAAGGTCCAGGTGCTGTCGGGTAAAGACGCATCCAGAACACTGATCACCTCCTTAAAGTCATTGGTGCTGCTGGGCTTAATCAAAGTGAAATCACTGTACTCTGACATCGGAGACATACAGGACCTAAAGGACTGACTCTGAGACATCATGTCTCCTCCCAGGACCTCCACGTACTTTATAGGTCCATCAGTGTTGAGCTGAATCTGCAGGTTTCTGTTGGGGTTCTTGTAATCATCACAGTCGCGCCGTCTCATGCAGCAACTACCGCTGCTTCTGCTGTTCCTCATGCATTTAACCGCTAAGATGAGAAAAGTCACCAGAGACAGCACGGACACCGAGGCCAGAGAGAGAATCAAATAAAGGGTGATTCTCCCAGTTTTCTTGCTGGGCTCGGCCACTTTCTGTCGGAGGTCTAAGATGGGCTCATGGAGGCCGTCCTCCAGCAGGATGGACACCGTGACGGTGGCGGACTGGACCGGTTCCCCGTCGTCCTGAATCTCTATAAGCAGCCTCTGAGAGGAGTCGTCCTGCTCGGACACAACGCGTTTAGTCCTCACCTCTCCTGTGTACAGATTGACAGTGAAGAGAGAGGCGTCTGTGGCCTCCGCCAGTTTGTAGGAGATCCAGGCGTTATGGCCCGAGTCAGCGTCCACGGCCGTCACCTTAGTAACCAGGTGGCCTGCTTTAGCGGAGCGGGGCATCCTCTGATGAGAGAGGGAGCCCAGGGCAGCGGAGGAGGGGTAAATAACAGCGGGGACATTGTCGTTCTGGTCCAGGATAAAAACATGGACAGTGGCGTTGCTGCTGAGAGACGGAGAGCCCTGATCCTTTGCCTGAACCTGGATCTGAAACACCTTCAGCTTCTCATAGTCAAACGAGTGCATGCTGTAGATGCTGCCGTTATCTGAGTTAATGTAAACATAAGATGAGACAGAAACGTCCTGCACTTTAGAGTCCAGTATAGAGTAAGAGATTTTGGCGTTTTCACCAAAATCCAGGTCAGATGCTGATACTGAGTACAGTATAGAGCCTGGTACCCCATTCTCTTTTAAATACACATTATAGGAGGGTTGAGTGAATATGGGAGGGTTGTCGTTTACATCAGTGATGCTGACAGGTATAATCTTCTTACTGGACAGAGGAGGAGAGCCGGAATCACTGGCTGTTATCTCAATATCATATTCAGAGAAACTCTCTCGGTCTAATAAACCATTTGTAACCAGTGCATAATTATTAGAAAATGATGGTTTTAAAATGAAGGCAGCACCCTTTGCCAGTCTTAACGTCACTTTACCGTTATTACCAGAGTCAAGGTCTCGTGCACTGATTAAGGCTACAACTGTGCCTCTTGGTGCATCCTCACGTACTGGGTTTGGGTTTGAAGTAAGAACTATTTCTGGGGCATTATCATTAATGTCTAGTACTATTACTTGCACACGACAGTGGCCCTCCATCTCAGGAACTCCTTTATCTTTTGCAGTAATATCTATTTCATGCATTGCACTGATTTCGTAATCTAACTGCCCTACCAAGGAGATTTTACCAGTACCTGAATCCAACTGAAAAATAGATAACAGCGATTGGGGAGTATGCTCAGCAAATGTGTATTCAATCTCTCCATTAACACCCTCGTCTGCGTCTGTTGCCTCAACTTTTACAAGCTCAGAACCAGCGACATTATTTTCATGTACAGTTACATTATACAACGGCTTTTTGAATACAGGAACATTGTCGTTGTTGTCGAGTACATTAACTAGGATTTTTGTGGTTCCAGTTTTGACAGGGTTGCCTCCGTCTAAAGCTGTCAGTAATAACTGATGGACACTTTGTTTCTCTCTGTCAAGCGATTTCTCTAGTACTAGTTCTGGAACTTTTCGATTACCAGGCAACTCTTTAATCTTCAAACTAAAACACTCATCTTTACTTAAAGTATAAGATTTTACCGAATTACTACCAACGTCCAGATCCTGTGCTGTTTCTAAAGGAAAGCGTATGCCTGTGGCAGTAGATTCTGCTATCTTTAAAGATCGCTCTTCTGTTAAAAAAATAGGAGAATTGTCGTTTATATCTCTTATTTCTACTTCTATCCGGTGTAGTTGTAGCGGATTCTCTGTTACAACCTGTAAAGGCAACACACAGCTGGCGCTTTGTCCGCATAAAGCCTCTCTGTCTATTCTGTCATTCACCACCAGCTCGCCCTTCCCCGCATCCACGCCAAAATACTGCTCACCAGCCTCAGAGGCAACACGCAGTTTACGGTCAAAAATCTCAGATAGTCCCAAACCCAGATCTTTGGCTAGATTTCCTACCACAGAGCCCTGTTTCAGTTCCTCTGGGATGCTGTAACGAGTCTGTCCATCTATTGTACTCCACAAGAGAAAGAAATGATGCCACCAAAGAGCCTGCCATCTCCAGTCTCGGTATCCAATTCTCTTTGTCATCCCCGGTCCGTTAGAATACGTTATTTCCCATCGAGGTATTCATTAACACAGCCCAATATTCAAAGCCATCGCCAGAATTAACACTCCTTAAATCCTTAAATAATTGGTAACAAAAGATATATTCCGGACGCCTTCGAACAAGCGCATCTCCTCTCCAGCTCTGAGCACTGTGAGGGTTACCGTGGTGAACTCAGTGGGGGATGGAGTAGATCTCTTTGTACAGTCCTGTATACTATTGGCTCACAGCATCCATCTCTGCTATCCAATCACAAAGACCTAACTCTGCACATAAAGCTACTGCACCCCTCAAGGTCGTAATGCATTTTGACAAATATAACATTTGGGAATTTCAGATTTCTGTGATAATTGTCTTTATCGAAAATGTAATAACAACTCAGATGATGACAAATATAAATATTTGAATTCTAAATCCCCAAATCCACTTGCACATTATTTTCAAATAATGTCTGCCAACTAATCATGATTATAATATCAATAAATTAAAAAAACCTTAACACTTTCATCTAAAATATATATTTTACAAAATTCAATTCACAAGTTATTAAAAGGATCGCATAAGGTGAAAGCAAAATCTGATCAAAAATGGAAATGTTTGCATAGTGCATGCTTTCTTTAAAATTATAAACTGTTTGCATTAGAAAACAGTCACTTAGTCCTTCACTTAAGATATTTTCAAAATAAATTTCAGAACAAAAAGTTGATTGATTCGCTTTCTTAAGGGAACAATACTGTGTAACGTTGAAAAAGCAATCAACTTTCACAATGTCTACATCTTAAAACTGATGATTAAACCAGCCCAAACAGATCCCTTCGTAAAGCCAGTCTGTGCATAGTGCTGTTTACCTGCAGAAACGATTCAAAACACAAACTTTATGTATTATAGTTATATTATATATTTAAATAGTGAAATAAAAAAAAAAAAAAACATAATTCATAAATGTTAAGGCTACCCATAGAATAAACATATCCCATTCAAATTCATTAAAAACAGTTTATGGGTATATTTCACATGAGTTTTGATTAGTTTTGTTTTTGTTTATTTATTTCAGGCTATACATAAAATATATAAGCCACTAAAAATATGTAATAGCAGGTCTACTATTGTTTTCTGCTCACCTGCTGGCTTTCAAAGGTCCAGGTGCTGTCGGGTAAAGACGCATCCAGAACACTGATCACCTCCTTAAAGTCATTGGTGCTGCTGGGCTTAATCAAAGTGAAATCACTGTACTCTGACATCGGAGACATACAGGACCTGAAGGACTGACTCTGAGACATCATGTCTCCTCCCAGGACCTCCACGTACTTTATAGGTCCATCAGTGTTGAGCTGAATCTGCAGGTTTCTGTTGGGGTTCTTGTAATCATCACAGTCGCTCCGTCTCATGCAGCAACAACCGCTGCTTCTGCTGTTCCTCATGCATTTAACCGCTAAGGTGAGAAAAGTCACCAGAGACAGCACGGACACCGAGGCCAGAGAGAGAATCAAATAAAGGGTGATTCTCCCAGTTTTCTTGCTGGGCTCGGCCACTTTCTGTCGGAGGTCTAAGATGGGCTCATGGAGGCCGTCCTCCAGCAGGATGGACACCGTGACGGTGGCGGACTGGACCGGTTCCCCGTCGTCCTGAATCTCTATAAGCAGCCTCTGAGAGGAGTCGTCCTGCTCGGACACAGCGCGTTTAGTCCTCACCTCTCCTGTGTACAGATTGACAGTGAACAGAGAGGCGTCTGTGGCCTCCGCCAGTTTGTAGGAGATCCAGGCGTTATGGCCCGAATCAGCGTCCACGGCCGTCACCTTAGTAACCAGGTGGCCTGCTTTAGCGGAGCGGGGCATCCTCTGATGAGAGAGGGAGCCCAGGGCAGCGGAGGAGGGGTAAATAACAGCGGGGGCATTGTCGTTCTGGTCCAGGATAAAAACATGGACAGTGGCGTTGCTGCTGAGAGACGGAGAGCCCTGATCCTTTGCCTGAACCTGAATCTGAAACACCTTCAACTTCTCATAGTCAAACGAGTGCATGCTGTAGATGCTGCCGTTATCTGAGTTAATGTAAACATAAGATGAGACAGAAACGTCCTGCACTTTAGAGTCCAGTATAGAGTAAGAGATTTTCGCGTTTTCGCTAAAATCCAGGTCAGATGCTGATACTGAGTACAGTATAGAGCCTGGTACCCCATTCTCTTTTAAATACACATAATAGGAGGGCTGAGTAAATATAGGAGGGTTGTCGTTCACATCAGTGATGCTGACAGGTATAATTTTCGTACTAGAGAGGGGAGGAGAGCCTGAATCCTTGGCTGCTATTTCAATATTATACTCTGAGAAACTCTCTCGGTCCAAATGACCACTAGTCACCAGTTCGTAATTGTTAGAGAACGATGGTTTCAGAGTGAAAGGAGATCGTTTGGGAAGCTGTAAAGTCACTTTACCGTTATCACCGGAGTCAAGGTCTCGTGCACTGATCAAAGCCAATACAGTTCCACTTGGTGCGTCCTCCCGTACAGGACTGGGTTTTGAAGTAAGCACAATTTCTGGAGCATTATCATTTATGTCTTCTACGTCCAACTGTAAACGACAGTGACCCTCCATTTCGGGAATGCCTTTGTCTTTAGCAGTTATATCGATAAGGTACGTTTTAGAACTCTCATAATCTAATGCTCCTTTTAATACGATATCTCCTGTTATGTCATTGATTTCAAATGTTGATAACACAGAGTCTGGAGTGCGGGAACCAAAAGAATATTTAATTTCACCATTAAGACCATCATCGGCATCTGTAGCTGTAAGTTTGATTACAAATGTTCCTTTGGTGCTGTTTTCCTTCATAGACACTTTGTACTCATTTTCATTAAATTTTGGAAAATTGTCGTTATTATCAAGTACAGTAATAATTATCTTGCAGGTTCCCGATTTGACCGGGTTTCCTCCATCTAATGCTGTCAACAGCAGCTGATGGAGAGCATTCTTTTCCCGGTCTAATTGCTTTTCTAACACCAATTCTGGGACAGCATTAGCATTTTTTGTGTCTTTAAATTTTAGAGAAAAATAATCGTTTTTGCCTAGTGAGTACGTTTTCAAAGAATTGCTTCCAACATCAGGGTCCTCCGCGCTCTCTAAAGGAAAACGTCTGCCAAGTGCAACTGATTCTGGTATTTTAAGATGAATCTCATCTGTAAGAAAACTAGGAGAATTGTCATTTGTGTCTCTTATTTCCACTTCAATTCGATGAGATTGCAAAGGACTTTCAACAACTACTTGCAGAGGTAGAACACAGCTGGCGCTTTGTCCGCATAAAGCCTCTCTGTCTATTCTGTCATTCACCACCAGCTCGCCCTTCCCCGCATCTACACTGAAATACTGCTCACCAGCCTCAGAGGCGACACGCAATTTACGGTCAAAAATCTCAGATAGTCCCAAACCCAGATCTTTGGCTAGATTTCCTACCACAGAGCCCTGTTTTAGTTCCTCTGGGATGCTGTAACGAGTCTGTCCGTTTATTGTACTCCAGAAGAGAAAGAAATGATGCCACCAAAGAGCCAGCCATCTCCAGTCTCGGTATCCTATTGTCTTTGTCATCCTTGGTCCGCTATAACACATGATTTCCAATCGAGATCTTGTTTATAACAATGTTGGACTCCATGATAATAGGAATTACCCCCAAACAAACAAACTCACAATGTTTGAGCATGGCTGCAAGCGAAAATCCAGGTTTAAATCTGAAAAAAATACGAGCCCACTGCCGGCTCTCCTCGAGCTCTCTGCATTCTAAGTGTTACAGCAGTGAGACTGCATGGGGGCAGGGACTAGATCGCTTTGTACAGTTCTAAATTCTATTGGTGCACAGCACCCATTTCTACTATCCAATGAGAGGGAAACTGATCGACACTCTAAAAGTGGCAGCATCTATTCTCTTTGTAAGCTTTAATCTGATATGAGAAATATCCCTGCATATTAAATAATATGTGACAACATTGTCGATGTAAAAATGAAAGATAAATGAAAACCATCTTGCAGTCAGTATCTCAAACAAATTGATGACACAATAAAATTTTACATCACAGAAAAACTGTCAAAGAATGAAAATACATTAAACGGTTATCTATTGTCACTATAACTGCACAGCGTAAATACATCAACACTGTTGTGGCGTTACATGATCGGCTGCATTTCAGAGTCGCTGTCTGCTCTCGTGGTGCTGAAATGTTCAAATTATCAATCCAGCTGCTTGTCTACAGTAGAGTATGTGTCGATTGTTGTGCCTGTCTGTCCTCTTTCCTGTCTGTTAATTAACGTCATTGTGTTTTTATTATTCGTTTTCGCAGTGTCTATTGTAACATTGTATTTCAGTTTTGGAAAATCAAAGTAATGCGCTATAGAAAGTTTTCAGAAACAATTTAAATTGTTGTTTATAATTAGGTATTTCCTGTACTAAATAAAAAATGAAAAAGTTATTTTTTCCTTATTTTTAAGATCAATGGTTATTTTCTGCTCACCTGCTGGCTCTCAAAGGTCCAGGTGCTGTCGGGTAAAGACGCATCCAGAACACTGATCATCTCCTTAAAGTCATTGGTGCTGCTGGGCTTAATCAAAGTGAAATCACTGTACTCTGACATCGGAGACATACAGGACCTGAAGGACTGACTCTGAGACATCATGTCTCCTCCCAGGACCTCCACGTACTTTATAGGTCCATCAGTGTTGAGCTGAATCTGCAGGTTTCTGTTGGGGTTCTTGTAATTATCACAGTCGCTCCGTCTCATGCAGCAACTACCGCTGCTTCTGCTGTTCCTCATGCATTTAACCGCTAAGATGAGAAAAGTCACCAGAGACAGCACGGACACCGAGGCCAGAGAGAGAATCAAATAAAGGGTGATTCTCCCAGTTTTCTTGCTGGGCTCGGCCACTTTCTGTCGGAGGTCTAAGATGGGCTCATGGAGGCCGTCCTCCAGCAGGATGGACACCGTGACGGTGGCGGACTGGACCGGTTCCCCGTCGTCCTGAATCTCTATAAGCAGCCTCTGAGAGGAGTCGTCCTGCTCGGACACAGCGCGTTTAGTCCTCACCTCTCCTGTGTACAGATTGACAGTGAACAGAGAGGCGTCTGTGGCCTCCGCCAGTTTGTAGGAGATCCAGGCGTTATGGCCCGAATCAGCGTCCACGGCCGTCACCTTAGTAACCAGGTGGCCTGCTTTAGCGGAGCGGGGCATCCTCTGATGAGAGAGGGAGCCCAGGGCAGCGGAGGAGGGGTAAATAACAGCGGGGGCATTGTCGTTCTGGTCCAGGATAAAAACATGGACAGTGGCGTTGCTGCTGAGAGACGGAGAGCCCTGATCCTTTGCCTGAACCTGGATCTGAAACACCTTCAGTTTCTCATAGTCAAACGAGTGCATGCTGTAGATGCTGCCGTTATCTGAGTTAATGTAAACATAAGATGAGACAGAAACGTCCTGCACTTTAGAGTCCAGTATAGAGTAAGAGATTTTGGCGTTTTCACCAAAATCCAGGTCAGATGCTGATACTGAGTACAGTATGGAGCCTGGTACCCCATTCTCTTTTAAATACACATTATAGAAGGACTGAGTAAATATAGGAGGGTTGTCGTTCACATCAGTGATGCTGACAGGTATAATTTTCTTACTAAACAGAGGAGGAGAGCCTGAATCACTGGCTGTTATCTCAATATTATATTGAGAGACATTTTCTCGATCTAAAACACCACTTGTAACCAGTGCGTAATTATTAGAAAACGATGGTTTTAGGGCAAATGGAGATTTTTTTGGCAACTGTAATGTTACTTTACCGTTAACACCGGTGTCAAGGTCTCGGGCACTGAGCAAAGCTACTACGGTGCCATTAGGCGAGTCTTCGCGCACTGGCTTTGGATGGGAGGTGAGTATTATTTCTGGTGCATTATCGTTAACATCTACAACTTCAACATGCACAGTACAATGACCCTCCATTCTTGGACTCCCTTTATCTTTCGCACTTATGTCTAATTCATAATTAGCAGTTGCTTCGAAATCTAGTTTTCCTTTAAGAAATACTGTTCCCGATTCATGATCAATACTAAAAACAGAGAGAACAATATCTGATGTGTGCGCGCCGAATGTGTATTCTATCTCTCCGTTTTGACCATCGTCCATGTCAGTCGCTTTTGTTTGAACTATTAATGCACCTTCTGCAGCATTTTCACTAATAGATAATTTATACAACGTTTTCTCAAAAGATGGGACGTTATCGTTGATGTCAAGTACTCTAATAGAGAGCTGAGTGGTCCCTGATCTAACTGGGTTGCCTCCATCTAGAGCTGTCAACAAAAGCTTATGAACAGCCTTTTTCTCTCTATCTAAATTTTTTGCCAAAATCAATTCAGGGACTTTCCTTCCGCCGGCAACTTCTTTCACTCTAATAGTAAAACATTCATCTTTACTGAGAGTGTATGACTTTAATGAATTACTGCCAACATCTGGGTCAAGGGCGCTTTCTAATGGAAAACGAACCCCCAAAGCCGTAGATTCCGCCACCTCCAACATGATATCATTTGATGGAAACGTAGGTGCATTATCATTAATGTCTTGTATTTCTACCTCAACACGAAAAAGTTGTAATGGGTCTTCAATTACAACCTGCAGAGGCAACACACAGCTGGCGCTTTGTCCGCATAAAGCCTCTCTGTCTATTCTGTCATTCACCACCAGCTCGCCCTTCCCCGCATCCACACTGAAATACTGCTCACCAGCCTCAGAGGCGACACGCAGCTTACGTTCAAAAATCTCAGATAGTCCCAAACCCAGATCTTTGGCGAGAT
This sequence comes from Sander lucioperca, assembly GCF_008315115.2. Taxonomy (NCBI): domain Eukaryota; kingdom Metazoa; phylum Chordata; class Actinopteri; order Perciformes; family Percidae; genus Sander; species Sander lucioperca. Next base: position 33,311,498 of record NC_050173.1, read on the forward strand.
TTCCTACCACAGATCCCTGTTTCAGTTCCTCTGGGATGCTGTAACGCGTCTGTCCGTTTATTGTACTCCACAAGAGAAAGAAATGATGCCACCAAAGAGCCAGCCATCTCCAGTCTCGGTATCCTATTGTCTTTGTCATCTTTGGTCCGTTATAACACATTAGTTCCAATCGACAAATTGTATAGAACAATGTTGGAATCCATCATTGCAGGTATTATTCCAATATACGATTTCCCACAATTACTGAGCATGACTGTAATCTGAATTATATAAATGTAATTTTAGGAAATACGAGATCATTGCCGTCTCTGTCCTCTAGCTCTATGCATCCTAAATGTTACAGCACTGAGGCTGCATGGGGGTAGGGACTAGATTGCTTTGTACAGTTCTGAATCCTATTGGTGCACAGCATCCACCTCTACTATCCAATGAGAGGGAAAATGATCGACACTCTTAAAGTCGCAGCATAAATTCTCTTTGTGCCCCTTCACTTTAACCAACACCAATTATTTTGAGACTTATGTGACGCCGAAGAATGTAAAGGTAGATATCACTATGAAATAACTATTAAAATAATATTTAACAAGAAAGAAAGAACAGGAACTAAGCATGGCTAATGCATCTTCAGATGTAAACAGTCACATTCTCCACAGTGAGAGGTATTTTAATCAATCACTAGAAACACGCTTAGGTAACACTATTTTTGTATTTATTTCTAAAAAGATGATCAGCAACAGGGGCGAAACACACGCTCTCACACACATACTAATAAGCATTCCACTAAGAGTTGCTGTCCACCTTCGTGGTGCTGAACTATTACAGAAATGGCTTTGGAAATGTGTGCGTGTGAGATTATATTGACATACTGTATGTCTTAACTGTTTTTGAACACAGCCTTGCCTACTATTAGTTTTCATAGATAGATAGATAAATAGATAGATAGATAGATAGATAGATATAATATTGAAAACGCATTTAGTTTTGCTCACCTGCTGGCTCTCAAAGGTCCAGGTGCTGTCGGGTAAAGACGCATCCAGAACACTGATCACCTCCTTAAAGTCATTGGTGCTGCTGGGCTTAATCAAAGTGAAATCACTGTACTCTGACATCGGAGACATACAGGACCTGAAGGACTGACTCTGAGACATCATGTCTCCTCCCAGGACCTCCACGTACTTTATAGGTCCATCAGTGTTGAGCTGAATCTGCAGGTTTCTGTTGGGGTTCTTGTAATCATCACAGTCGCTCCGTCTCATGCAGCAACTACCGCTGCTTCTGCTGTTCCTCATGCATTTAACCGCTAAGATGAGAAAAGTCACCAGAGACAGCACGGACACCGAGGCCAGAGAGAGAATCAAATAAAGGGTGATTCTCCCAGTTTTCTTGCTGGGCTCGGCCACTTTCTGTCGGAGGTCTAAGATGGGCTCATGGAGGCCGTCCTCCAGCAGGATGGACACCGTGACAGTGGCGGACTGGACCGGTTCCCCGTCGTCCTGAATCTCTATAAGCAGCCTCTGAGAGGAGTCGTCCTGCTCGGACACAGCGCGTTTAGTCCTCACCTCTCCTGTGTACAGATTGACAGTGAACAGAGAGGCGTCTGTGGCCTCCGCCAGTTTGTAGGAGATCCAGGCGTTATGGCCCGAGTCAGCGTCCACGGCTGTCACCTTAGTAACCAGGTGGCCTGCTTTAGCGGAGCGGGGCATCCTCTGATGAGAGAGGGAGCCCAGGGCAGCGGAGGAGGGGTAAATAACAGCGGGGGCATTGTCGTTCTGGTCCAGGATAAAAACATGGACAGTGGCGTTGCTGCTGAGAGACGGAGAGCCCTGATCCTTTGCCTGAACCTGAATCTGAAACACCTTCAGTTTCTCATAGTCAAACGAGTGCATGCTGTAGATGCTGCCGTTATCTGAGTTAATGTAAACATAAGATGAGACAGAAACGTCCTGCACTTTAGAGTCCAAGATTGAGTAGGAGATCTTCGCGTTGTCACCCGAATCAGGATCAGTTGCTGACACTGAGCACAAAATCTTCCCAGGAGCATGGTTCTCTTTTACATAAACGACATAAGAAGGCTGGGAGAAAACTGGTGGGTTGTCATTTACATCTAACAATTCAACAAGTATTATTTTTTCACTCGATAATGCGGGCTTACCAGAATCAGTAGCACTTATCTTTACACTATACTGGCTATTTATTTCACGGTCAAGTGGCCCATTCGTTACTAATGAGTAATGGTTAGAGACAGAAGGATTTAACTTGAAGGGGGATTTGGAAGACACGCTTAACGTAATCTTACCATTGTCACCGGAGTCTGGGTCTTTTGCACTTATCAATGCAATAACTGTTCCAATTGCAGAGTCTTCTGGAACAGGTGTTGTTAAAGACGTCACAATTATTTCAGGAACATTGTCGTTAATGTCAACTATTTTAATTTCCACGCCACAATGCCCATCCATCTCAGGATTACCTTTGTCTTTAGCAGTTATGTCAAATCTATGTAAAGGGTTCGTTTCATGATCTAAAATACCTTTCACAATAATAGCTCCAGTAGAAGGGTCAATGTCAAATAATGCTAAAATCAGATCTGTAGTTTGCTCTGAAAACAAATATTCAATTTCTCCATTTAGTCCTTCATCGGCATCTGTAGCTTTAACATGCAATATTTCCGTTCCAGGTGTTGCCTTTTCGCTGACATTAGCCTCATATACCTGTTTTTCAAATTGCGGCGCATTATCATTGATGTCAAGTACTATAACTGTAATTTCAGATGTCCCTGAGCGCACCGGGTCTCCACCATCTACAGCGGTGAGGATAAGATTGTGTACTGGCAGCTTTTCTCGATCAAGAGGTTTTTCGATGACCAGTTCAGGGATTTTCCTTCCGTCCTTGTGGTTTTTAATTGTCAATTTGAAATTTTCATTTTTGCTTATAAGATAAGAGCGTACAGAATTAGGGCCGACATCGGGATCCTGTGCACTTTCTAAAGGGAATCGCGCACCTGGATTGACCAGCTCTGCAATTTTCACCACTTTCTCTTTAGTAACGAAACTAGGAGAATTATCGTTTGTATCATATATTTCAATTTCTACTCTATGCAGCTGTAGGGGGTTATCTAGGACTAGTTCTAAAGGCAACACACATGACGGTCTTTGTCCACACAGTTCTTCCCTATCTATCCTATCACTAACCACCATTTCTCCCTTCCCCAAGTCCACACTAAAATACTGCTTACCAGCTTCCGAGGTTATCCGCAATTTACGTCTGTGCAGTTCAGATACAACCAAACCCAAATCTTTGGCTAGATTTCCTACCACAGAGCCCTGTTTCAGTTCCTCCGGGATGCTGTAGCGAGTCTGTCCGTCTATTGTACTCCACAAGAGAAAGAAATGATGCCACCACAAAAACACCTGCCATGCCGGCAATTTGTTCAACATTATTCCTCGTTCCATAAATCCCATATCTTCCCCCTACAATCCCAACTTCTTATCTGATTAAGTATAGCAGGTTTACGATCCCATGTAGATCCGTCCTCGACAGTCATGCTTTGTGTCTGCATATGCATCCCTCCCCTTCTGTGCAGAACATTGTAATGGTTACGACGCAAAAGCTACTCGGTGAAACGGAGTAGATCTCTTTGTACAGCTCTGGATTTCATTGGTGGACAGAGTAAACCTATTTCCACCAATCGTGGCATCAGTAAGCTCTACAGAACAGTGACGCAAAAGTATGATCCATAGAAAGATGATCCTGGTTATTGTGACTATCATATAAAATATCATTAGACTACCAATTAAACAGTCTCCCCCATCACCTACAACGGCTTATAAAACGAATTGAAGACTAAATACAAAAAAACCTATACAACACAATAATTATTGACAAACGATGTAGATAATAGATGACTAAGTCCAGTGCTCTACAAATAACTGAATGCCTGATCATTATATGATCATATATGTAATGCTTTATGTTAATCCATCATCTATCCTCTTACCTCTATGTACCTGCATACATGCACATGCCTTTGTGGCTGACAAGGCTCTTCGTTGCCTTCCTGTGGCCAGAGAAAGCCAATGCAGCCTGAATACGTCATTACGTCTTCAGCGTTCCACACAAACCTCAGAGAAATAAGCCTGTCAGCAGCCAACGTAAAATACCCGTATGGAGGTCTGTAGAGCAAATGAAAAGGGAGGGGGCCGCAGATGGTGTAGGAAGGCGTTTACTCCCGTTTTGCTCTCTCTCTCTCTCTCTCTCCAATTTAATTATTGGCATGCATGTTTTTTTTGCCAAAGCGTCAGTTTCACAAATTGATCAAATATTTGTACACAATATTAGTACTAATCTCTCTCTCTCTCTCTCTCTCTCTCTCTCTCTCTAGTGTCTCTCTCATGTCACTTTTACACACGGCATTCATAGATGTTCGGTCCCCACTAACAATCAAATCATTCTAAAAACCATGCACCTTAATTATGCAATATCCCTACGCTGGCAGCAGGCATTATACGCTGACAAATAATTTAATAAAACCCAAACGGCGTAAAGTCAGTGGTGTTAATTGTAAAAGAATCAAGAATCCCTTTATAAATTAATATGAAGAATACATTTAATAAATACGTTTTTTCAACAGTCGTCTGCTTTAAATGGAGGTGGGCGACAGAGGGAGATGTAGAGAGGCAGAGACAACGAGAGGGAGGGGGAGAGCGCCTGAGGTGCTTTCAGCACCACAAGAGTGGACAGCGCCACACAGGCGGCCAACTGCTGCTGCTGCATGCTGCTGAAGAGGCAGTCAGCCTCACCGACTCTCACTGAAGATAGCAGGCAGCCAGAAAAACAAAACATTTCCTTACAGAATACAGAAATAAATATAGTAGATCGGCCTGAACACACTTAACACCTAGTGTTACCGCTGCAAACACAAGACATTCATTTATCAAAGATGAAAACAAAAGTAAAATAATTAGCTTAAGAGTGTACTGCCACATTTAAAATAAACACGTTTTAATACATATAAAATATATAGGCCTATT